>NC_051154.1:93304666-93629964 GCF_013339745.2 Dermacentor silvarum | reverse complement strand
ACAGGAAAAGGCCTTCGTCCTGCAGTGGACATAAATATGGGCTGATAATGATGATACGCAGGAATGTGGCAAGCTGCGCTCGAGCTGTCATTTGATGTTCTAGATCCGTCTGTGAATGCGAATGCATAATCTTCCTGAAAACGTTGCATTTGCTATAGTGTGAGAATCTTTGATTCTAGGTAGTGCATGGCTGATTTCTTTTCGATTCCTGGGATATTAAACATCACAGAAGGTGTGATGAGCTGCCAAGGGTGATGTCTGATATCTGGAGACAGAAAATGATGTTGTAATAGGAGTACACCTTCATAAACTCGTACAAAGTTCCAACAATTCGCCTACTTATTTGAAGATGTCTGTCACATAGTGGATGAGCATAATGCTTTGTCGATTTCGTGAATGCGAAGAACTTGAATGGGCGGTTCTTTTGCTTCTGCTATCACAAGGCCCCTGAGGGTTGAGCGCGGTAAACCGAGGCAAATACGGAGACTGCTGGCTATCATGTTGTTTAGCCGACGTTCATTTGACTGCGATAAACCTTGCATGACTGGTAATGAATATGCGACGGCTTGCCCTACAAGAGCTATGTGAAGTTTAAAAGGGGTTCTGTTGTTCTACCCATTTCATGCCTGTGATGCACTGCAGAATATTCAATGTCCTATTTACACGCTCCTCAATGGATATATGACCTGCCCAAGTTAACATTCGGTCCAGGATGATCCCAAGAAAGCGACGAGTCCGTACAACAGGAATGTACAGTCTGGTTAACTGAAAGGTTGATTGAGTTGGTCGTAACAGCTCCTTGTATATAAATGGCGATAGTGCAGACTTTTCAGATGAAACGTCCATCCCACACACAGTTAGAAAGCGCACTGTGATATCTATCCCTTCCTGAAGCGGTTCTTGTACTTGAGCAATGTCAGCCCGACGACCAGACAGATGTCGCCTGCATTCATTGATATCTGGATTGACACTGGGAGGAGAGTGGGCAATCTGTGCATCACTACGTTGAAAAGTATAGGGCTTAGCAGGCGCCTCCTTGAGGCATCCCTGCTTTCAACTCGCACGGTGTGCTGCTGCTGTTGCTGGTCATCATGAATAAAACACTACACTGCCTCAGAAAATGTGATATCCAACGAAGCAGCCATCCTCTTACCCCAACACTATAGAGTGGAATCTCGATGATACGAATCTCATGGGGTTACGAAAAATATTCGTATTAGCCAAAATTCGTATCATTGAAACACAATTAAAACTAGCTCAGAGGTGAAAAGAGTCAGAGGTGAACTCGCTCAGGCACACGCACGTAAAGAGCATTTATGGTATAGACCACTTATAACGTAACCGTTTATAGTGCAGAACTGGCTACAACGCGGCCTTTTCTGACTCCCGTTTACCCTCCAATAGAACTCCATGTATACGCATACCGCTTGGAGTGCAGCCGCATGAGACGAAATACCGGTTATAATCCGGCTACCGCGGGAAATCTCGCCGACAAGGGCGGTAGCGAGCACGCTTCTCAACGAGGTGCGCAGAACGGTGGGAGAGAAGATCAACGAGCGCGATGCGGAGACGTGGAGCATGAGTCCAAGAGCGATAAAATCGTCGCCGCGCGCCGTATCTGCGAGTGAAAGCGCGCGGGGGACGCGTGCCTGAGAGCGACGCACAACCTAGAGCAAACGCGACTTCCGTCGCGCGAAAGGCCGTGGGGGTATGGGAGGGAGGGGGGGGGGGGCGGCGCTGTGCTGCGGCGCCAAATGCGTGGCGCAAGGGCAACTGGCGACGCAATCTCCCACACGAAAGGAGCAAAGCGGGAAGGCAGCGCGGGAGGGAGAGAGAGAGGGGGAGGGCGGCGGCTTCTACTCTGCCAACAAAGCCGCTATTTTAGAGAGTTTTAGAATAGGGGCCCCAAAAGTTTGGGGCCCCAAAGAGCTTTGCGGGTGTTAGCGTTGGGGCATGCAAGAGTGCTGAGTTTTAGAATAGGGCTTTGCGTTTGCGAATAACGTGTTGCGCTTGCAGCGCCACTACGGTGTCAAAGAAAAACTATTCTAAATATTAAAATAAACTATACCATTTTATGATAGGAAGAGTAATTTTGACTTTCGTGGTTTTGCGTTTAATTGCAATTAAGATGTTCTGTTAGCAGCAAGCGATTTATTGCGCCTAATTTTGAGTAACCAAGTTGACGTGCCTTCACCAGCCAAGCTAATCCACGTTAGGCCTACGAGCCATGGAATCGACAATCGAATTCAGAATCAGCTGCGTCTAATGAATCAATCTTCATTACACACGTTAGTTGAGAGAAAGCGGTAACCGCAGACACTTCTCCTAGGTTAGGAACTTCACGCGTTACCACAAATCAAGCCGACTTTGGTACTCGGAGAGCCGCCGCTTCGATGGGTGCCGCCATGTTTGTTGACGCAAAACTTTTGGGGCTGCTTTTGGGGCTCCCGCTAAATCGGCGAAATAGCGTGCCCGACGCAAAACCCAAACGCAGTTAGCGTCTCGCGCATGCGCAGTGGTGTCGACGCTATTTCTTTGGGGCCCCAAAACGTTTGGGGCCCCTATTCTAAAACTCCCTAATTATTCTGGACCATGGATAGGGTGGCTAGAATTGGGAGGTGTGAAAAGCGGCCGCGGAAACCGGTCCCCAAAGCGCGCCGGTGCCGCAAGGGACGCTGTACGCGGGGGCGCGGGGGCACTGTACGCGGGGTCTATGGAAAACAGGGATGCAGACGAAATCAGCACTGGGAACAGACAGAACTTTCAAGCACGAAATTGCCAAAGAAAATATCTACAATAATTCTAGGGGAAGCTCTTTGTTCTTTGAAGCCAGGACGGGAGTATTGCGGACTAAGATGTACCGAGTCAGGTACTAAGGTATCGACACGTTGTGCGGTGCATGTGGAGAGGAAGAGGAAACGGCTTAACACCTCATACTTTTCTGTAAAGGGCTTAACCCTACAGTGCAAAACAACGGGGCTGATTTTTTCAAAACATTGGGGTTTAGGGACACTGGAGGCAAAATAGACTTTAAGCGGGTAGAAATACCCAAACGGAGGTTATCTGATTGGTGGCAAAAATCAAAAAGGCAGGGGTGAAATTTCACCCTTCACAAAGTACAAAATATGTTAATAGTCAAGGCTAGCTAGGCGGCATGTGCCACCGTCCGATTTAAAGTTTTCAGCCTCATTCATCCATCCATCCGTAAAAGAGTGGAGCAGACGGCGTACTGCGTAACGCTGCTCGCGCCCGACGAATCTCGCTCGTGCTACTTTGTGCGCACCAGTTCTGAGTAGTGTTTATTATTTTTTTTTTTTCTGAGCTTCTGCACTAACATATGGCACACTGTAATCGTGCAGCTTGTTATTCTCGGATGCCCATGAAAGCATGCGCGTCGAGAGGGGACGGAGTGAGACGTGGCGCGCACCAACGAGAAACTGGATTTGATGACGCGCGGTTCTACACGGCACAAGAGCACCTGATTTAGAAGCGAAAATGTATCAGAGAGCTACACATTCATTCAGATCGTGTTAGGCTCCTCGTTTCAGGTGCAGAAATGTCAGGGCACGGATATTTCTTTACATTCCGCAATGTGAACATTTAGCCAAGGGTTGAATGCACCACCTTTTTTTTTTTTTCTTTGCGGAAACATGTTCCGCTGGAAAAAAAAAAAAAACTTATCAATAGTGCAAATGAAAGTATATATTAGCTTATGCATTATAGTTACAGCTATAGAGAAATTAACCAAACTTATTGTCAGGAAAAAACTTTATTCCAGAGTCTCTATTGAAACTTCTCCAGATAGCAACTTAATTACCATTAATTTTAATTCCAATGTACTTTAGTGTCATGCCGTTTTCCCCATTACAATTACGAATCGCTGCAACTAATTCAAACCATATTTTTAATGTTTATTCCCATTGTTACATGCTTGCCTGCTCCTTTACAGAAACATGTATTTAGACCCGTTACATGCCACTGGTCTCAAAATTGTGCTTACATTTTCTCTGCACACAGGAAAATTGAATTAAAAGAAATCCAGAGTCCTTCCACTATTGTGAAGATGGAAGCCAGCGAAGCTGTGACTATGGTGGGTCTGCTGTAGTGAATATTGCTATAGTGAATTTATATATTATCATTATTGATTATCTTAATGTTACGTACGGGGGAAAAGACGCAAGCAATATATTTACAGGATATTTACAATAACTGTAGCGGCTGACAAGATGGTAGTTGTTGGTGTCGCCTAGCTCGAGAAATTAACAGCATCGTCTTCTTTGGAGTAATCGTACAAGTCTTCTTCATCAGCCAGTCACAATATTGAGCGTCTTCGGCATGTTCGTCAAAGAGCAAGGACACCGGTGTCTTGTTTTCGCCCGGTGCGATGGCCAAGTGGTGCGTTTGCTGCGTCAAGTACGCCCGCGACGCCGACGAGATCTCTTCCGCTCCTCCTCCTCGGCGGCTCGTGCCCACATATCCAACGCGGGTATGAGCCACACGTGATTTCTTTCTTAGCTTCATTCTTTCTTTCATGCTCTCTTTCTTTCTTTATTGTCCCTGGCTCACACCCGCATGTCCAATGCGGGTATGCGCCACACGTAATTTTATTATCGTTAATCATGACGTAACTGACGAGCGTGTGATGCTATTGATGTCATGACGTATCAGTCATAATACTCATCCGTTTTGACACCTGTGAGAGCAGCATTCTGGGCAAGATGGTAATCCATTACTCAAGTATCACTTGAGTAATGGATGTAATATGTAATGGAGTAAATGGAATACAATATTACTTGTATCTTACTCATGCAATAGTTGAGTCTGTGTTAAGGCACAATTGGGGGGGGGGGACCGCCACGCACATGGAGCCGAAATGCTAATGATGCTAGTTTTCTTTTTTACACGCGGACACGATCCTGGGGGTACTAGCCCTTAATAGCTTCGCTGTAAAACACATGCATGCAGGAACAAGTTTATTTGAACTTTGCAGAACTTTCCAAGAGAAGTTTACTTTATTCTCTTAGAGTTGCCTGTCAGATCTCGGTATTGCGCGAGCCCACTTTTAAAACACGTCTTTGCACGCCGGTGCTGGGAACAATGATACTTTTTCGGCGGACGACCGGTACCCAGAATTGCACTCAGGAACGAAGCACCAGCGTTAAGTTTTCTTCTTCGTTTTAGTGTGCATCTTTACTACAGCTCACAAATGCATGACCCACGTAAAATAAAAATCACGTAACCGATTTAAAAAAAAAAAAAAAAGAAAAAAAAAAACGACTCAGCAGCAACTCCGTGACGCCGCCGCGTCATCCTACAGGGAATCTGCGACGGCGGTGGCGGCACGGCCCCGCGCCCTAAAGCCCCTATATATATAAAAAGTAGCGTCATTCTTAGATCTTGCCGCCACCGCGCTCACCCTGGCGTTTCCTCCTTGCCGCCTCCTGTCGCCCCAGCCTCCTCCGCTCCCCCATTGGCCAATCCGTGTCACGTGGAAGCACGCGTTGCGCTTTTGTATGTCACTAGCGCCGGCCATGAATAAAAGCCGTACACGTCCACAATGATGCAGTTAGGTCTTAGCCACAATGGAAATGAAAGGGAAAAGGTAGAGGAAACTCAAAGGACACCATAAATGATTTGGGTAACAGGACTCTGGTTATGACATTTGAGGAGCGTAGGGGGAGGGGGGGGGCAGCCCCCCCCCCCCCCCCGGAAAACTCCGGAGGGGGCTCGAGCCCCGGAGCCCCCCCGTAGTCGGCGCCTATGACCGGCTGAACCCGTTGATCACGCGAGCGGACCATCGCTCTGACCACCAACAAAGCGCGAAAAGGCATTAGCACCGGAAAGGCATCGCTACAAAATACCGGCCATGGCTCGTACCCACGAGGGGGATTGGTCACACTGGATGAATTGAAACATACACCCAACAACGTACAAAAGGGGTAAAGGCGAACAATCAAAATGAAGCGTTTGGCAACTAACTCCTAACACAGATTTTGAGAGGCCCTATACATAAACTAAATAAACAAAAAATAGGGGTATCCAACTACAAAAATAAAAGTAAACTTCCCACGGTCGGTACCCTAGCAGCGTAACCTTCCGGATGCTTCAATGAATTAGTGCACATCAGTGATCATCGAACCCTGGCTTGTGCCTAATTGACAGGCCTCATAAGCCAAAATGTTTGGTGTTGTAAGTGCCAAACCCAGATTACTACTTGGAAACATGAGAAAGATTCTACAGAGGGAGGAGAAGCGGTGGCAAAGAAAGAAAGAAATGGTCAATAGTTTCTGGTTCATTACAAAAGGAGCAGTGGTCAGTGATGGATAAACCAGATCTATGGTATGGTATAAAACTTTATTAAGGTCCCTCGGAACGCGCGTCAGCACGTTCCGAGCCTTTCTGATCTATCAACTTCAAGACAAAAATTTAGGCGGGGAACTTAGCAGCGAAAGTGAACGCCGCTAGTGCGAAGCTGCCCCCATTTTTTTTACTATCCGAGTGTGCAGACCCGAAAGGCAACAGTGAATAGAAGGCATCGTCATCGTCAATTGCACTTCCAGGCACCTAATGAACTTTTACGGGTTATTCTGCTAAGAGAAGGTTTATTGGGACACGACGTAACCGACGGTCTTGAGCGCCAGCCTAGGTTCCGTGATCGCTTGGCAAAACGTCCTCTTCTTCGACCCTCTTATCTGTGTCCCACTACAGCCAATGGCACGCACCCAAATAACACTACACTTTCACGCTTGTAACACATAACCCGCGCAGACGAAGCCCACCGGGCAAGTCAAACAGCATCTCGAGAGGTAAAGGGCTTCAAGCGGGCAACATGAGTCACTTCAGTCTTTGAAGAGCGTCGACCATTTGAAGGGAGGCGCGGTATACGGTAATTCAATTCGCTTATACGCTCTAGAATAACATAAGGTCCAACATAGTGTGCCAGTAGTTTTTCGCACAATCCACGTTTTCTTGTTGGCGTCCATAGCCACACTACGTCACCTGGATCATATGTGACGTGTCGGCTTCGGCGGTCGTAACGTGCCTTTGAGCGATCTTGTGAAGCAAGAGTGCGCAAATAAGCAAGGCGTCGGGCTTCTTCTGCACGACAGATGGTCTCAGATATGCAGACATCATCGTGGTTCATAAATGGGAAAATCGTATCAAGGGTATAACGTGGCGGCCGGGCGTAAAGGAGAAAGGGGCTGTAGCCGGTAGTTTCGTGCTGGGCAGTGATAAATGCATAAGTAACGAAAGGTAGAACACTGTCCCAGTTCTTGTGATCTGTTGAGATGTACATGGACAACATGTTTGTGAGAGTTCTGTTGGTGCGTTCCGTAAGGCCGTTTGTTTGGGGATGGTACAGCGTAGTGTGTCGAAAACTGTGTCGAAAACAACATAGACGAAGCATCTCTTCCACGACATCTGCAGTAAACTGTCGCCCACGATCGCTAATAACGACTTTAGGAGGCCCGTGTCGGAGAATAAATCGCTGCAGTAGCCGATGGTTTGGC
The DNA here is from genome assembly GCF_013339745.2 of Dermacentor silvarum. Taxonomy (NCBI): domain Eukaryota; kingdom Metazoa; phylum Arthropoda; class Arachnida; order Ixodida; family Ixodidae; genus Dermacentor; species Dermacentor silvarum. Next base: position 93,622,453 of record NC_051154.1, on the reverse strand, counting down.
AGCTGTCTCACAGTAGCGTGTCAGGTGGTCATTGCACACAACGATCCCACGATTTCCGTTAGAGGACCATGGAAACGGTCCGAGAAGGTCGACGCCGACTTGCTCGAATGGAGTCCTTAAGGGTGGAACAGGGTGTAATCTACCGGGAGGAGTACTTGTGGGACGCTTGCGACGTTGACATTCGTTGCAGCTAGACACGTACTGCCGCGTCGTCTGATGCATATTGGGCCAGTAAAATCTTTCTTGAAGACGGCAAAGCGTTCTAGCTGCTCCCAAATGACCGGAGGTTGGGTCATCATGCATAGCCCGCAAGATGAAAGTGCGTAGCCTTTTCGGGACCACGAGGAGATATCGTGAGCCTGTGGTAGAATAGTTCTTATATAGGAGCCTATCACGTGTGCAAAAGCGATTGGCTGTTGATTTCTTTTTGGCAGCCAGCAGTTGCTTTAAAGTGTCGTCGTTTTGCTGCGCAGTCTTAAAGGTATTTAGATTAGGAAATGCTGGCTCCAAGGATACGATGTAGTGATCGAAATTGTCCGCGTCACAGTCCGTCGTGGGAAGCGGTAGCCGCGAAAGGCAGTCTGCGTCGGCGTGCCGTCGACTGCTTTTATAGGAAACGGTGAAGTCGTACTCCTGTAGACGGAGGGTCCAACGTGCAAGTCTACCAGATGGATCACGCAGATTGACAAGCCAGCACAAAGAGTAATGGTCTGTGATGATGGTGAAAGGGCGTCCGTACAGGTACGACCGAAAGCGCTGCACTGCGAAAATCACTGCGAGACATTCCTGTTCCGTGACGGTGTAATTGCGCTCGGGCTTGCTTAGAGAGCGACTCGCGTACACTACAACGTGTTCTTTGGTGTCGAAGCGTTGAATAAGAACAGCGCCGACACCAATACCGCTAGCATCCGTGTGTAGTTCTGTTGGAGCCGCAGGGTCGAAGTGTTTGAGAACGGGATGGGACGTCAAACGGAACTTCAGTTCACGAAAAGCAGACACACATTCTGGGGTCCAGTCAAATTGAATGCCTTTCTGAAGCAGACACGTCAGTGGATGCGCGATGTGAGCAAATTCGGGAATAAACCGACGGAAGTATGAGCAAAGGCCCAAGAAGCTTCGCAGCTCTTTTACTGAGCGAGGTTGTGGAAAGGCTTCGACTGCAGCCGTTTTCGCTGGATCAGGTCTTATTCCCTCTTTGTCCACTAGGTGGCCTAGAACCAGCGTTTGGCGTTCTCCAAAGCGATATTTCTTGGAGTTTAATACCAAGCGTGCTTTGCCTATGCACTCTAGCACAAGATTGAGGCGTGCGTTGTGTTCACAAATCGTGCGTCCAAAAATCACGACATCATCCAAATAACACACGCAGACTTCCCACTTCAAACCACGCAGAATGTTGTCCATGAATCGCTCTAAAGTTGCGGGTGCGTTACACAGCCCGAACGGCATCACATTAAATTCGAAAAGTCCGTCTAGTGTAACGAATGCCGTTTTTTCCTTGTCTGTTTTGTGCATCGGAATCTGCCAGTATCCGGACCGCAAGTCTACACTCGAAAAGTATGAGGCCGAAGAAAGGCAATCTATAGCATCATCAATCCGTGGCAAAGGGTATAAGTCTTTCTTGGTAACGGCGTTGAGGCGGCGGTAATCAACGCAAAATCGCCATGTGCCATCTTTCTTTCTGACTAGAATTACTGGGGCTGCCCACGGACTACTCGACTCTTGAATAGCGTTTTTCTTTAGCATGTCACGGACTTGGTCATTGATGACCTTGTGCTCCGAAGGGGACACGCGGTATGGCTTTTGTCGCAGAGGCTGGTGAGATCCTGTGTCTATGCGGTGCTGTACACGAGAAGGGGGGAAAGGATGGTGGAGCATCTTGCTGGGAAAAGTCGAACACTGCGGAGTGCTTTCGTAGAATGTTTGCGAGCTCCTGATGTTGGTTAGTACTGAGCAATTTGTTTACCATAGCCATTATGGAAGTGTCCGTCGCACATCGCGCAGCAGGACTCGACCTGCTGTATAATGGCACTCGAAGAATTGGTATCTGTGCGTACTTGATGTTTGATAGTATCAATTGTGAACCCATGAACCCCTGAACCTAGGAAGTTCATGGGTTAAGTCGCGGACGACTTCAAAACTTGGCCGAGATGTTGACTGTCTGCGGACTATGTCTTTTTACCAAGCCCGAAGGGTGGTTGAGGACCCCTTTAAGAGCATGTCCAGCGTGCAGTTCATTAGAAACAGAATGGAGAGGATGCGAGAACGTTTTAAGCTGAACGTACAACAGGGTAGTAACTTGTCCAATGAGGGAGCACGAAGCTGCTCTAGCCAACACTACATTGGGGCTCACATGACTGCGTGCAAGAACCAATCCCGTTGTAAAGAACAGATGCAGCAGCGATTCGAGTGCTTGCAAAGGATGCCAAACAGTCGTTGTGGAACACACGTAGTTTCCAGCACATATCTGCATCGACTGGACCACTCTTCGACCTCCACCTGGACTATCCCGACCCCGAGACAACGGTACTTTACCAACCGTGGATTGGCGTTGCTTTTACCAAATCCTTTGCTTTCTGCATCAAAAGGGAAGATAGTGCTGCGTGTGACCACTGCGGCAACGAGAAAACTATCGAACACATTCTTTGCCATTGGCTACGCCATTCTTTCCGTCTCTCATTTTTCTTTATCCTTCCCCCAGTGCAGGGTAGCGAACCAGAATCTTTTCGGGTTAACCTCCCCACCTTTCCTACCCCGTTTTTCTGTCTCTCTGGGGCTGAATGAATAGTCTATCTACTGTTGTCAGTCGCAATCTAATTTTTAACCTCAGTGCCATATCGGTGAATAGTTATGCACAGCAAATGGTAGACCGTTGGGTGTTCTTCTGGGCTACTATGTTTTAGGTCACCGTCCATCCCAGTGGTCTATCGCAATGTTGCAAACATTCACTTTTTGTTCTTGTTTTCCTAATAGTATTATCCCCATTGCTTCCCAGGAGCGTTAGTACCATCCTTTTGTTGTCACTGAGGCTTCCAATTCTATGGTTGGACGGTGTACGTGTTCTGTATAGTGCCATGCCTGGAAGCTTCTCCGTGGATTGTCGTTTGCATAATGCTTACTGCATGCCTGAATACAAGTTCAACTCGTGAAATAGGGTACACCCAGCAGATTTTCGCAAGGTTCCGATTTCAAACATGGACGAGAAACAAGGACGCTGCATAGACATTGTGCCAAACTGTTCGATCTCTTCGTTGTCACCTATAGATTGACTTGTCTCAACCTCCTCTTCAGGCAGCCTCTTGCTTATTTGCCGTGTGTGTTTATGTTATGTGCCTCCTCTATTTTCCATGTTACTGAAAGGGTCAGAGCTTTGTTCTAGTGTAACTAGTTGTGTGAAGCTTATTTTCTGACACAGCAATGAACCTTTATTCATTTGAGCTTTAACTCGAAAAATCGGTATCCGTGCGTACTTGATGTTTGATAGTATCAATTGTGTCATGCTTGGCCTGGAGCTCAAGTAGTCAAATCAGAGACATCCATTATGTATACCTTGAATACGTAACTGTGCAGTGCAGGCCCACATTATTGACCACTTACTCCCCACAACTGCTCTTCATACTGTGCTGTCATCCTTGTGTCATGCATAGTGCATTTTCTCCTTAACTACAAGCTATTCATCACAAGTGCAAGCCTTAGACCAACAATGCATCATAGAAACAGAATGCAATGAACGCATTTCATTATTGTGTTAGCAAGAAGGTAGGCAACGAGTATGGGTGATGCATTTCATTATTGTGTTAGCAAGAAGGGAGGCGACCAGTATGGGTGACGTAACATCGCCAAATATTAGAGATAAGTTACTATAGAAAACGCAATGAAGTTGGCCTGGGCTAGTGTGCTCTGGCCAACTACTATGCACAGGGGTAAAGACTGATGAGAAATTATGACAGACAGGGATGCACATATACAGATGTAGCTATCTCCTCTAGTTAAACCAGTTTCCTTCAAAAACCGCTCCCAGATGCTTGAAAAACTACCTCTAGATGCATGTGCAAACTGACAACAGTAAGTCCTGGATGTAATCCATGCTGTCATGAAGGCTTTTTGTTTTCCGGACACGTGCTATTTAGTTTTAAATTATGGGGTTTTATGTGCCAAAACCACGATTTGATTATGAGGCACGCCGTAGTGGGGGACTCTGGAAATTTGGACCACCTGGGGTTCTTTAACGTGCACCTAAATTCAAGTTCACGGGTGTTTTCGCATTTCGCCGCCATCGAAATGCGGCCGCCGTGGCTGGGATTCGATCCCGCGACCGCGTGCTTAGCAGCCCAACACCACAGCCACTGAGCAACCACGGTGGGTGTGCTATTTAGTTTTAGTTTGAGACAAACGTAAGTGCGAAGGCAAAATCTGGTTTACTATTTGCCCACGTGCAGTGGTGGTCTACCATTTCTTCGGGAATCTAAAGTGATGGATCTTCAATTTTCAATTCTAAAAATTCCTTATGTCACAAATACCTCAAGGATGGCAGGGACTTCAGAGAGCTGCAGGAAAGGACAGCTTTTTGAGCAATATTAGATGCAAGTGTGGTGCCACTGCTGCCATTTCTTGCACATGCAAGCCGCTTGTTTCAAATGTCTAATGCAAGTTTCGTGCTTCATGCAGAGGAGCACTATTTAGCTGATATGTTTGAGACGGTATCATGTAATGACTCGGTGCATTTACTTGCCATTATTCTAAAGATTCTGCAGGGTCCCCATAATTTTGACCACTAGGTGTACTGAAATCTTAGCACTGCCGCTTCTGCATTCTGCCTCTATCAAAAAGCAGCCACTGCAAACATGAATCAATCTCAGTGGAGGCAGCATCTGACTGCCATTGCTGTCAAGTCAATGCAGTTTGCAAAAAAATTAAAGATGGATAATCTTGCAAGCAGGTATCATTGTACCATCTAACCCTGTCAGCTTTATCAATAATTACAGTCTGCATATATATACACAAGTGATTTATTACTGTGTGCACTTGAAAGCATCATGTACTCTGCTATGTACATTTACAATGGGCAACATAAAACAAAGAGGGTGAACAAAAGATTGCAGCTTATGCAATGACAAAGTTTTCTAACTTATGTGTAAAGAAAAGAGGTGGGGAAAGATGGAGGCGACAATGTCCATGTGCGACCGTCGGCCTCTTTCATTCACAACAGGGTATTTGTCGTTGCAGAGTCCGGGAAGAGGGTGTGGTAGCTCATGACTGGGACATACGCAGCTGTAATGATTCGACCTGAAACGAAGCAAAAGTAAAAATGGCGATTATGTTTCTGAAAAATAAGCAAACTAATTTTACAAGCTTCTAATCTATTGTCAGTGATACAGCTACAACTTGACCTTATTATAAGTTATGCAACGCCAAGTCGTGTGCGCCGTTCAAGAAATAAGCGGCGAAGTTTCAGTGCGGTGTCAATCACAAATGAAGCAAGTCGCGTACGAAGTTGAACTTCAGGTAAGGTTTGCACGCTGCTAGATTCAGGCACACAAACACGAGAAAATACTTCCAATAAATGAATTCACAGCAGCGATAAGCAGACGTGTACGGAACTGCTGGAGCGCACGACGGCACGCGTCGCTCTGGCAGCGGGCTTTCATCCCGCTGCGAAACGGCGAGCCTCCTGCAATCTTTGTTGACTGCATGCAACTAAACAAGTAGTCATGTCTGCGCTGTAGTAGCGATTATTTGTCCCTTTAGCAACTGATAAATAACTGATGCAATGCATATGAGCTTGCAGTAACATGCGAATCGCGCTGCAACGCGAGCTTGTGCGCTGCTCGCTTCATGTAGCTTTTAATGACAGCGCTCAAACATCGACGTGCTGTAATCAATACTGCCTTGCTGCGCTGCCTTAACATGTTGGCTTGAGATCAAGGATGAGCACAATCAACTCTCGAACCCGGCGCTCTGCTGCGTGAGGCCTTGATAGAAAACGGTAGAATCTGATGTTGGGATTCAGGCCTTCTTGCTCGTGGCAGCCCACGACACAGCATTAATGACAGGGACACTTTTTCGAGGCTGAGTGAGGTCTCTCGGTCGAATCGGCGTCGCCAATTCCTTCTGCTTTTAGCATTACGTCCCACGGCATACGGAGCGCCCATTTTCGTAAAACTAGGCTACGGCCAGCTCGCAGAATGGTCTGTGACAAGCAACAAGCCTTTTCGCACTAACAGAGCAGAAAAAAATGTGAATCGACGCAAAACTCAGACTAGAAGCGTGCTTCGCTGCCAGGGCTCACTACTACCCAACCTGGTTCTACCCAGCCAACTTTTCTTGCCGCCACCAGGCACCGCTACTATACCTCAAACTCCAGCGCCTATTGAGGACAAGTAAACCCTTGTGCCAAGGATAAAGCAATGAAATTTATTTATTCGAAATATCACTTTATTTGAAGATTTCGGGGCTCTAATCAACGTGTATGTTCGGCTGGATTACTCGAAATGCAGCGGCACTGAAGTTTGCTTTGTATTAAGTGCAAAGCAGAAAATCTGCTCGTGACTGCACGGTGCAAGCATACACTGTGATCCTTTGCATTTCTTTGTATCAACCTGGAGAACGAAACAGTGTTGTGAAGGCCACTCCACCACATGGCAGCAGCTCCAGCCTAACAGTATCACGTGATAACCATCAAACAAGGCAGCAGCTCACGGGTGTTTCAAGACCCCACTGTTACAAATGAAGAACGTGCGCCAAGCACGCGCAGCTGCCACGGGCGCACGCTGCTACCAGATGACGAACGAGTCAGACGTCCAGGTCTAATTCCCGTCGTTATTTTGCTACAAGTTGGTGGCGAAACCCACCCTGTCGTCTGGCCCTCGAATTCCGGCCATGGAGCAACGGTGCACCAAGCGCGGCTTGTTCCACAGGGCCATCATCAAGGCCATTTCTACGATCGACGCCCTGCTGTCGCATGAGGCCACCCCTGTGCGGGTGCTGCACCAGTACCTCGAGCTCGTCTTGGCGAAGCAGGCGGAACTCGTAGAGTTCGGCCGTGCAATTCAAGAGACGCTCACAGATGCAGACCTGAAGGCAGACCTCACCGCAGCTTTTGAGTACGAACGAAAGGTCAGCTTCACCAAGACAAGCGTGCGCCTCGCTACCGAGCCGCGTCCACCGATCCTTGCTGGTCCTACCATGCAACCTGCCTCGCCACCGTACCCAGCCGCCTCTGCCGCCGCGCCCAGAGTCTTATCCGCGGCGTCTTTCTCCCGCGTTGCCCTGCCAAAGCTGCATATCCCGAGCTTTTCTGGGGAGTGACGCGACTGGCAAGGCTTTTGGGACCAGTACCACGCAAGCATTCACAGCAATGACTCGCTCTCGAAGATTGACAAATTTAAATATCTGTTGATGTACCTGTCCGGTTCAGCTAAAAAAGCAATTGAGAGTATCCGCCTCACCGAGGCAAACTACGATTGTAGCACCTAGTCGTAGTTCTGTCGATCTAGACAAGCTTTGAAATCTCTGACGCGATCACTTTCCGCAAGCACTCTGGAGGGCTTTGGTGTTTCACCAGATGAGTATGCTGTTGTTCTGCGACGCGTCATCATGAAGGCCTTACCACCTGACCTTGGTATTCCATACCGTCAGTGTTAAAGGAGGCTTCTTCGTCAAACCACGATGACACGGCAGCGGTTACAGAAGACAAGTCCCAGCAAGTCAAACAGCTGATGACCTTTGTACGAATTCAAGTCGAGGCGAGGGAGGAAGGCACCTTCGACCAAGCCAGCTCATCTGCAAGCCAGCGGCATCATCCACGTGAATCGCGGCTCTATCAACTGAAGTGAGGTCACTGTACACGCATCCCTGCCTCCTGTGCAACGCGTCGGACCACACCATTCTGGAATGCTCCACGTCGCTCATTTCAGAAGAAAAACACAGGAAGCTTCAAGCGCGCAGGTGTTGCTTCCGCTGCGCCAAGCGCAACCACGTTGCCAGTGAATGCCGGAGTGCCAGAAATTTGAAATGTGGCCACTGTGCTGGCCAACATTGACGTCACTGTGCAACGTGTGTACTCCAACTCAAAACCATGCAAAGCGTATGGGTAGCGCCTCTGCGCCGTCCGTGCAACACGCAAGCGGGTCGGAGTCGATCAACACACCACCTCCTGCAACATCTGTGTCCACGATTTACCCAAAGGTTCCGTTGTTCAAACCACATCACTCTTCCTTGCTGTCGGAGAGCCTGCGGCAAACGACGCCTCCCTTGACATGGACATCTCTTCTCTGTGGTGCCTCGACACCCTTGGAGTGCAAGATGATCCTGACGGTAAACATGACACCCACATGGCTCTGGAGGAATTTGAACGCCATGTTTCGAAGAAAGGAGGGCGCTGCGAGGTTTCTGTCCTTATTCGGGAGCCAGGTCTCGACGCCGGCTACAACTTCGCCCTTGCTAGGCAGACTCTTGATGCAGCTCCGACGCTTCAAGCAACAACCAGATCTCCTCGCCAAGTATGACAAGATGATCCAAACTTATTTTGACGAATGTCACGCCGAACGAGTTCCCGACCAAAACATGCCCTTCAAGCCGAACACGTACTACATGCCGCATCATGGAGTGATTCGACGCGACGCAGTCACTACCAAACTCAGAGTTGTTTTCGACGCATCGTCTCATGCTCCCGGTCAACCAGCCCTGAACAGCGTGCTTATCAAAGGGCCAAAAATGAATGCTGATTTATTGAAACTGCTGCTCAACTTCAGGCTTCATCGAATCGTTATGGTGGCTGACATAAAGAAGGTGTACCTGCACATGGTCATTCAGCTCGAGGACAGAGATGCACTCCGTTTTTTGTGGATCACTCAACTCGCGACGCAGCATCAACCATTGCCGCCAATTGTTCAGTGGCGGATGACCCGCGTTCCATTCGGCGCCACGTCCAGCGCGTTTCTGTTAGCGGCAACGATGGATCATCACTTTTCTGTCACTGAAAGCCTATTTCCCGATATAGTGGCATGCCTCAAAGAATCCTTTTATGTAGACGATTTGGTAGTCTGTGCGAACAGCGTTCAGAAAGCGCTCCAAATTTATACGGAGGCAAGGACCATTCTAGCAGACGCCGGCATGGAGATTCGTAAATGGGCATCAAATCACTCAGCACTGCGAGAACATTTCCAGATGGACCGGCTCTTTTTTGAAGACGAAGGTGGCGATCCATACACTATGAAGATCTTGGGACTTTGCTGGGAGAGAAGCGACGATTCAATCATCGTCAGTGCAGACCAGGTCATAAAGTCTGTGTCAACCATGCCTATAACAAAAGGAACAATGCTTCAAGGCTTTGCAAGGCTGTACGACCCTCTTGGCTTTCTCGCGCCATTCTCCGTTCGTGCCAAGCTGATTTTTCAAGATCTCTGGAAGTTGCAGCACCCATGGGATTGTCCGCTACCTCAAGAGCAGCTTACCGCGTGGAATGCCTGGGTTTCCAAACTTCCGGCTTTGTAGGAGACGTCGTCCTGGTGCCCGACGACGATTTGCCGCCTATCCTGTGGAAGCTGGCCCGGGTGATGGAACTGCTCCATGGTCGTGACGGCGTCACTCGAGCTGGCTGCCTGAAGCTGGTGTCCGGCTCCGTGATAAAGCGTCCCGCGCAAAAGGTTTACCTTCTTGAAGCCGGCAACATCTAGCAATTCGTCGGCTGTGGGAGTGTGTTACAAATAAAGAAGAAAGTGCGCCAAGCACGCGCAGCTGCTCGCTGAGTTGCTGCCAGTTGACGAATGAGTCAGACGTCCAGGTCCGGGTCTAATCCCCGTCGCTGTTTGCTACATCCACTACTGAATGTGAATGTGTTTCTGTTGTAAGGGGTTTATTAGTGATCGGAGCAGCGCAGCGTCGACAGTCAAACGAGCCACAGCTTTCAAGCACGAGCACCGTTGCGAGCCAAAGCGCTGGACCCACTAGCGTCTGGGCAGACTAGAGCTGGACCCACTAGCGTCTCTCTTCGCTACAATTACATGCTGGCAAGCAGCATGTGGAAGGCATTGTCTTCTATTCCTTTCATAACGTTCCTGATCTTATCAGACTCCGACATGGTCGCGTTCACTTTCTTGCATAAGTCCAGGATGTCTTCGATATAGCTTGTGAATGATTCACCGACTTGCTGAGCTCGTTCCCGCAAACGCTGTTCGGCGCGGCGCATACGAACAGCAGGGCAACCAAAAACATCCACAAAAGATGTCTTGAAGGCTGACCACGTCCGAAAATCGGTTTCATGGTTGTTGTACCATAAGCTGGCCACACCGGCTAGGTAGAAGAGCACGTTGCTGAGCTTAGCTGTCTCGTGCCATTTATTGTGGGCGTTTACCCGCTCGTAGGTCGTTAGCCAATCCTCAACGTCGGTGTCATCTGCGCCTGTGAAGATAGCAGGGTCCCTGTGGCGAGGCACACCAGAGCAAGGTGCCGGTGCAGGGGGAGGCCCTTGTTAGGAGGCTTCTTCAGGCATGGTCGAAGGTACGGTGTGGGATCGAAGTTCCAGGTTGCAGGTTTTGAGGGCGCAGCACCTCCACCAATTGTAAGGGGTTTATTAGTGATCGGAGCAGCGCAGCGTCGACAGTCAAACGAGCCACAGCTTTCAAGCACGAGCGCCGTTGCGAGCCAAAGCGCTGGACCCACTAGCGTCTGGGCAGACTAGAGCTGGACCCACTAGCGTCTCTCTTCGCTACACTGTATATGTTTTACAAGCTCACACAATGGAGTGCACATCACATCGAATCCTACTCTGGCTCTTTTAGAAACTCTCTGCATTTAACAAAATACCACTTAAAGTATGGTTCCTGTAATGAGTGCATGTCTCCTACATTGCCAAAGGCCAAGTTTAAATGGTAGAGTTCTATCACATTAAAATCTGACAAACATGCCCCACTTTTAGCAAGGAAGGGAAGACGGACTCACCAGCAAACCAGCGCCCATGCAGCGCATTGACGGAGGCTACTGCTGAGGCAATGGTTGGGCACTTGACATACACATGTCCCTCAGGTGATGCCCGATCTACGTAGACATGCAGAACCCCACCATGCTTGCGGCATTCTTCAATCACGTCTCGTCGAATCTCCTCATCCCAAGAAGGATTTGTTTCTGTCAAAGGGTCAAACATATTGGACAGCAGGAAACACTGGGTGGCTATTGTAGGTGCAGCCGCTGCTGCCACAGCAGCTGCTTGGGGCTGTCCTGGCAGTACGGTGGGGTTCATTTGAAGGGCATTAACTGCAGCTTGGGGTATCTGGAACCCTGTGCCTGCAAGTGAGAACAACTCGTATCAGTGAATCTGCTGCAATGCATGACCAGCAATGACAGCAATGACGAATTATTAATATTAACATTAGGAGATTCCAGACACAATGATAGTTTTTGCTGGCCAAGATTCACAGCTGGGACAAACTAAAGAAAAATCCCATATGGATTATTTATGATGTTCATTATTGAATATTTCCTCATTACCTTCTTAATCATTGTTGTTAGGCTGTCAATGCCAACTGAAGATTTGTAGCCAATAGCGAGCTCTACACAATTCAGCTTAGTACGATAAAAAGCCCTTATTTAAGCCCACGAAGTTCAAACATTGTATAACTTGTTCACATTTATTTCAACCTACAGAGAGTAGTTCCATAAAATTATATATATATATATATATATATATATATATATATATATATATAAAGAGAGTGATAATGAATAACCGGTAATTGAGTACAAGCTAATAATTTAATCAGTAACGAGCTTTCTGAACTATCCACAAATGAAACTTCACTCTAGCATATCTCAGAAACATTACTATGGGCTACGGCCATGTTTCCTGCATTTAATAGCATTTTGAGGTATCACACTGTGTATCAAAAATGATACTGTGGGGTTAAAGCACATTGGCACGAAAAGTTTTGATCCATTTTAGGCATGAAACCGAAAACAAGTAAGAAAGGAGTATATATAGGTCAAAGAATAGAAGCACGTAGCAAAAATACTAGGATGAGACTGACGTTCCCCCGGTGACCGGCCTCTGTCGGAGTGAAGGCCAGTACCCGGCCGAAACGGCAGTAAAATCCTGGTATTTTTCCTGCCAGACCATATGATTCCACGCTTCACTGATTATATATATAATCCTCCTATTTTTATGTCAACTGCAAGACGAAGGCCTCTCCCTGTGATCTCCAACAATTACCCCATCTTGCGCTAGCCGATTCCAACTTGCGCCTGCAAATTTCCTAACTTCATCACCCCACCTAGTTTTGTGCTGTCCTCGACTGTGCTTCCCTTCTCTTGGCACCCATTCTGTAACTCTAATGGTCCACCGGTTATATCTACCCTACGCATTACATGGCCTGCCCAGCTCCATTTTTACTAGAATGTCGGCTATCCCCATTTGTTCTCCGATCCACACCCGCTCTCTTCCCGTCTCTTAGCGTTAGGCCTAACATTTTTCGTTCCATCGCTCTTTGTGCAGTCCTTAACTTGTTCTCGAGCTTCTTTGTTAACCTCCACGTTTCTGGCCCATATGTTAGCACCGGTAAAATGCAATGATTGTACACTTTTATTTTTAACGACAGTGGTAACCTCCCAGTCAGGATTTGGTAATGCCTGCCGTATGCACTCCAGCCCAATTTTATTCTTCTATAAATTTCTTTCTTGTGACTAGGGTCCCCTGTGAGTAACTGACCTAGATAAACATACTCTTGTACAGACTCTAGAGGCTGACTGGAGATCATGAATTCTTGTTCCCTTGCCAGGTTATTGAACATCATCTTTGTCTTCTGCATATTAATCTTCAACCCCACTCTCTTACACTTTCTTGTTTAAAGTCCTCAATCATTTGTTATTTGTTGTAATTCGTCCCCAATGTTGCTGAATAGGACAATGTCATCTGCAAACCAAAGGTTGCCAAAATATTTGCCGTTGATCCTTATTCCTAAGCCTTCCCACTCTAATGGCTGGAATACTGCTAAGCATGCAGTGAATAGCAATACAGAGATTGTGTCTCCTTGCCTGACCCCTTTCTTATCAAGACCTTGGTTCTCCACAAACATAAAGTTATAACTTTATAATTTTCTTGTGGAGAACCAAGGTAGCTGTGGAATCTTTGTAGATATTTGCCAAGACATTCACGTATGCCTCCTGTACTCCGTGAGATATATATATATGAGCCTGTGTTAATGGGTGGGCGCTATACTGGTCGCCGCCCAATGAGCCCCCCCCCCCCCCCCCCTTCCACTGAAAGGAGACTTTAAAGGGAAACTGACCAGGTTCCCAAAAAAATAGAGTTATAAGCACCATTTGATACTTTTGAACACCCTGAACACGAAAATCGACAACAAATTTAACACGGCCAGCCAAAAACGCGTTATTAGCAAAAAAACTCCGAGCTGCGACTGGGCGGCGCGCGGCGAATCCGGTGCGCATCGATGATTGGTGGAGCGCACCGTGATGTCAATCCATGGGTCCACCAGAGCCCGCCGCAACTTGACAGCTTCTCACCAGGTACTGCGACTACCTTCCAGACGATTTCGCACAGTTCAGTTGCTGTTGTGGATAATTTTGATCACTTAGAGGTGATTGGCGTGACACCATACGCGTTTGAACCAGTAGCCCGACAACGAGAAACACCTATGCCAAGCGCGAGCACCAGCGCCAGCGCGGAAGTTGGAATGGCCGGAGCCCGCCGGATCCGAGGACCTAATTGCGACATTTACCCGCGTTGACAGTATCGCCTGGTACGTATTAGTAAGTTTTTCTGAAGCTGTACCATGTTATATAGCCTTAGCAGTCAGAGTGCGATTGTATTAATTCATACCGGGCGTCCTTACAACAGAATACGGAAAGAGAGACTCGTTTTGTACACAGTGCATTCTACTGTTGCTGGTTTCCAAGTAATAAAGTGCGACTGCCGAATTGCCCTGAAGGTACACATCGCATGGAAATTATTATATTTGCAATATAATTTAATTCAGTGTAGATATTAGGTCCAATGATGCATTCTGCTGTGCTGTGACCGCAACAAACAATGCATGCAATCATTGCGTTATTCGATCTTGCAGCGAATGCGGAGACGCACTGTCAGCACAGTGCATTTTGCAGTTACCAAGTTACTAAGATAGCAATACAATGTGCAGACGTGCCAGAAAAATATACGCCGCACGGAAGTGAATTTTTCTTAATTTTGTAGTATAGCTGTGCTGTTTTGTGACCCACGGTGCTAGAAGCAGCGTTCGACACCGCGACAGCGTGCTTGAGCTGCTTGCAATGTCGTGCGGGAATTTGACGAAAAACAAAAAAGTGTGCCACTGCACATTGTTATGCATATCTATGTGGTTTACTGTAGTTCTATTTTATGCTTTTTGGCCCTCGATTCCCGGTTGTGTTGAAATGATCAGAGATAAAAGCCCACTCCGGTTGTTTCACGCTATTGAACAATCCGCCGCTTTCCTTAACGCAAGCGATGTAAGCACTCCGGCATATGGGCACTTAGGTATCCGAGTGCGGCCAGATGCCTGGCGTGATGCTGAAACTTTATTTTAGGTGTCTTTTCTACCTGACGTATATTTCTGTTGCGACAGGTGTTCCTGCATGCACTGCAGTGCAATGGAAATAGAAGAAGAATGTTTGTGCTGCCAGGAAGTAAACAAAATTCTTGCAAGACAGAAAAAAAAAAAAGAAAACTATCACAGAAGGCTGCTCTCGGTGGCGGCTATTCATTCCGTTTATGAGCGAAGATCGATGGCAGCATGCCTGGCCTTAGTCCAGCAGATTTCACTGGAATTCCCATTGCAGGCATCAGCGATAAACTCTGATGGTAATCACTGTCCGAAAAATGTTTAGAACAGAGAAGAGTGGCTCTTGAAGGTTTGAAATTAATTCGTTTCACCGCTGCGATCCACTGAGCAGCTTGTTTTTTCTGCCGTTGGAAATTGTGAAAGATGACGTCGTCTCGGCCGCCGGTGCTCGTACAGCAATAAGCAGCGCAAAAGGACAGCATGGTGACACTGTATGCTTCTTAGACGGAGTTCTCCTTGCAGTCACAGTCCTTTGAAGCGTTAGCCGGAAACGCAGGGTGGAGATCTTGAACATTTGTGATAAAGGCCATGGATACAACACAACTGATGCGCAAAACGTGCAGACGCTTTCCGCGCGGGCGCCTGGGACCCCTATATTGACGTCATTTCCACTAGCTTTCCCCTTCCACCGCCGCCGGGGCTGACTCCGCGAGCCGTGGAGGGCGGAGCATAGCTGCGATTTTAATTCTTAATTACGCCGCTGCTACTTGTACGATGGAAAAACAAAACTTCGTACCGCGGATTTCAAGTGTCTGCGCTTCAGAAAAACGTCACTTTTTAGAAATCTAAAACCTGTTCAGTTTCCCTTTAAGCCCTGACTAGATGCTACAATACAAATTATGTTACGCTCACTTCAATAACATAAGGCAGTTAAGATCAAGCAATTCAGTAATCAAACTTGTGACCATGTGCCCACAGCAGCACGACGGATAGCCTACACAGCGTTCTGAATTCTTACCGCAATACCATAGTGATTTACGTAACTTTCAGCCTTATCTCCCTACTACAACAACAAAAAAAGAGGATGGCCATTGTGCCTACGCTTTTATTTGTAATTTAGCCTGCCCATTAGCTTCCGCTGCTGCTGAAAAGCAGTGTATTCGACTGGGAGACTCCTCAATACAGGAATTGAAAAATGAGCCCAATATTAAAATATTCAGCATTGTTCTTTACTATGAAATGCTCCAGCTTCAGGTGTGCAACCGAGTCTAAATTCAGTTCTTGCATGCCCATCATGGTGGTTCATTACAAATGAGTGAAGGCCTCTTCTGCTGGCTCTGGGGAACTGGTCCATACCATTATGATTACCTAAAAAAATTAGCACACAGTGTGAGCTTCTATGGCCAAATATGACTTTACTCAATCGCCATGTACAAAACACAATGTTAAAACCTGCTTAGATTTGTTGTTTTAAATGAACTCATCAGCCAGGAAGAAGTTCACTTTTTCTCTTATCATCAGCCATCCCAATAAAGATAAATGGTTTTGTCTAATTAAAACTTAGTACACCAATGACAAATGTGATTTAATGCAGCCAAAGCCACAGGAAATTAGGTCCTCGTGGCAGTGAAAAACCACAAAAATTCAGTTTAAGGATAAGAAAATTGTAGATAAAAAGAAGGGAGCTATTATTTGGTTTCAGAATGAAAGCAAGTTGCAGGAGTGGTGCTACCTAATGTGCCAGGTATGAATAGCCGTGTAAAAAGTACACATTTAAATTTACAAATGCACTGACAATTGTTACAGATGTTTGACAGCAACACTATTAAATAGAAAGCACTGGTGGCTATTGTTCATAGCACTGCACGATAGTGTGTCGGTGTGCAAGTCTCTTGCATGCACCATGCTATTATTGACTGTGCTGGAAAGTGTACTACAGCATACTTGTCAGTCATATAGCTTTGGGACTTACTCATCTGTTCAATTTATGCAAAAAGAGGTGAAAAAATTATTTCTTGTACTAATGCATGCCCAAATTTGACAAGCTTGTCTGGTTCACGCAATTTTTTTTTTTTTTTTCACTTTTGCTGTTGTGCAGCATGGTTCTAGAGCATTATAAGAGGCAACAGCAAGCTCTTTGTTGCCTTTGAGAGACATCTTTCTGCAGCCCTTTAACATTTCACTGTTTCTAATGTCCTTCACATGCCTTTAGTATCCACTGACTGGTGTTCGCAATTGTTATTTCAACTTTCTTTCAATAGCCTTCAACCAACACTTAGATATAGCCATATGTCACATATGCAGGCCGACAGCCAATGCGACAAAAAAAAAAAAAAAAAAGACACTGCAGACACTTCGATGATCCATCCTTTTTTCAAAGTACAGTTTACAACACGAGCTTCACAGCACAAGGCTTGTGCAATTCGAGGCACAATCAATGGACCAAGTGGATTAACATTTGCATTGTTAGCACAGCATGACTAAACCATGAATGTGATAAGCATTGCCACTGAATATTATCTCCCATTTGTACGGGCTGTTGGTGCACTTCGAAACATCTAAGTGCGGAGCACATAGATCATGGTTACCGAGTTGGTGTTGGGAGCATCAGCCTACTCATGTGATAACACAACTTGAGTGCACAGGCCTGGCACTACTGCAAAGCTATAATGCAGTTCAGAGTGATAGCCACTGTGCAGACATCCAGACTGATTTTAAGAAGAAACAGGTAGTTGAAGGCAAGAAAAATTGCAAGAAGAATTTTTTTGTTTCAATTTTGCCACATTATTACCTATGAAGCTGCTTGTTCCTTATTGTTAGTTTGGTGGCTATTGCCAGTGGTTCTTGCGAAACTGTCAGGTAGAGTAGCATTCCCAGCAGGAGTGCTCACAGCAAAGTAATAAAAAAATACATAATTTGTGTCGCTTGTGATACTGAAAGAAGTTGACACAGCACTGGCATTTCAGTCTGACTTGAAAAAGCAATGCCTCGGATTCCATACATGCCAAGTGAGCATGGGAGGCTGATTCACCAAAAATAGAGACAAAAGGTATGTGATCAAACTCCGCTATTAGTTGTCGGCTAATACAAAGCAATGCAGTTGTTTTTTACTGGGAGCAGCCATTTTATTGTGAAGATCAGGGACCATGTTGGTGCTTTCATGTAAATTTTAGGCATGAAGAAGCCAAATTTATATTTAAAAAAAAAAAGCAAAACGTGCAGCAGAAAGCAAAGCGATGGCTACAGATCATCAATGATAAGAAAACTACGCAACAGCACAGTGCCTGAGAACAAACTAGTAAATGAAATTTTTGGAATTGACATGGCGCTGCACTGAGCTCTGGTGAATGGCAGCATCATGCAAGAATCGTCACAGCATTCTTGAACTGTAATTTCGGTGAGTTGGCATGGATCCATTATAAGTTAAGGATAGCACATAAGTTACAGGATGAATGTGATAAGCACTTGTGGTGTCTTCTTTCTCCATCCTCACCTCGTCGTAGGACCCTGAACTTACGATGATTCATGAACGGTGCTGATTGCAAGGATGTGGTTAGTGTAGGGGTGTGCTAAACTGGTCTTTCAGTACACATTTTAACTCGAAATTGAAATTCGAAATCGCTGCCACTATGCCCTTCCCAGTGACAGCGATAGCCACGTTTACATGGCCCATGGTTGACATGGCGCATGTGATGTCAATAAGTTCAGGGCCACCGCTGTGTTGTCCGCTCTGAAACATACCAAGACCATGTGCGTGCTGTGTCGAGATGGTGCATGCCCACAGCTGTGAGAGTGCTTCAACAGAAACCACATAAAGCGATGTCTTCCTGAAGTGCACAACAGCTCCTAGACTCTTTGGATGGCGCTTTGTGCCAGCGATGCTTTCACTCACACAATAAAAACAGCACAAACCAGATGACGCCTGCAAAATCTATCCAAGGCTGATTGCCGAGACGCACATTCGAAAATGAAACAGTGTTTATACCGCGCACATAGGTGGTGCTTAAAACATGGCAGCCATGAGTGTTTCCAGCTCCTGCAAATGCTTTTGCCACTTGAAGTGCACAAAAGAATGGCTTTCAAGATTGGCTTCTGTTACTTCGAGGGAGGGAGCTGTCCCTGGGGATGCGATTTGAAAACCACCCATTAAATATGCAGAGCACACTTCATTTCATCACGCATTAGTGCTACCAGACTGCTGTACTGCTTACCTGTGTACAAAAAAAAAAAGTGTAATAAAAATTTTCTACCACACTGAATGCACTCAAATTTTGCAAGCTTACTGTGGGTCATGTACAGTTTAACATGCAATGCTTCAAACTTGAAAATGTGGTGTCGCTGCCCTTTTCAGCACTTGTATCATATCGCGGTATACACTTCATCTTAGGCGTATAATTGTGTGAATGTCGTACAGTGATTACACAACCAGCCTTACAGGGTGTTCCGAATGTAATGCAATTATTTTTTCTTCCTGGCGCTCCTATTGGTCCCAGCGTGCCCGGACCAGACAGGTTATGTGGGGAGAGGACTCTTAGCTTGTCAGCGCTGCCTAGCTCAGTCTGCTTCCAGGATCACTGCTTCCGTGAACTAGAGATGGGTCGCTCAGGAGCGAGCCGGATCTAGTGAGCGGCTCTTTTTTAAAGAGCGAGTGAGCCGTGGTTCAGTAAAAGTGAGCGGCGGTTCTTTAGGAGAAAGGGAGCCGGTTCTCTTGGGTTCAGTGAGACGTGCCGATGCGTTCTGTCAGAGCCGGGTCTTCTGCCGGGTGCGCCTTACGTGAAAGCGGTAGAGAAAGCAACTGCCCTCCCGCCCTTCCTCACAAAAGTCGCCTTCGGCCGTCTTTTGAGCCGCTCTTTTTGAAGAACGAATAAGTTGCGGTTCACGTGAACGGGGGTTCTTTCGGAGAGAGGAAGCCGGCTCTCTTTGGTTCAGTGACCCGTGAGGAACCGTTCCTAGAGAGCGCTCAGGAGTGAGCCGGATCTTTTGAGCCACTCTTTTGAAGAGCGAGGAAGCCGTGGTTCGTTAAGTGAGCGGCGGTTCTTTCAGAGAGAGGAAGCCGGCTCTCTCTAGTTCAGTGAGCCGTGCCGAACCGTTCCGTCAGAGCCAGGTCTTCTGCTGGGTTTCGAGGTTTCCTTTTCTGACGGACGAGTGGTGGCCGGCGTGGGCAGACTCGCGCTACTCGTACTCGCTCGCAATGTGTGGTGTGCGCAGCAGTCCCTTCGGTTTTTTGTGCGTCCTATGGTGTGGCACCCAATGCCACCGAGGGGAGAAGTAAAGAAGCCTTGATTGGCGAATGCATGGTAACGTTTGTTGCCTGCTGCTGTTCGAACGATGTCTCACGACTCTCACAATCGCACATCGTGCACTGGTGCAAGAACACTTCGAAGATGGTCTTCCGTGTCTTTAAAGACAGCAGGTGAACGTACACAGGGGTGGGTCTGTCCTTTTGGTGCAATTTATGGTACAGGTCAAAATGCGTTTTGGAGGAGTATGGAGCAGACAAATTACGTATTGGAGCAGCTTGGAGCAGACAAAATTTCATTTTCGAGCAATTTGGAGCAGACAAAATTTCGATTTGAAGCAGTTCGGAGCAGGCTAATCTGAATTTTGGTGAAATAATGAAATACGGCAGCACACTTCTAACACAGAATAAACTAACAGGAAGCTCGTAGTGGAAGCGCAATTCGTAGCTATAGTGTACTAGAATATGGAAGAGTGGGTCGAGCAACAGCTGGGCGCATGCTTTCCTGTAAAGTGTGGGGATGTGCGACTCACGCGTCCTCTGATGTTGTTTTCCCCGCATGGCTCGCGTCTCCCATAATCCAGCTTCTCCGCGTGGCTAAGCGCTGGCGGTGGTCGCAGTGGTTGCGGCGCATTGCGAGAGATGGCGCGAGTGTCGTGATGCTAACGCCACCGAACAGCGGGGTGACTTGGGAGAAAAAGTTCGAAGGCGCTTCCTCTTTTGGCTTGGGATTGGCGACCAACACGCACGAACGCTTCGCACGTGCGCCGGCCCGCTTCGCGGGACCGTCTCGCAAGGCTAAGAGCGACACCGGTATGGACGAACACGGATCGTTCGAAAGCGCTACCATTCGCGTGACCGTACACGTGAACGACTAGGCGATGGTGTCACAGCATGGGGCGAACATATTTGCTCGCTATCCGGTCGCGGTGAGTCGGACTTACTTGATTTGTCGCGCGCCCATGTGAATGTTCTATGGGTAGTAATTCGGCCTGCATGCATTAGTGTAGGAAAGGTGCAATAAATGCCCATTTGACTGTTTGCACTACTGTGTTGTCGTTCCTTTGTCCCAAGAGCACGTGTGAGACCCTACATCTGGCTGCCCAACGGAGACCTCTTGGGGCATCGGACAATAATTTTGGCAGTTTTCCTGGGTTCAAGACAACCTTTGTTTGAATCGAAGCGTATTCCTACTGTGGATTTTGATTGCTAGTGTCGGCGGCGTGCTTTCTTGAGCGAGGCGACGGTTGCTGTAGCGTGTTTGAACTTTTCAACATGCTAAGCCTTTTCGCGAGTGTTTTGTTGAAGTACACTCGTCGGTAAGAGAGCCACGTGGTCAGCATCCTGGGAGAGCGAGGCCTAACGCCCGCGGAGCATTGGCAAGCCTGAAGCGAGTTAGTACGGAAGCCTTGTGGGTGGTCCGAATTTCTTATGTAAATAGCTTCTTCTATCTCTTTGACTTTAGAAGTCATGGCTCTGGGAGCCGGGTGGCCACGGGTGCCGCTACAGGCTGTCTGGCATTGTGGCCTGGCACCGGGCGCTCCTACACCGCCTGGGACGGTGGTAGCCGTCAACTTGGATACTGTGTGCACCGAGCGGGGTAGGACCACCTCACAGAGCTAACGTCTCCTAGCGGCTGCCTGTTCTTGTGCCCATTTGGGGGATTGCTTTTTTTTTTGTTTGGATGCCGGTTGTTGGCAGGGTAGCGACGCATTAGGCCTAAGGCTTAAGCCGCCTGTCCCACGTTGAGGGACACAACCTGGTGGACCGTGGTGTTGAGGTGTCGCACATTGTTTCCCTCATTAGTTCGCCTCGCACAAATTGAAATTAATCATTAGACTCAAGAAAGTAAGCTTTGTTCACGTGAACTTAGCATCTGAAATACGGCCCGAAATTTTGCTAGCCGAATTGAACATCGTACCACGTGGGCGATGTGCATGCAGAATTCCTCTCCTTTGCGCTACTTTATGTTTGTCGAGTGCGTTGAGTGTACGCAGTGTGAGCGGAGTCACCCCTGGTTTGCTGTCACCTGCACATCGTCTGTGCTGCTGCCCCGGACTACAATTGAGCTACCCCAGGCAATGGAGATGCCTGTAGCTAGTTCGGTGCAGTTTGGCGGCCGCCTATGTCCGGCTCGCAACCCTCGGCGGCTGGGAAAAGAGCCAGCAGTCACGAATGGCTACTGTGGCTCTCGCCAGCAGGGCGCGTCGGCGTGAGCGATGCTTGCTCGTGCCGACTTCTGCGTCGCCCTTTCCAGAGTCCTGGGCTGGAGCCGTGCCGTCGAATCTGCAGAGCTGGTGCCGTGACCAACGGACGCCAGCGGTGAACCCCAGAGACAATGTCGGCTCGCATGTTATGGAAAGTGTGTGGACATTTCCTCGGTGCGGCCACCTATGCATGTACTACCTCTAGTTCGCAAAGCACGCGTTGATGTTAGACAATGATGCCATGTTTCACCGCAGTATGCAGTGATTTAAGGTTGGGGGGTTGTGGCCATGTGCGACTCTCACGCAGCCCCTCGTGTTTTCCCACATGGCTCCCGTCTCCTGTAATCTGGCTTCGCCGCGTAGCTTTACAGCGGCGGAGTTGCCGCGTATTACGAGAGATGGCGCTAGTGTTGCGCTGCTAATGCCACCTGACGGCGGAGGGTTACGCGAGGGCAAAAGGGAGAAGGCTTGTAGCGCCCACCGACGCTGCTAAGCGCGAACGCTAAGGTCAGCGTTCTCGGCCGGCGCCTTGGGGCCGGCTGCGACTGACGAGAAAAATAAAGTTGGACGGCACTCGCTAGTCCGTTCTGAAAGCCTGCTGAGCTGGTCTTCTTGTTCTGGCGCTCCGCTGCGACCCCTCGGTTCTCGACAGTGGTGACTCCGGCCTCAGAGATGACCGACCCCAGCAACATCCCGCCCTCAGGTTACCTTCCGCGTGACGCTACCGCACGCCCACGGGACGTCGCAGCTCTACAGCTCTGCCTGCCCACGTTCTGGCGCCACAACCCGCAGGTTTGGTTCGCCCAGGTCGAAGCCACCTTCGATCTGCACAACATCACCTCGGAGACTTCGCGGTTTCGCCACTTGCTTTGCAACCTGTCTCCCGAGGTGGCTCAGGAAGTGGCGGACGTTATCGCTGCACCTTTGAGTGATGCGCCATACCAGCAACTGAAGCAGAGCATTTTAGAACGTACCACGGCGTGAGCGTGCGCATCCAGCAGCTGCTTACCTCCGAGGACCTTGGAGATCGCCGCCCTTCCCAGCTGCTCAACAGCATGCGACAGCTCCTGGGCACAAGCAACATCGACTCGAACAGTGCGCTGTTGAGGGAGCTCTTCCTGCAGCGCTTACCACAGTCCACCCGCCTTGTCTTGGCCGCTACAGAGGACTTGACCCTCGACCGCCTCGCCCAGCTCGCTGATCGAACCCACGACGCGACTTCTCCTTCAGTCGCCGCCCTCTCTTCAACGCCACAGTCCTCAACCATGGCCCGCTTAGAGTCCCGGATCGACCAGCTCGCCGTTTCCATCGACGCCCTTCGGACGTTCTCCCATGACGAGCGCGGCTCCACCTCATGTCCCAGCCGCCGTCCTTCTTCCCCGACCAGTCGCCGCTCGCGCAGTCCTCGACGCTCACCTATCTGCTGGTACCATCGCACTTTCCAGCACCGCGCCCGTCAGTGCAAGTCCCCATGCGAATGGTCGGGAAACGCACTGCGAGATCACTGACGGCGGCATGTGACCTCACCTTACAACCCGGCCGCCTTTTCATAGTCATGGAGCGCATTTCCGGCCTGCAGTTCCTTGTAGACACGGGTGCCGAGGTCAGTGTACTGCCGTCCTCAAGCGTGACCGCGCAAGTCACCTGGACCTACACTCCGCGCGGCAAACTCTACTTCCATCGCCACGTATGGTCTGCGGTACCTCACTCTCGACCTAGGCCTGCGGCGCACATTCCGGTGGGTCTTCATCGTAGCCGACGTCTATCTGCCTATCCTCGGTTCCGACTTCCTGACTCATTTCGATCTTGACGTCAGCATGCGCTGCCATCGCCTGATTGACAGCAAGACGCGCCTCTCGATCCCTGGCGTTCTGTTGGCTGTCGCTCCCACCGGCATCCGCACGCTGATCCCAACATGCCCGTATGCTCGTATCCTCGAAGACTTCCCTGAGGTGACAAGGCCCTGCAGTTTAAATCAGCCTCCCAAGCACAGCGTCACCCACCACATTGTCACACGTGGTCCACCTGTCGCAGCCCGTCCGCGCCGCCTCTTCGGTGAGCGTCTGGACATTGCTAAACGGGAATTCGAGCACATGCTCCAGCTAGGTATTATTCGCCCGTCGTCCAGCAGTTGGGCCTCCCCGCTTCATCTGGTGCCCAAGAAAGAACCGGGTGACTGGCGTCCATGCGGTGACTACCGGGCGCTCAACGCTCACACGGTCCACGATAGCTACCCCCTTCCACACATCCAAGATTTTACAGGCCATTTGAAGGGATGCAAAATCTTTAGTAAGGTGGACCTTGTCAAGGCCTATCACCAAATCCCCGTTGAGCCGGCCGATATCCCGAAGACAGCCATTACTACACCCTTCGGCCTGTTTGAGTATGTGCGCATGCCCTTTGGGTTACGCAACACAGCTCAAACGTTCCAACGATTCATTGCCGAGGTAACGCGCGGCCTCCCGGCTGTATTTGCCTACAACGACGACATCCTCGTCGCGAGTCCCAATCCACAAGATCATGAGCGTCACCTCCGGGAACTCTTTCAACGCCTTCAACAATTTGGCCTGGTTATCAACACCCAGAAATGCGTATTTGGATCTTCAGAGCTGGAGTTTCTGGGCCACCACATCTCGGAGCTGGGAATTCGTCCGTTGCCCTCTCACGTCCAGGCCATGAAAGACTTCCCAGCACCCACTACCCTACGCCAGCTGCGTGAGTTCCTCGGCCTAGTGAATTTCTCCCGACGTTTCATTCCGCACTGCGCTGAGCTTCTACACCCGCTGACTAACCTTCTTCGCACGACCAAGGGCTCCTCATCTGCGATTCCCTGGTCTCCCGAAGCTGACGCTGCTTTCAGGGCTGCTAAACAAGCCGTTGCCGATGCGGTACTTCTCGTACACCCGAGAACTAACGTGCCAACCCGCATCATGGTGGATGCTTCCAGTGTGGCCATCAGCGCTGTTCTCCAGCAGAAAATCAACTCCGAGTGGCGCCCACTGGGTTTCTTCTCTCGGAAGCTCCAACCTGCCGAGACTCGCTACAGCGTTTTTGGCCGCGAGCTGCTCGCCATCTACTCCACCATCCAGCACTTTCGGCACTTCTTAGAGGGCCAGCCATTTTATATTCTAACCGATCATAAGCCTCTGGTGCATGTCTTCCGTACAAACTCTTCCAAGTACGTCGCACGTGAAGTTCGTCAACTGGCCTATATATCGGAGTTCACCATTGATATCCGGCACATCAAAGGCACCGACAACGAGGCAGCTGACGCACTTTCACGCATCACCTCCCTCGGCACTTCTACATCGACTGTGGATTGGGAGGGTCTAGCTCGTGCGCAGATGGAAGACCCCGAGCTGCAAGCGCTGCGTGACCATCCCCGTTCCCTCCGTCTACAACTCGTTCCTCACCCGTTTGTGCCTGGCTCCCTCTGGTGCGACATGTCAGCGGCTACACCTCGCCCCTTCATTCCGACTGCCTTCCGTCGTGCGGTGTTCCAATCACTTCATGACATCTGCCATCCCAGCGTCCGAGCCACACAGCGCCTCGTTACACAGCGGTATGTCTGGCCAAGCATCAACACCGATGTTCGCCAGTGGGCCCGCTCATGCCTCGCATGCCAGACCGCCAAAGTGACCCGCCACACGAAGACTCCCACACAGTCGTTCTTGCCCCCTGGCTGCCGTTTTGACCACGTCCATCTTGATTTGGTGGGACCACTTCCTCACTCTCACAACTGTCGCTACATTCTGACAATGATCGACCGCTTCATCCGTTGGCCCAAAGCCGTGCCCATTCCGGACATCACTGCGGAAACGGTCGCCAAAGCCTTCGTTTCAGCATGAGTTTCCCGCTTCGGCTGCCCCAGCATCGTGACAACTGATCGCGGCTGGCAATTTGACTGCACACTTTTCACTTCACTCAACCGCCTGCTTGGCACTAAGCACTGCCGTACCACTGCATATCATCCCTGTGCCAACGGCATGGTTGAGCGGCCCCATCGCCAGCTCAAGGCTGCACTCACTGCGCACCTGGATCGAGAGCACTGGGTCGACCACCTTCCTATGGTGCTTCTCGGCCTACGTGCCGTCCTTCGTCGCGACCTTGGCTGTTCAGCGGCCGAACTCGTCTACGGTGCACCCCTGCGGCTTCCTGGAGACTTGTTCGTTTCTTCGGCCCCCTCGCCCCAGCCGCTACAGTACCTCCAACGCCTACAGGACAGCATTCAGCACCTGCACCCCGTACCACCTCGGTCATCGGACCACAGCATCTTTGTGCACCCGGACCTTGAGTCCTCGTCCCACGTCTTCCTCCGACGAGACGCTATCAAGGCGCCTCTTACACCCTCCTACGACGGACCATACCGTGTCCTCCACAAGACGCAGAAGTCCGCCACCATCCTATTGAATGGCCGCGAAGAAGTCGTTTCGCTGGACCGCCTCAAACCAGCCTACGTCGAAACGCCTCCCAAGGAGCTCCCCGCGGATGTCGCTGGCGCACCCGTCGATATGCTCGACACCAAGACAGCCCCATCTCTGCCTCGTCGACGAGTACATTTCGCCGTTCCGTCTAGGCGGGGGGCCCTGTAGCGCCCACCGACGCTGCTAAGCGCGAACGCTAAGGTCAGCGTTCTCGTCCGGCGCCTTGGGGCCGGCTGCGACTGACGAGAAAAATAAAGTTGGACGGCACGCGCTAGTCCGTTCTGAAAGCCTGCTGAGCTGGTCCTCTTGTTCTGACTTCCGCTGCGACCCCTCGGTTCTCGACAGGCTGTTCCTCTTTGGGTTGGGGTCGGTGAGCGATGCGGACGTCCCGCGCGTGCGCCGATCCACGCGTTGCGAGACCGTCTCGCGTGGCTAGGAGCAGGGCACCGGTATGGATGAACACAGATCGTTCGGACATGCCACCGTTCGCGTGACCGTACACGTGAAAGACTAGGCGATGGTGTCATAGCATGGGGCAAACATTCGCGTGCTATCCGGTCGTGGTGAGTCGGACTTTCTTGATTTGTCGAGCGCCCATGCGGTTGTTCTATGCGTAATAATTCGGCTAGCATGCATTAGTGTATGAAAAGTGCAATAAATGCCCTTTTGACTGTTTGCACTACTGTGTTGTTCCTTTGTCCCAAGAGCACATGTGAGACCCTACAAGGTATCGCTCTTCTGAAATTTTGCCAGTGAGGGGAGTGACACAATTAGAGACAGAACCATTTGCAGTTACAAACAGTGCTGTGAATGTGTTTCCGTCTGCGGAATGCTCGCGCGAGACGCAGCATACCGATGTTATGTGGTGTGTCAAAAAATACTTGTGTCGCTGCTTATTTGCATTCTACGCCACTTCAGTAGAAGCGAGTGTACTTATCTGCTTTCTATGTCTCACGGGTTGCAGTGCACGAAATTACATGTTTCTCCACTAAGCAGGAGGCTCCTCATGTGATTGTATGGCAAGGGAGCCGCCTGCAAGCAAAGCAAAGGGGTGGTTCAGTAGCAGAAGACTCGCGGCATGCACCGACCTGTGTTGTTTCGCGCATGCGCTGAGTTTTCGCCGCTTCTTGTACATGGCACTGAGCGGAGCACGAGCCATACGCTCGCGTGTTCCCTCTAACAGTGGACGCACCTTTATATTAACCAGGGGTGGGATTGCCCAAAGTCATTTTGGAGCAATTTTTGGAGTAAGTAAAATTGTGTTTTGGAGCAGTTCGGACCACACAAAATTTCATTTTGGAGCAATTACGAGCAGATAAAATGTCATTATGAAGCTGTTTGGAGCAGGCCAACCTGAATTTTGGTGGAATAATGGAATATGGCAGAGCACTGCTAAACCACGACGAAACACACAATAAACCAACACAAAGTGCGTAGTAAAATCGTGCTTTGTAGCTATAGCATATTATAATATGGAAGAGTGGGTCGAGTGGCAGCAGAGTGCATGCTTTCCTGTAAAGCTGAAAATTTCTGTGACACAATGAACTATATATTCCCTCGTCCAACGCTCGTAATGATAGCAGAAAATCTCAAATTATGCGGTCCAATCGACGCGGTAACAATTTCTGGGTCACCACATGTGACCGCAGACCCAGAGAGCTGCAATCAACCCTGAGCTGGTATAACGTAGAACTACTTCAATCTGTTTTTATTGCGATAGGCAATTACAGTAAAAGCTCGATGATACGATCACGGCTAATACGAATTTCCGGATGATACTAATTTTTCTGTGGTCCTGGCTGAGCCCAATTACTTTGCAACGTGCTAGAGAACGGTTGTTACGAATCGATTTTCGGCCTGCGTCAGTTGATACGAATAAACGCCGCCCCACCGACGGCCGCGAAAGAGAACAGCGCGCAGTCACGCGCTTTCTCCCATTCTTTTTTCAGCGCGCAGTCACGTGCTTTCTCCCATTCTCTTTTTGGTGCGGAGACGCAGACGCGGCGCCGGACAGCGCGGACTCCGCGACTGGGCGCGAAGAGTTTGAAGCGGTGGTGCTTTGGTGCTTTTGTACTTTTCCTCCTTTTCGGCGGCCGCCCATCGGACGGAGTGGCTGCTGTGCTTCTCGCCGCGTTCTTTGTGTTTGCGCCATTTTACCTAGTCGCAGCGAGCTATGTCTACCGAGAGAGAAGGACATAAGAGACTTTTTCTTCAAGAAATAAATGCTTTTTACGTACA
This sequence comes from Dermacentor silvarum, assembly GCF_013339745.2. Classification (NCBI taxonomy): domain Eukaryota; kingdom Metazoa; phylum Arthropoda; class Arachnida; order Ixodida; family Ixodidae; genus Dermacentor; species Dermacentor silvarum. Next base: position 93,593,817 of record NC_051154.1, on the reverse strand, counting down.
TGCACCTGAGTGAGTTCACCTCTGACTCTTTAATTTAGCTACAGTCGAATCTCGTTAATTCGAACACGCTTATTTCGAACATACCGCGCACCGACAATGCTCTTAGCAGCGCGCCAAATCACGCGACGGCGCCTCCGACCGGCATTGCTCCAACACCGCCATAGAGCAAAAGCTCAGGAGTGACCCCTCAATGCCGCGCGCGAAGGAACGGGAAAAAAAATAAGTAAAACCCGCGGCAGAAATTTCACCCTCTCTCAAATTGCAAGGTCGCCGTTTCTGCATCACGCCGGAACAAGCGTGTACGTGCCGACTAGAGTGTTCTAGACAACCGTATTCTAGCACACACTAGTGCCGACGTCTCAGCCACGCGGATAAAATGGCAGTGAACCCTTCTCCTCTATGCTTCCTCTATTTTCTAGTCACATGTTGACCTTGCACGCTGCGGCAGCAGCGCAGAGGGAAGCAGCGGCGGAGGCGCAGTCGGGCGAACGAAACTGCCCACGCCCGCAAACGCTCGCTTCCCGATAACGGCAGAAAACGAAACTTCGGGGAGCAGCTAAAATAAGCTGGCGCCAGCGCACGGAGTCGAAGGTGAGAGAGCCACGAGGGAGCTGAGAGGGAGGGCGAGGGGAGCCACCGAAGCAGCGGAGTTGATGCGGCCAAATCCGCTTCCCTGCCGCTCTCCTCCCTCACCCTTCGACGGTCTCCGCACGCACCTGTGCGCCGGCGCCGCCCGCTCCCTGAAGCTTCGTTTTCTGCCGTTATCGGGAAGCGACCATTAGCCGGCGTGGGCAGTTTCGTGGCCCGCGCTTGCTATGCGCTTGCGCGCTGCGATATTTCACGACTCGCACCGTTCGTGCATCATGCTATGGTGCACGAATACTTCAAAAATACGTTCTTTTAATTCGAACAAATTTTCGGGCCCCTTCGAGTTATAATTATCGAGATTCGACTGTAGTTTTAATTGTGTTTCGATGATAAGAATTTCGGCTAATACGAATATTTTTCGTGACCCCGTGAGATTCGTATCATCGAGCTTTTACTGTACATAGCATTCTAACGGAACCAAAGGCACGGCCTAGAAAGTTTTTCAAACTCTTCCTGCACCGAAATGGCCCTGTTACCAGGAGATCATTTGATATTGTGGAACATCATGCTCATTTAGCAGCGCAGAGGATTCGACTGTAGTTTTAATTGTGTTTCGATGATAAGAATTTCGGCTAATACGAATATTTTTCGTGACCCCGTGAGATTCGTATCATCGAGCTTTCACTGTATATGGACACTTCAGGCGCATTTCTACCGTTGTCGTCGCCATGATGTTCTCTATAAAGTCCAGGGGTGATAACATCGTCACCGTGCACCGTATGGTGTATGTGCAAGTGAAAGCGTGATAGGGTGAGCCGACACTTGCGGCTTAATCTTGCGTGTGCAAGGAAGGAAAGTGGGGAGGAAGTGCGCCGGCTTCCATCGCGCCCAAGGCACCGGGATACAGGATAGGGGGGTCTACTCCAGCAGCTGCTGCGTATAGCGCGGCCACGCGGTAGCTATTTTGATAGTGATCTGTGATGGGCACAGAGTGCGAGTGCTGACAGCTTCGTGTGTGCTGTGTTTTCGCTTCTTAGTTCGCGTTCATGAAGGTCAATTTGCTCTCTGCTGCTGCCATGCTTCCTCACTCCAGCGATTTGACAGCGTTTCCGTGGTCATAGAGTGAAATGTGCTGATGTTTGTTTGTGCGCGTGTGACACCACCATTTAGTTCGTAAGCAAATGTTAACAAGTTTATATGGCCAATAAAACTACTATCCTTAGTCCGCATAGCTGTCTACTAATTTGCTATCACAATTGATGCTTTGCCTCTCGGGCGAAACTGCTAAATTTTATTCCAAATCTGCCATTAGCCCTTTGTGATAGGTCAAAACAGCTCAGGCCTCGTCCATATAGGCATAAAAACAGATTGGAATAGTTTTACTTTATATTGGCCCTGGGGACAGAGACGCCCACCAGCTGAATCCACAGTAGCGCACGCCTCCCTGATATCTAGTTTGCTCGCAGCGCTCTCAGCCTACTTTTCGTTGTTTTGCACCTCTGCTAGGGAGCACCGCACCACTCGGCCCACTCAACCGTATTCTAGTATACACTGTAAATACAGGTGCCCTGGCCATTCCAACAGCAGCGGAACAGCCAGCAGTGACAGCGCACGCACCGGCCACTTGCCAGAAGCACCGCAAAGTCTAGTGTTATAAGCGCGAAAATTACAAGAAACTGTGCAAGAGGCACCGCGCGGTGTGCAGAATGTGAATGGCTGCACTCTTTTTCGGAGAACGAATCAGCTCTCTGTTCGCGACCACTGCCGGAGCACATATGCCGAAGCCATTTCCGTGCTTCTGTGTTTGGCGCAGGAGTCCCACCCCGGCATGACATCATGCAAACAGCTTTTCCATCTGATCTTTAACTTTTTCGTTACCATGGCACTAGGCATCAATCACCGGTGACCAAAGCTTTTGAGCACCTATTTAAAAAAAAAACACGCTGCGCTCCTGGACTCGTAGCGCCATCTCGGTGATTGTATACAAAGTAGAGTTTCCGTTTCTGCACAGTTCACATTTTTACCGCGGGGCGGGGATTTTTAAAGGGCGCGCGAGCTCAAAGGTTGAAGTGCACTTGAGCGGCATGATGGCGTCGACATCCGGTACCGCGCGCGCTCGAAAGAAAGCAGTTTCGCTTGATCCCGACGATCCTAGAGGCAATCTTTTGGACTTTTCGAGCAGTGATGACTTGGACATCGATGTCACATCATCGGAGTTTAGTTCGGATGAGAAAAATTCAGCAGATCAGCCGGGAACATCAGCTGTTACCTGCCAACATGTTTCGTTTTTGCCTCCCATTTTGTTTATTGATATCTACAGCCGGTTCAATTGCCCTGTTGGTGTTCAAACTATTATTTTCTTTATTTATGGTGTGTCCACTTCATTTGGACAAAACATGCTGCCACCAGTTTCGGCCCCAGAGAGATCCGGGCATTGACCTCGGGATGACGCTCTGTAGGGGTCCCAAGCAGCTGGCGAGAGCTCTTGATTTTTATCACCTGTCCTTTACTGCGGAGGTCGTTCATGCTATATGTATCAACACCAACAAATATGCAGTGACGCATATCCTTGACAAACCATAGAGAATTTTTTCCATCAATAGGAAAGTTTGCCGTGAATTTGATTAATTAGTGTTTTGGTAAGTTTTATTACGTATTTTCTAATTACTGTTTCTTTCCCGAAATGTACTTTTGAAATGTGCGTTTAGTACTCGTGGTTTTGGATATAATACTATGCTGTAAATTAATCTTTTTCATGAAAAAAAAATTGTAAGTAGGACCAACCAAGAATTTGAATGTTTCACTATGCGTCATGTACTCAGAGAGTACTTTATCTATGGGTATAATTTTTTAAAGAAATGTTGCCAAGGGATATATCAACAATTTGTATATTTTGGAATTTCTCTACATATGTTTTTGCCAGAGATGTTACTTACTACTGAAATTCTGTTTGAAAATTTTTGGGTGTTTTTGTTTAAACATTTTTTTATGCAAATAACATTTTTTTCCATTTTTTAAAATAAATATTATTTGAAAGCACCACGTTCATTTACCTTCACTTTTATACACTTCATGACACTAAACTTACTGGCTGTTGCACAAAAAATTCCTAGCTCAAACATACAAAAAACAGCAAATTTCCCCGTGGTAAGGAAAGACTTAAGCTTCCATGCCAACAGGCGAGCCAACAGGAAACAAATGGGCATTAACCCTTTGAGGGTTAAAACATTAAAATGCACCTTTTCAGTACAAAGCGCAGCCTATAACATCGCTACATCGGTGCTGCAACCTTCCGTGACTTCTACTAAAAATCCATACTCCACAGCTGCCCCTCTGCTTTCGTCAAAACTGATTTATCGCTTCACGCTAAGGTGCCGGCCACTCCAGTAGTTTGGCAGTATTTCCAATTAGTCAAGCTTACTGCCACACGGTCAAGCTCGAACTTGCATACTTTGTAAAAATTTTGTACAGTAAAACTTCGTTCATACGTTTAGGAAAAAACGCGAGAAAAAAAACGTACTAACTGAGGAAAATGCATGGTCCGTGGTCACTAACAAATTTGGCAGACTCAAGTTCAGCTGACATCCACGTAATGCGAATCGTTGCAGCAAGAGACGCCGACATGCACGAAGTCGGTGGTGCCCCGAGTGGTACCAAGACGTGCATTGTTGTTTTTGTGGCTTCGGCGAGCTTACATTTGTGATCCTCAAATTCGGCCAAGGGCATATTCCAAGGGCATATTCTTCGGGCAGGGCATATTGGCGGGAAGTTTTGACATGCCCACTCGGCGAGAATCGGGGCACAAGACGCTGATTCTCGCCGAGTTGGTGGGGCCTGTGCAGCCCGAGATGCACAATGTCGTTTTCCTATTGCGTAGCGTTTTGAGAAAGCATCAGTAAACCTAAACAAAATCGAGGTGGCGGGTGATGCCAGAATATGTGCCACGAGAGCAAAAACTGACAATCACTTCGTGCCGCCTACAGTAGGGAATGGTGGCATGTTCGAGTTGTCACCTATTAAAAGTGTGCAGTAAGCTTCCAATGACACCGACAGCACTACGCCACACGTGCTGTCACAGATAAGTGAAAATGCTTATCGCGACAAGGTTGGCAGCAAAGTGGTGAATGCAGCGTGCAACCACCTGCATCATTCGCTCGTACTGCAATATAAAACCGAGTGCACGCTGGCGTTTTATGTGACATGGGCAGGCGAGTACTGTGAGGAAGCTGCTGCTGCGAACAGCTACTGCTTTTGATCAAACCTTTCCTTGTTCACATGGGGTCTACCAGCCGAGAAACATATCATATGATTGCAGTTTGGCAGTGTACTGAACTTCGGTGCTGAAAGAGTTGTATTCTAGGAACGTATGAAATTGTAAAAAAAAAGAAAATAAAGAAGACGTAACTGCCCCGGCACATTTTCAGTGTTCTCGACAGGGGCGTAGCCAGGGGGGGTTCAACCCCCCCCCCCCCCCCCCAGGCCCCACTTACCCACCCTTTGTTCTCGTCGCTTCGCACTGACATAATTCAAGGAACTGGTGCTACTATGACAATTTCATTCCTGGACGCTTCCGTTTGGGTTGGTAATTTACAGCGAATCATTTCTGCATATGGAAAAAAACTGTCACGGTGTTTGTCAAGGCTTTGACACTCTCTGAGGTTTTGGGCGAGAATGTGGCGGCCGCATTCTGAAGCAACAAATGAGGCAGCCGCATTTTAGATGAAGGCGAAAATGCTCGAGGCCCGTTTACTTAGATTTAGGTGCACGTTAAAAACACCAGGTGGTCGAAATTCCAGTATACATTTCCGCCGCTTCCCTTCAGGTGCCGGTTAGGCCGCGCTCGCGCAGGATAAGTCTGCGCGCGAAACGTCTCTTGTTTGCGATTGCGCCCCTACGGAAGGCTGGTAGTTACTGTTGTGTTGAATCCCAAACCAGCAATTACGCAAAGCTGGTAGTTGCTGTTGTGTTGTGGAATCCCAAACCAGCAATGTACACACGAAGGGGTTGATGCCAGCAGTGAAATTCCGACACACAACAGAACGCACGAAACAGACAGCCGACAAGCATGGATTACTGTTGTGCGCAGTACAGCGTAAGTAAACTCTTGTTGCACGCGCTGACACTTCTCGTCGGAGTTCACGCGTCCTGAGAAATTGATTATATGCACTATGCACTGAACAAGACCGGAGTTCATTGCTGCCTCACTAGTACACCAAACAGTCGAGATTCTGTGATGTACGAGGCCGCTTCCTGTTTGCACCGGCGTAAGTGAAGCAGAAATGAGTTGCACGCACTAGAGCACTGCACGGGCTCGGGCTTACCCGAAAGCCCGGGCCTGGCCCGGCCCACGGGCCGGGCCGAGCCAGGTAGAGCAGTTTTTTCACGGGCTCGGGCCGGGCTCGGGCACTGCATGTGCTTCTTGACCCGGGCCCGGGCCGGGCTCGGGCTTTCTGGTGGTGAGCATGTAACGTGCAGCGAGTTATCCTCACGCATCTCGACTCTGAAAAACATGTTTTTTTCGGTCTCGGGCCGGGTTCGGGCCGGTTTCGAGCCAGGCTCGGGCCTAATGTAAAGGGGTGGCGGGCCGGGCCGGGCGGGTAACGTAGAAAATTTCCGGGGCCGGGCCCGGGTCTCCCCATAAATTTTTTGGTCGGGCTCGGGCGGCCAGCCCAACGTAAAAACTGGCCCGGGCCGGGCCCGGGCTTAAATAACCGGCCCGTGCAGTGCTCTAGCACGCACTACTTAAAATGCGTACACATGACATAACTATGCTGTGCGGTGAAATAATCTGTGCAATTCTGAATCTGTTGACGTAAAGGCAAATGGCGGCTGCACGCTCGCACAGAGCGGAAGACACAGCGGCCCATGAACTTGCCGCAGGAAATGCAACCCTTTCGTATGAGGGAGCAGGGCGACGAAATAAAGCTTCGGAAAAAAAGCCTTACGCGTTTTTGCGCGTACTTAAGTTTTCTAGCGCAAAGACGCAGCCAACAAGCTATTGCTATGGGAGTAGGTATAGCCTGGTCACGCATGCATTTTCACGTGTATAGCCAGCCTTGACTTGTGAAACGCACTTCGCCCCGATGAGGACGACGCCATCTATGCTTAACGAAGATTAACAATTAATGATGTCTTCTCCGATCGGGCGGGTCGTCTCAATGATGCGTTTTCGAAGACTGGTCCACTCAGTGGCGCGATGAGAGACCGTTGCTCCTAACGCCCACTGTACCTGTCGTACTATACTGTATTTTACTGAGTTTACTTTACTTTTTACTTAATGTCTTCACAAGCACACGCGAGGGGGGCCATGTCTTTGATATACATGTAAAGAGTCTGCTTAAACTACCGATATTTATTATCGATCACGTCACGTAGAGGAAAGCAGACGCTTGCCCCCCCCCCCCCCCCCCGGTCGGGCCGGTGAACCCCCCCCCAGAAAAAAATTTCTGGCTACGCCCCTGGTTCTCGATCACGAAAGTTGGCGCCAGGAAATCGTACGAAACAGTATCGTATCAACGAGGTTCTAATATAATCAGCATTCTCACAGGTGTCATTTTCAGTTAAGGGCGCCAAAAAAAACAGATTTTCATTTCATTTGTCATCACACGAAGCACTACCCCATGCGGCCGCATGGCTCTCCCTGCAGGCTGCGATTATACTTTGTTTACAGGTGGGTGCTTGCAAACTGGCAATAATGTCGCAGGTGTGTCCATTTTTGAGAAGGGCACGAGTACTTATAGAATCTAGTCTAGCAATATAACATTTCATTACAGCAAGTTTCTCATTTGCTTCGTTTTTCTGATGGGTGCACACCACTAAGCATGGTAGCAGATGCTCACATGGCATGCCTCGCTTTTGCAATGGCCGTGCGTCCCTGGGGCCGCATTGTCTAATGACTTGTTATTTTTACATTGTTCTAGCTCTTCATTATTAGTTTGGATGTAGATCAGAGGCCGCCGCACTGCTACCTTTGCTGGGATGGCACCCTCAGCAAGACAAGGCTCTAGTTTTGTAAAACCTTCGTAAAACAAAAGTAAGTTGGGTAAATATTATCACATTTGTAAAAAGTTATGGTAGTTCATAGTTGTATGCAACAAGAAAACACACATTAAAATATTTTTGTCGCTTTATCGTCATCTAAACAATTATTTCCTTGTTTTTTCTTGACATAAGTTGCGATGAAGAATTTAAATCTGCAATAAAAAAATGTGACCCTGGGGGGAACTCATTTCCCCAAGAATGTGGCCCTTAAAGCATTAAAATGACAACACATCCGCTAAAATAAAGCAAGATTTGGAGCAGCCATAGAGTGTTGCAAAAACACTGGAGTGGAGCAAATGTTGTGGCTGTTATAGCACCGTCCTGTCAAGCAGCTGCTGACAGCAATAAGCAGACATCACAGAAGGTGCCACTTTCGCACACTGCGAAGGCTGGGTGCCTAGCCCTATGGTAGCCATTATATTTTAGGCATAATCATGTGGAAGACTAGTAAAATTTTGCCGTTTCACATCCAATAACTCCACAGTAGGCTATGAGGGACATCGTAAGACTAGACATAAGAAAGACATAAGTGGGCAGTGGAGAACTTAAGCAGCATGCAGTGCATAATATGAAGTAAAGGAAAAGGATGGCAAAGAAGAGGTGGTGATTGGCAAACGTTGGGTTGCCTCCACAGTTGAACCAAGCTCATATCAACTTTAAAAAAAAATTATTTAACATTCCGCACCATATACTCTGTATGCCAGCATTTGATGCAGATAAAGCATCAAAGAAAATAGGCTATTTAAATTGCACATTGCGAAAAGCTCCACGTCAAACAAAGCTGCTAACATATAAATCGCTCATCCGACCCATTCTCAAATATGGCTGCCCCATCTGGAACCCTTATAAGGTATCTGACATTACCACTCTCGAATCAGTTCAAAAGAAAGCAATTCGTTTCATAACCGCCGTTATGACTGGAACTTCTCACCCTCATCTCACCTTGTTGCACTAGGTCTACAACCTCTGTCCGAGCGGCGCGATCGTGAATGTCTTAAATTGTTGCATATTCTCATTAACACCCCACGCTACTCATTACAGAACAACTATCTGTTTCCTGCTAAATTGAAACCTACAAGGAATAGCCACAAACTCAACCTAGCACCATTTCAACTGCTCACTAACTTATTTAAGTACAGTTTCTTTCCTCGTACGATTGAAAAATGGAACTTAGTGCCAGGTGAAACTAGGTCGTTACCTTTAGAGGAATTTTTATATCACTTAGGTTGATTCATGCTGTGTTTATCTTACTTGTTGTGTGCTTGATTTTGTAACAATGCTGATTTTCAAGGTGTTGAAGTTGAGTTGTGCAGACGAATTGTTTTGATGTATCCAATGTACACTCCCACTTCTGCGATAGCCCAATTGGGCTGCAGTATGTATAAATAAATAAAATAAATTAACATCAGGTTTCATTACAAATGCATGAAACAAAGCTGCAGGATGAATTAGGTAAAAGAGGGATGAAGAAAGAAAACGTACGCTATCCTACCCAATGAATTAGCAAGATCTTTTTAAAAAGGTTAGTTTGCGAATATACCATGGAATAATAACTTGCCCAAATTATAACATTGACAAAACAGTGGCTGCTCAACTAGGGTTCAAGGTCAGCTACTGGAGAGAGTAATGAAAGCTGATGGCAGCACTGTTACATTCAGGGCTTGCTATTTCAGATAGAGATGACTGCACATAAAAGAACTGAAGAATACTAGGTCTGGATAAATGTGTCAATTCAATTTTCTTATTACTTTCATGCTATTGATAAAACTGCAGGAGTAAATAAAATAACCATCAGTTTACTGTTCACAAAAGCATCCACTGCCAATGAGGTCTACACAGCATTGAAATCATGTGGCATAAGGCTCACCTTCGGCTAGTTTGGCCATCAGCTGTAGACGTCCAGTAGCACCAAGGTCAATGCCACTTCGATCCAGCTCCTCACTGTCCAAGAAGCTGGGTGCCTGAGACACATCAGTGCGCTCTGTCACATGACCCACTTTCATGGGTCGGCCTGCTAGTTCAAAGCCATTCAACTGCTCCAAAGCCTTCTTTGCATCTTCCGAGTCATGGAATGTGATGAAACCATAGCCCTTGGAGCGGTTGGTCTCCATATCCTTAATGAGCTCTATCTTGTCAATTTTGCCAAATGGTTCAAAGATGCCCTTGAGCATGTCTTCGGTGATGTTGAAATGCAATGAGCCAACATAGAGGCGCATTGGCCCTACATTTCCTCGTTGCAAAGTGCTGCTGCTTGTGCTGGCACTTTGTGCAGCAGCCCGGTTCCTCTCTGCTTGTGTTGGCTGGACCACTATGGGGATGCCAAACAACTTCTGCCCATTCAGTCCCATGGCCTGCATTGAAATAAGATCACATTCCTTGAACAACAAAATTATAAATAGCATTTACAAAAATGCAGAAAAAAAAAGAAATCGCAAATGCAGCTATTTTTTTTCATGGTCAACCTGATGGAGGAACATTTTTTTACCCGACTGATAAATGCACAAAGACTGACATAGGTCTCTTCAGTTACAAGCACAAAACAGATAAAGGTTTGTACTAAGCATAAGCAACTTACGCAATGCCCTGTTGTGAGCTGATGATTCCTGGGTCGGGCTGTGATAAGTCTAATGCTATTGACCCTTTTCGCGGAGCAGTTTGTTCTAGAGAATCGAGATGGCGCTTACGGCGGCGCGCCATACGTGTCTTCAGCGACCACGCACGAATACGAAACCATTACTGCTTCTACCTTCTTGCTTCTGTGCGATCAGCTGTCCGAAATGCAACCGAGTTTTCGCTAACGCACTGTGCTCCAATCATGCTGGATTGAATCGTGTGGATTGAAGACGTGTGCAGTAGTTGGCTGCAAAAATAGTGACTGGCATGTCAAGGAATGTAATGAATATGTGGGGCCAAGTTCGCGGACCACTGCCGCAACTGTCCGTAGTACATGTTTCCGGCACTTCGAGATGTACGGCTTTCCTCGAGGATACACAAATTTGCTCATCTGCCAGCGTTGTATTGCTAACCTTCAATGAAAAGACTTCAGCGCCGGTATTTCGGCAAGAGTGAGTACCGCTCGTTAAACAATGATAACGAAAGTAGCGCCGCTTCCTGTGATAGTAGGCTTCGCGCACAGTATCTACAGACATCTACCCCAACCGGCACGAAAACTTACGCCCACTCTTTCGCCAACGTGTCAAGAATAAGTGAATGGGCGCACACTTGAAAAGATGCGCACTATATACGCACAATAAGTGACGGTACTGCACCGACAGAGCACGAATAGTCGAAGCTGAATGTTTCGTGACGGTCCGCAAGAGTAAGCGAGTTACTAGCGATAATACGCATTTGCTACAAGGTATTACAATGTGCAGAACAGCTACGTTTCAAGCCTTGTGCACAGCAAGGACAAATCAGACGGAAATGAGTACACCCACGAGCGATAATGCAGAAAATGATCAGATAGTGACCGCACCAAGGAACCTTACTGAGTCAGAAACGTGACAAGCCGCTGCTTCAAAATATTTGCCAAATAAAGAACTAAGATCAAAACACCATAATCCTTATTCAATTCATGAGCGGAAAGTTTGGGTAGCTTCGAATACATATTTAGCCCCTCTTTTAGAGCAAGCACCATATATGCTGCTCGAGCCATTTGGATATAGCTTAATAAGCCCCCAAGGTGTTTTTGCATGTTCTCTGAAATTGCAGCCAAAGCTTCGTGTCGTCTATCCAGTCATCGTCTACGACATCTCCCAAAACAGAGCTTTGGTAAGCCGCACCGGCGTCATACACATCCATTGTAAACACGGAGGCAACGGAGGCAGTTGAGGGAAGCAATGGACACGTCCCCACGTGATCAAACATGGCAGCGCCCACAGGATCACCGCGAAAAGGGTCAATAGTAAAGCTTCCACTCGAACTGGCACGTGTACATACTATCGCCCATTTTTGTTTTGCTACAAGTGTATGTGCAGTGCTACAAATAGATCAATTTCTTCCTTTAAAGAACTTCGCTCCAAATACTGTGCTTTCAATAACAAAGAATGTACAACACCAGAATGAAGCACTCTAGAAATTGTGGGTACTTAGAGTTGATAGACTTAACCCATTGAGGGTCAATGCCGTAAATATACGGCACCACAAACAAGTCCCAAACGGTTGATGCCGTATATTTACGGCACTGTCTGAGTGTTTGCAAATGCACAAATTGTTCAACTATTTGTTGCCCAGCAAGTGCTGCCACCCTCTATGGAGTGTTTGCAAATGCACAAATTGTTCAACTATTCGTTGCCCAGCAAGTGCTGCCACCCTCTATGGATACAATAAATTTCGTATTTTTTTTCTTAGTAGTCTCTTTGTTTTCATTCCACGGCTTTTTAACAGCGGAGCTGTTTAAGCCTGCCGTAATGTGCGCCGCCTGCCACTACATTGCCTAGCAACCACCTCGTGGAGCGTCGCACGCTATGCTCGGGAGAGAGAAAGAGAAAATGAGAACGAGAGAGAAAAAATTTGTAGTAGCGCTAACAAGGCAAGGCGCAGAGGTGCTGCCGACGCCATCCGCACTTCTCTGTTTCCCCGCATTAGCGCCAAACGCTCTCGGTGTCCGTGACTGCAGCAGGCGCCTCAGGCGATGGCTCAGCCGAGCTCCCACCAACTGCGCGCTACTGCGCATGCGCCGTGACGTCCTCCCGGCGTGTGATCTGCTGCGCACCGCCCGTACACTGTGCATAGCTTTAGCCCCACTTCCCCTACATGTGCTCTGACTGCATGTGCTTCACGAGGCGTTCCCCAATGCCATGAACCACGTGGAAATGCTTATACACTTCGTATAACTTAGCAACACTTCGTATAGCCAGGACCAGCTAGGAACCGATCAGCTCCGCTGTCTGTTTAGCCTTGCACCACTAGTGCAAGCTACCCCGATTTTTTTTTTACGCTGTTGTTTCAGCAACCATTTGCTTCACAGGTGGGTGCTGATACACAAACGATGCTGCCACATACAAATGATACTAGCTGCCATGCCTGCGTTTTTCTCGAGACTCGGCTTGAGAAAGCTGATTACCCTCGTTGGCGATGGGACGAAGCATTACGGGAAGTTTCTAACTCATTTGGTTTTTCTGACGGGCGCACAACCATAGAGTTTTCTTGTGTGTGCTCACATACACGGTTCGATAACGCTATGAGCATGTGTGCTGGTTGCTCTGCTGCAAGTGAGTCATGCGGCAATCCCTCCAATGCGGACAACCCAAGTGCTTAATCAGAATATGTCTATTTCAGTGTATCGACGTTTTTCTTTTTATTATAAGTAGTTACGGAAGCCCATTTGTATTCATGAATAAAAAATGCATGTTTACCTGTAGAAAATATTTTTCGTCAATTTATGGTCACTTTAAAAAATTGCAGTAATTTTTTTTTTTTTCAAGATAAGGTTGGTCTGAAGATTTTAAATTTAACTGCAATAAGAATGTTTTTGGCAAAAAACTCGATCCTCAAAGGATTAAGGGGGGACATGGGTTACTGAAATGAATCGCTACTCCTTGACATAACTTTGTTATTTCTTGATCTAATTTGATAAAACTGCATATGCTCATTCAGTTTTTTGTGTTGATTTTAAATATCCAAATATATTGCATATACATAATAATAATTACCTTCTATTGTTTGCTGAAGCTATTAAAACTGACCTGCTAAAGCAAAAGTTGTAAACAACATATAGTTGGACACTACAGTGCATAAAGAAAGGAACGTTGCAAACAGATTAGAAATTGAACAATAATTCGTCATTTTACAGCCCATTGAAGTTATGTGTTCACAGTAAAGTGGAAACCCGATTATATGAGCTTGAGCGACCACACAAAACAGTCATATTATCCGGGCGTCGTATAATTGAAAAACGAACAATATCAGCAGTGACGCTCAGTCTTGCCCAAAAAATGGGTACAGACCGCCTGAATAAGCCCGCGGCACGAACCGGCACTGCTTCCAAAGAAGGTAGATTAAATTATAAAAAAATTACCGTATTTATTCGATTGTAACGTGAATTTTTTATGATTTTCGTTGTTTGAACTCGACCGTCGTGCTACATTCGAATAACGGCAAGATTGACCATTTTAAAACAAATATTCTAAATCCCGCATTTTTTAGCGTTACGTTGACAACCTGTAACTTTACATCTCGATCCGATCCATAGACAAGTCGACCGAGTCAGAACTTGTTTTGGTTGGAATCGACGCTGCTTTCGCTGTGCTTGTGACTGGTTGCGATGCTGCAATATTATACGGCCTTTTGCGGTTTGACTCCGTTTATTCGCGACGTTATGGCGACGCAGCGCATTCGGTATGGAGGTCGCTTCGAGAGACGAGCAATTTTGATGGCCGAAGGGCTGGGAAAGTCCGCCCTGGCTCGGTGTCTCGACATCAAGGAGTCAACGATTTGCGGATGGCGGGACCAGCGGCAGGCCCACTTTAAATGCGAGGACAGTCGGGAAGGCTTTGTGCAAGATGAAGTGGCCTGGTACTCACCCCGAATGAAATAATTGTGCGCTTTTTTAAGAAGTATTTAAATCTCAAACAAGCTTGATGGCATGGAAGATTAAAATTCTCGGGCGATCACTTTTGGAGACAGTTTCGCTTTCGCGAGACCCGGCTCATCCCGGCATCCTCCAAGTCTACTGCCGACACCTCTCTTGACGCTGATTGTGAGCTTAGGACAGCGCCAGAAACACTTGTCAAGACGCTTTCAGTGCTGAGTCACGCGAAATTTCGCGAAAGTGATCACCCCGAGAAGACCGCCAAAGGAAAGCTCAGTCTCCATTTCAGACGACCATGACGAGTGAAGAGAATGTTTCTTCCACAGCTTTTCCAATTTCCACAGCCACTACGCACTTTCGAAAGTTTAACATCCCTCGTTTCTTCTTCTGTTCGCCTATATTATGGCTTGTAGCAAACCGAATTTGTCATCGTTTCGTGCCGAGTTTCGCACGCCTGAGCGGCCCAAGCAGACGGCGGCGAAAATTTGCCAATGGCGTGACATGCTTACGGTCACGTGCCTCAGTTGACTAATGGAATTGCACATCGGGACAACACTTTCGCGGGCTTTTTCTTCGTAGCCATTCAGCGCACAAAGTAGCGGTGGCGCGAAAGCTAAACGAGAAGAGTGGCTTTTTCAAACAAGACCAAGATGGCTGCGATCGGAAACTTAGAAAAGCAACTGCGCATCACGGAAAAAAGCCTTTTTTTTGCACGTTCATCAGTAAAAATGCAGCTTCGCCGACGTGACACAAATCGTCATTACGACCAAAATATTGGTACAAGATGCGTGAAATTTTGCAAGATAATGCATTAGACACTGTAGAATCCAAAAATTATGTTTTGAAAAAATGTTATTTTTCCGCGATTTTTCGGTCTCCCGTGTCCCCCCAGCACGAGACACATGGTGCGATTTTGTGTGCGATCCGTCGTACGATGCCAGCCGTACTCAAGAGGTTCTCAACAGATTCCGCCGCATGCGACCGACTTTGCTGGATATGGTCACACAACAGCCGCCTCCGCCGCATCATTCGGACGGCCACAGCCAATGACAGTGCCGCCAGCGTGTATGTCATGGTCATGTGGTAGAGCCGGCGGGGCGGAGCTGGCTTGCAAGCACTCCGATTTCCCCGGTCGAGACGCTGGCCTCTTCGCCGGGTACAATTTGCTTCAAGTACATTTTACTTCTGACACGAAATATCTAATAAAATAAAGTGAACTCGAAAGTTTGCATGCTATAAAATTTTGCGCGAAATAGTAAATTGTTGGCATGAAAGGATGGTAGTTTTATCAGCTGTTTAAACTTTGACATGCAGCTGCACCAGCAATGCGCAGAACTGTTGTCGACGCCGTATTGAGTCAGAAGCGGTCAGCGCAGGCGCCGCAGCAGTCTTTGCGAATTGGCTCGCCTGCCTGGCGTGTTTTCTCATCGCTACCAACGGCGTCGGGAAAACTAATTGTATTGTCGCTTATGAGCAACATAAATGTTCAGACGTTGATTGTGCTGACGAATATGGATGCTGTATTTTGAACTGCGGATGGATCGCAAGGGCTGTCGACCTGGATCCGACGGCCAGCGAGCTAGGCCTCCCAGCGATCGCAAGTTCACCTGGCTTGCTCGTTTGCTTCCGTCCACGCCGATAAAATCAAATGTAATGATTTAAGCGCGACATAAATATGTACACGTTGTGCTGACCAACGTAGGAGGTTTATTACGAGCTGCATGCTGTCGTGTCGAAAGCACTACCGGCCTCTGATTCGACGGCCCAGCGAGGTAGGCCTGGCGGCTCCTAGCCATCGCGGCTGTTGACGAAACCCACACTGCGGACGCGGCCTTGCAGAAACACGTCTACTCTGCTCACACAGACGTATTTTTATTGTGATCGTTTTTGTGAAACTAGAGAACTGTACAAAGACGTTTGTTTTCACTTTGCGAAGTTCAGCAGTACTCCAAGCGTCCATGCAGGAGTGCATGTTTTGGGCGGAGCTACGCGCCGCACTCTCATACGTACCATGTGTACCGAATTGTCGTATGCAGCAAGTCAGACTCCGACAAGTCGTGCGGCGGATCGCACACAAAATCGCACCACGTGTAGACAGCAGTTGCAGTCAAAGCTGAGGATAAACAACAGGCCAAACTAAAGGGGTTTCATGCTGACTATTATTTTGTAGGGATGGGCGAACATTCGGTATTATCAAATCTTCGATCGAATAATTCTATATTCGTTATTTGCTTTGATTCGAATTCAGGTATTCGATATTTTCAAATTATTCGGCGCTCCTGAATAGGCAGAAGCCACGGACAGCCGGTACAAATCTCGGAGGCTATGCTTGACGTCATGGCTGCCATACATCAACCATAAATCTCGAAGGCTATACTTTTTGCATTAAAGAGCCGGAAATGTGCGATGCAAAAGAGCAGAAACAGCGCTAGCGTACAACCGAAACGAATCGGCGGAGTCCGCATCGCCATAGTCATCAGCAGAAATCGTACGTGAATGACAGCAACGATGGAACGCTTCGTGCCTATTTGTGCCTTTATTGCGTTTACCGCCACGCATAACAACGCGTTGGCCTCAGGATTTCATGGTCGCTATCCATGGTCGTGTCGATAGCTGCCGCGGTTTTTTCCGCAGCGGTTGCGGCAAAAAGTAGTTTCGTTTTGACTCAATACGCACGTCGGCCGAGTGCCTAAAAAGCTGCGTAGTGGCCATCCATGATCGCATAGATAGCGACCGCAATTTCGTCTGCAGTTGTTACAGCGAACGGTAGTTTCGTTCTGACTCGGTACGTGCGTCGGCCACGTGCCTTAAGCACCGCAAAGTCGTCGTTCATAATTGCGTCGATAGCGGCCACGGTTGCGACAAACAGTTGTTTCGGTTTGACTCGGTGCAATCTGTTGGCGGTCAGCTTACTGGCGAAAAAATAATTGCGACGTGCGTGCGGCAGTGCAAAGAGTGTCGCAAATGATGGCACACGGCGCAGCCGTGCTGCGAAGGAAGTCGCGAGGCCTCGATCGCCGCTGCGAGAGCCAATCAGTTATGAGATGACGAGAATTGCAGCTTCCGCACTGCTTTTGTGCAAAATAGCAAAAGGATTTGCTCATCCATTACACTAATAAAATCGTGCTGACGTAGTAAGCGTTTGTGTATTGATACTTGATAATTCGGCATTCGGTTAATTCGGACATTTTTTTTTTCGGTCCCGTGAAATTCGAATTAGCTAGGTTTTACTGTAATATGTGATATATACTATTTTAACTATTGGATTCAAAATTATTCGACTAAATCACTATTCCCTTCGAACCTCAAATACACTATTCGCCCATTCCTATTATTTTGTACCATTTTGTTTATGAACCAACAGCGCTCTTTATCATTTTGCATCTCTGAAAGTGAACCTTTGGTTTAACTGGGTTTGGTTTATAGGAGACTACTGTAAAAGTTGAATGAATGAATCAACGCGCAGCACCTACATGGCTGAAGCCTGTTGCACTCTCTCATCTTACTAGCTGCCTGCTTGTTGCTAAAAGGACAGCATGCATGTTTGCACCTTTTCCGGTCACCAGTTCTGTCCTCGGTGTACTACATGCTGTTTCTTAATATGAGGACACAAAAAAATGTACACGAACGGCAACTCACCAATGGTACAGATTCCACATCCTGAAATTCAACATATGCAATGCCCTTTGACCTCCGTGTCTTGTTGTCCATGATCAGCCGTACATCTCGGACCTGCATTTAACATAAAAAAGAGAAATGAATGTAATTTCTTAGAACATTTGAGAAAGTGTTCGAGAGAAAAAATTTTGACGCAAAAAGCAGCCAGCAAATATGTAAGAGTAAAATGACTGCATCTTGGAAGAGTGCTTCAGCCAATAGGCTGGCTACTTATGGGAAAACTTGTGCAGTTTAAATGCGCAGGTGTTCTTGGGGCACAGCGAATTTCAATTTAGAATGCATGTTGTAGAAGACCACATTGTACAGGTCACTTAGGCACCGTTCTCTAGAGTTCTAGAGTTTCAACTTATGAAAAATAGCAGTATGACGGTACATAATGCCATCTTTGCTCACATGAAGTGCTGCCCACCACAAGCGAAAAACAAGCTAACACTTGCTTGATGCACAAGTATTTTTATTGACCACAATGAAATTGACTACAACTGCCTTTAAATGGCCACTCATGGAAACTTGTTGCAATAAAACTTCGGTTTGGGCTTGTTGGTTCATTCTTTAAGTATAGACAGTGCGGTGCAAGAAAACATGCGTGTCCTGTTTACGTGTCCCTTCCTAATGCGCGTTTTTCTGCACTGCCTTGTTTATTCTCCTATAAACTGTTCTTACGTCAATATGCCCACTGATGGCACTCCATATATTCAGACACAAGCTTGCAGTGACACCCAAACCTTCTCGATTTCGCCCTTTTGATGCACACACGAGCGTACTGTCCACAGACCTGCTATATATTGCCACTTTAGACAAGTGCGTGCCACTAGTTTAGCACACTGGCATAATTTTTCGACATGGTCTGTCCTAAAAGCTTGTGCAGTACGTTTTAAGAAAAATTCATTTCACAAACTTTCAGGTACATCAATGTGGTTCACCTATTGAACACAATACACTATACTCGCGGACAACTTTCTGTGGCAATGAAGGCAAAGCTACAAGCGCGTGGATGCTGCACATGTATTAGCACGCCAAGTAGTCCAGCAGCGTTTGACAGTGTTTTTGGTTGCTCGGAACGGACGCTGAATCGACGCAGTTATCACGTGCAACGGTTTCGCGTTTGCGCAGACGCGGAAGGGAAAAGCTGCAAAATAAGTAAACCTTTACGCTCAGTAGTGTGTTCTGTCTTATTTAACTGTTGCTAATAAGCTGTTTATGTTTTCTCTTCCCCAGCCTAAACCAAAGTGGATTAAAACGAAGGACTCTTTTCAGAAGCGCTCTCGCTTGTGTACGCTTTGCCTCCGTAGCTTTCCCTTCATTGCCACAGAAAGTTGTCCGCGAGTATAGTTCCACCTCTTCTTCCATTCCTGGGCACAGCCCTGGAAGTCCTCCCCTGTTAAGTGCTTGAGTAGCGATGTTTCATTTCAAATTAACAAAAGTCTACTATACTTCAAATTAGTGGATGCTGCAAAATATGTTGCAGAGTTGGTGAAGGGGGTGTAGAAAACAAAACAGAATACAGAAAATTTTGATCTCTCAATGCATTTTTCTTTTGAACAAAATTTTGACAGCTTAAATGACATGGCCTTCACATTCATAACCTTGTATTTGTTTTTTCTGACAATACAAGGGTTTGCCGGGAATTAGTGCAGACATAGAAGTATGATGCCATCTTTAATCTTAATGAAAAAAAAAACTACATTGTCAACACTCTATATCTACACTTCGAAACACCCCACATGTTAAAAGTAGGAAGAGCCGAAATTTACTCATACTATTAGAAAACACGAAAAATTGAATCGCCGACCGAAATATTGACAACATTAAAATGAATCCGAAAAAAGCAAGAAAAATTCCTTGTTTCATATGACAATATGGTCACACATAAGCGTTACCTTTGCATATCACCTGTTTATAAATAATGGAGCTAGATGAGAATCTAGAAGTAGTGCATTATGGAGTTCTGAAAACCAATAGACCTGCATATTTTAACTTACATTCCCGCCAATTTTTCTCGCTTGAATTCTAGCATTATACGTTGAAATGGCTCTTTGAGATAAGTGTGAGTTCAAATGGCTAGCGGTGTGTAAAAGCATACCTATGCCTTCGCTTATGTTTTGCGAATGTAGTACCGCCGTTTATATCACACCGGAATGCACGAGCATAGTGAAGAGAGGATATAATTTTTTTCTTTATTACTTATTCATTTCTCACTAACAAATCCGCTTAAAACCTGACACAGCAAACAATCTCAGTGCGGCTGGTGTCTTCACAATAACCGTGATCTGCACCATGCTTTGTTAAGGCCCACTGCAATGAAATTTTCAACAGCGTAAAAAGCCCAGTTTCAGATAATTTAGACAAATAGTAGCCTCTGGAAGATATCACGATTGAAATGCGAGTGTGTAGGCCACAAAACATTCACAAAGATCAATGTTTTTCTGTCCACAACATAAAAAAAAAAAAAAATTTCACCGACAATTATGATACTGCCTAATGCGAAATTTGAGCACAGCTCTATACGTCTTTTCATTTCGCAATATATTGAGGCATCGCACCGATCACCGCACCGACTGGCAGAGCCACGACACGCGGCGCTTTATAAAGACCGGTCACACAGTTGCCGCTTCCTGGCAACTGCAGCTTATTCAACCGTAATTCAACCGCCTTCGACAAATAAAGCACTGCGGCAACTGATTGCCACGTGAAGCTGCAGGCCACGTTTTACACGCTTAACTAAACAGAGGGCACAATTTAGCAACCTTAGCATTGCCAGCATGACATATCTGACTTCGCCAGCCGCTACCTGGCACACTGTAAACGCCACATTATATTTGCGCCTTTACCTTTGGCTACCTTAGACCAACTAGACCGAGCAGGTAACTACTGCCATCTCTATCAAAGGATGAGAAGAAGCTGAGGCTCGGTGCAAAGTGCGCATTAAAGTCCACGGCCGGTGTCCGGCCGCGGAAAAGTTTCACCCGTTTCGCGTTGGCCGTACTGCAACTGGGCATCGTTTGCCGCTTCGCGAGAAATGTAGCATGCAGTTCCTGCTGACACTGTTTCTGGCGCTGTGTCAGAAAGGCTTTCGTTCACCTACTTCAACACACCCTACGTAGAGACATGCGAAATTATTTTCTTTATTTACGATGTGTTATTTCGGCCCCAGAGAGATCCGGGCATTGACCTCGGGATGACATTCCGTAGGGGTCTGAAGCTGTTGGCGAGAGCTCTCGATTTTTTTCGTCTGACCTTTACAGCGGAGGTCGTTCATGCTATATGTATAAACACCAACAAATATGACCAGACACATATCCTTGAAAAACCAATGTACAGAATTTTTTTCTCTGAAGATATAAGTATCATTAGGAAAGTTTCCCGTGATTTCATTATATTATTTGTGTTTGATAATTTTTATTATGCATTTTGTAATTACTGTTTCTTTTCCGAAATGTTCTTTTTTAAATGTGGGTTTGAAACTCGTGTTTTTGTATATACAGTATAGACCACTTATGATGTAACCGCTTATAGTGCAGGACCGGATATAGTGCGGTCTTTTCAGACTCCTGTTAATTTTCCCATAGCACTCCATGTATACACGTATCGCTTATAATGCAGTTGCGGGAAACGAAATACCGGTTACAGTGCGGCTGCCTGGGAGTACGGAAGTCAGCGGAGACGGCAAACGCTCCCCTCAAACGGGCACCCCAAGGAGTGCTCGAGGAAGAGAGAAAGACGAAGTGGAGGAGAAGGGCACGTGGTGCAAACGAACAGCCAGTGAGGCTGAAACCAGAATCTTGAGTGTGAGTCGTGAAATATCACGGCGCGCATAGCGAGCGAGGGCCACAAAACTGCCAACGCCGGCCAACGCTCGCTTCACGATAACGGCAGTGAACGAAACTTCAGAGAGCGGGCGGCGCCGGCATGACACGGTGAAGGGCGCACGCAGAGACCGTGCAATGTGAGGGAGGAGGGCGGCAGGGAAGTGGATTTCGCCTCGGCAACTCCGCCGCTTCGGTGGCTCCCCTCGCCCTCCCTCGTAGCTCCCTCATTTTCGACTGTCACCATGCGCGCCTGCACGGAGGGCAGGCGCCGCCGTTCCAGCCGGCCCGGCGCCAGCTCCCCGAAGTTTCGTTTTCTGCCGTTATCGGGAAGCGGGCGTTTGCCAGCGTGGGTAGTTTTGTTGGCCGGCCTGGAACAGCGCCGCTGTTTCCGTCTGCGCCGTAGCCGCAGTGTGCAAGGTCAACACGTGACTAAGTAGAGGAAGCATAAAGGAGTAAGAAGGGTTCACTGCCATTTTCTACGCGCGGCTAGGGTAGCGTGGCTGAGATGTTGGCACGTACACGCATGTTCAGGCGCTAACACAGAATCGGCGACCTTGCCATTTGAGAGAGGGTGAAATTTCCGCCGCATTTTTTTTCCCCCCCTTTTCTTTTTGTTTCGTTCGTGCGTGACATTGAGGGATCTCTCCTAAGCTTTTACTCTATGGCGGTGCCGGAGCAATGCCGGTCGGAGGTGCCGCCGCGTGATTTGGTTCCAATTAACGAGATTCCACTGTAAATTGAATGGAAATGTTCTAGCCGCATTCCTCGACTGTCGCATACGCGTGGCGGCTCGGTGCACATGTTTTGCATATGTGCGGGCCTTGAAAATTGTTGCTTTGGTTATAGTGTGGTACTGCTTATAGTGCGGATATTCACGACTCCAGCGACTTATGTTATAAGCGGTCTACACTGTAATATTATGCTGTAAATGAATCTTTTTCTTTAAAAACAATCATACGTAGTACTAACCAAGAACTAGAATGTTTCACTATGTGTCATGTAATTTTTCTTAACTCAAAGAGTACTTGATCTATGGGTATAATTCTTTAAATAAATGTTGCCAAGGGATATTTCAACAATTTGTATATTTTGGAATTTCTCTAAAATCATTTTTGCCAGAGATGTTACTTAGTCAAAAATTTTTTGAAAATTTTCTGGGTTTTTCTTGTTTGAATTTTTTTTATGCAAATGACAATTTTCATATTTTTTTATAAATATTATTTGAATGCACGTTCATTTACATTCAATTTGACAGTGTAAACTTATTAGCTGTTGCACAAAAAATTTTTAACTCAAACATACAAAAAACAGCCAATTTCCCCGTGGTAAGGAAAGAGTTAACGTGCACCTTAACACAAGCATTTTTAATTTCACCCGCATCCAAATGTGGCCGCCGTGGCTCAGAATTGAACCCGCATCCTGGAGCTTAGCAGCACAACAGCTTAACCACTAAGCTTCCACCCCAAGTAAAGCAACATTTCAATGCATGTACAAACCGGACTTTCCGTCTCGTCGCCCGCTACAAAGGGCAAAGCACTAATAATAATCATCCTTAACACCAAATTTCCTATAGCGTGTCCGAGCCGGCTCTACTCATGCACACACAGGCCCTGGCTAAGCTTAGTAATGAACGCCCAGGGCCGGGATGGGTTCGGGCATGTACGCCAGTGACCGGGGCAGACACGAGCCGGACCCGGGCTTGGCATCACAGGCCCAGGCCAGGCCAAAACATCAGGCCCGTGCAGTGATTTAATTGGAGGCTACAATCGTTATAAGCTGTACTGCTTCGCTCTGAAGCACACTGGAGACATGCTTTGGAGATGGTTACCCTAGCATGGTTGAAAGCGAGCGATTTTCCTAGCGGCTTCTGAAATCCACACATGGCACTCGCTCATGGGGGGGTGCACTGAAAAGTGCTCAGTTCGGTTGCGCTTACGTTCTTCAGAACTTCGCGTGCACCCTCCTTTACAGCGACCGGGTTTGAAATGTTCGTTGTAACAGCATGACACTTTTTCAATTTTCATTTTATCTTGACGCATATTCAATGGACAGAATTGGAAGATCTTAAATGCCGTGAAATGTGGTTATAACCGATAGACTGTTATACCTGAGATCGTTATAACTTATAAGTGGGTTCGACTGCACTGGGTCGGGCTCGGGCGGCACTGGCACGGCCAAAAAACCAGCCTGTGCAGTGCTCTAAGCAGTACAGGAAGTGAATGGCCAGCAGTAACCCAAGCATGCCCATGGACCATGCTCGGATGGGAATCCCAATGGCTCAGTGCTTTTGGTTTCCAACGATCAGTGCATGAATGCTATATTTACTTGATGAACATACTTGCCTTTGTTTTTTCCCAAAAAATTGATGCAAAGTTGAGGGTACGCTTATTATGCCGGGTAAAAATTTTGAGCAAACTTTTTTTTCTGCGACCACCACTAAGCCTAATTTACAGTGCACTAAGATTGCATCCAAAAACGAGCTATCAATAAATGATACATGAGCATTTATGGCAACCAGCCCAGTCTTTTATTCGCTCACCTGTGAAGATATTAATTCCAAATCCCAATCTGTTCACAAGGAATCTGCACTTTTAGATGCTTCTGTGGCCACTTCAACTTCAATAGTGTTATTCCATAACAAGTAGTCTTCAGTGGTGTCAAGAGAGTTTGAGATGTCAGTTCTCTAGACGCTTTTGATGAAAACGTCATCAGAAACCATCCTCCGCACCTGTAGAATTCATGCCTATAACGATTCCTTCGGCAACCTCTTAATCTTGCCTCGTCAGAAAACGATCACCCTCGTCCATCCAGTCTGCATACAGCCTCTTAATGATGTCCCTGAATGGCTTATTTAGGGAAAAGTCCAGAGGCTGCAGCATTGACGTAAGGCTGGCTGGAATGACCGCAATGTCCGTGCATAGTTCTTTCAGTTTCTTTCAGACAGATTCCATAAGATGCCGTGAACACTGTCCAAAAAAGGCAGTGATGGGAAGAAGCACCCCTGGTCGCCGTCTCCAAACAGTTTCAATCTAGTCGAGCATAAGCTCAAAGATCATTCAACCCTTTTATTGTACCCACACATAGATTTCACGGGGAAAGGTTAGTTTTGGCAGTGTCTTCCATCTGAGGAGGACAACGAGGCCCTCCCGTTGTCACCGCACGCACAACTCTTACCCTTTGCTTCTCCATGCCTGTCAACTTTATTAGTTCAATTAAATTTATTCGAACCAAGCACGGCTCCGGTATATGCCGTTTTCTGCTGCCACAAACGGGAGAAAAAAGGTACAAAAGTACCATAAAAAAATTTATTGCATGTACTTTGTTTTTGCAATCTTGGGCAAATAAAAATTAGGTTTACTTGAATTACTGCACATTTTTAAGCTAACTACCTTTGATTAAATAAAGAGAAAGAAAGATTACAACAATACAAAGCTAGCACACACAGCCCCACCTTTCAACATCTTTAAAACTTTTTTGCAAACCGAATCCATTTTTTGTAAAACTCGACACAATATTTGCAAAATTGTAGAACAAGAAAAAAATTCATGAAGCTTACGAAAAATTTGGGAGAGTTGGCAAGTATGCACACACATTCAAGGAATCTGAAAAATTGGTTTGCCAATGTAAAGAAGTGCCCAAAATAGGATGGTGGAATGCAGAAAATTATCAGTTTCACACACACAGCTGTTCCCATGAGAAATGTCACTTGTTGCTGTGGTCATGTCCACAACAGGCTGTATTTACCATTACATAATATTTCAGGCGAGCAGATAAGACGCCATTAAATTCCAAAACGTATGAGCACTGGCTCACCTTGCCTACAGCTGAAAAAAACTCCTCCAAGTCCCGAGCACGAATGCGCTGAGAAAGCTGCATGCAGAAGACCGTCCGCATGTCTCGCTCCTCAGGTGTGATGTCATCCAAGCCCCTACGCACATCAAATAAAAATTAGGTTTATTTGAATTACTGCACATCTTTAAGCTAACTACCTTCGGTTAAATAAAGAGCAAGAACGATTACAACAATACAAAGCTAGCACATATATAAAAACGGAAATTCTACGACATCTTGGCCAAGTCTATCTGTAAAACATGGTATTAAGTGACTACTTGTTTCTGTCCTTAAAATCAAATGAATTTTGTACTACCTACATTAAGCAACACACATGATAATGACACTTGACAGCAGATTATAAGGTGATGGTAACTTACTTTTGTGCAGTGTAAACTCTTTCAGGGGCCCACTTTTTTTTTTTTTTAACAGTACCAAATATTTTGTCTAAAAGCACAAGCAGGTAGACCCCCAAAACAAGGAAACATCGAATTACATCAGAACCAGGGTTTTCCCCACGGTGGGCAGCGGGGAAAATGCCACGCAGCACTCTGAATTACCGCCAACCACTTTAAAAGGGGAGACTATACAATTAAAATAGTAGATTTGGTCAAAATTTCAATTCTTTTTCTCTGACCCTCAGGGTAAACTTTAGAAAATTAAAGTTGCAAAAATCCCATTTTACGTGTGCGCTGTTGACAAAAATCGGGTAGAAAATTCAGCGTCAAGAGGTGCCATCATATTAGAGACTGCGCGGCTTTTCGTTGACACTAAGTCGCGATGTTTGTAACGTTGTAAAGAGGAGAGATCTGAAAGCCAGGCAGTGCCATAGTTCACCGTGCAAAAATAAGAGAAGGACAATCGATTGAGAAGAGGCATAACTAGCGCTGCTATCTGTTATTGCTTTATAGTGTACGCAGGAAGCAATCCTATAGGCTGCCCTAAATTTGAATTGCCGGCACGCGTTTCACACATTTTGACAGCAGCAAGCTGTGCATTTCATTGTCCTAGCAATGCTTGGTGATCACGGTAGGCCGATTCATTAATGAAACACGCTAACTAGCCAGAGATTATTTCACTAATGCATCCACAATGCAAATTGTTGCAAGGAAGTTTCAAAATAGTGAAATAATCACATGGACGGGAAGGGGGGGGGGGGAGAGCTCCTGGTTGCAAAAAGTCCACCCCTCAAACATTTCTCAAGAGAATCCTTAACAGCACTTGCCAATTTCTGGTGGCGGAACTGGTGGCGGAAATGCTCACAAATCAGCAAGTGATGTGGAAATCTACTGGATTAGAAAGAATCAATTTGACTTAATTTGATTTATAGAGTATTTCTTGATGCATTTCAGGAAAGGTAGAGAAGCTGAAGGTGCACAGCACCTGATGGGATCACCTGTACCTGCAGTGCACAATTGCACATCACATAGCATGGTTCACACAAGTTCACAGCAGTGTAACAGAATCACTTTTTCGTTTTATCTCTTTTTTTCCTTTAGGACAGAACTGCCACAAGAAATAAATTCATACACTGCATTCCAATAATAAACATACCAAGTAATAACTAATCACGATAAAATTGCTAGTTTCAGTGCATTATACACAAATACACATAAAATACTGTATAAATGCATGTAATGGCCGCACCCGTGAAGGGCCTGTACCCTATTTTGTGGAAGAAAATATTCGGGGGGAAAAGAATCCATGTAAGGACTGCACCCACCCTTTCCACAACCCACATTGCGTACAGCTTTTGAAACGCGCATGCGATCTTCTAGGCGCTGCCCAGAGATGGCCTACAAGAATGTGGCTTCAGCTTTTTCCCTCTTCCATAAATGCGTGTTATCCATGTTGGCTATCAGCATCACCAGATCCGGCGTCAACTCTCGTCAGTGTCAAATGAAAATCGTCGCACAGGCACCATGTTTGCCAAATGGTCGGCCGACCTCTTGGACAGCTTTCATGGTCGCTTGACAGATAATGTTAATGGGGCCCTGAACCACTTTTTATTGAAGTCGAGAAATGCATTTGATTGAAAATGAACTATTTCAGAAAGACTTTGCGCAAAAAGTAATCCAATGCACTGAGCAGAACCCGAGTTATTGGCAATCAAAGGCCACATATGGTCCCATTCATGGTGCTTCTGCCTGTTCAATGTCTTGCACTGCGAAGGCTACGGCGAAGCGGTGCGTCCCCACAACGCTCTGCCTACTGAACGTCACCGTGGCACACAGTTCAAATTTGATTTTGGATGTGCACATAGACGCCACTACTTCCGAATTTGGCGCCTCGTCGCAGCACACCGCGGCAGTCGCGGTATCTATGCCACGTAGCAGACCACAGCTACATAAAACTGTAGTGCATATGTGCAGCGTTTGCTTTGTGCATGACAAGGCTTGAGAGAGCGCTCGCACTCATATGCTCCAGTGTGGCCGTGCTACGTGGTGCGGACTGGCTTTGTCTTTCATCAGCTTGGCCGACAGATGGTAGCCCAATCAAACTTGCGCATTTTGAAGCACTCAATACAAAGCGAAGTCTGCCAAGGCATCTAACCAGGAGCAGCCAGAAGTGAGTGAGCTCTGGCAAGCGTTCATGTGGTCTGACCTTAGGTATCGAATAGTTCGAAGCTAGTTGAGTGGTCAAAACCAGTCGAAATTAGCGAGACCCGACGGCTACGAAACCGATAAGCAGTCTAGCTGAAGTTTAGTTCCAACGCGGTTTGCCGCGGCCGAGCATGAGCAGTCGATGGTCGGCTTCTTCCGGAAGTACGTAATTGTTATCGAAAGCTCAAAGAACAGGAATTGTTTTTCACTGACATTTGTATTGATCTGAAAGCTGCAGCAACTGAAATAAAAAAGTCAGAGCCCTTCCACCCTGTGAAGAGGGAAGTCCAAGGGCGATAACATCGTCACTGCACGCCATATGCTGTATGTGCGAGTGAAAGTGTGCGAGGGTGAGCCGACGATGGTGGCTCAAATCTCACGGTGGCGGCTGTGTATGGCATGACCGCGCAGGCCCTATAGCGATCTGTAATGCCATCTGCAATGAGGATTAGGTGCACTGCGTGCTGATAGCTTCGTGTGCGCTGTGCTCTCGCCGCTTAGTTCACGTTGAAGTGAGAGGCAGCACGAAGGTCAATTCGCTCACTCCAGCGATTTGGCAGCGCTGTCAAATCGCTGGAGTGAGAAAGCGCAATAGCAGTAGTGACCGAATCTTATCTTTTATGCTAAAAAAGTGATGGTTTCCTTATAACAGGCCCTTTAATTTATTTTAATGTGTCTACGGCACACAAATACTTAAGCAGCTTTTTCTTTTGTTTTTCTACAACTTCATATTTTTTCAACAACCAATTACTGTCATTCTTGGAAAGCTTGTTTATAACCAGGCTCTAAAGATGTTAAGCAGATGTCAATTCATGCAGTTCTTTTAATGACAATATAGTATTTCGTGTTTAAAACTGATCTTTATTGTCCCTGATAGTAAGCTGTTTAATTTTCACTGTCCAGTACAAGTGTGTTACCTAATTATACTGAAATAAATATTCGTGTAGTAAACATATGTGCATGTGTTTCACCATTCGATATTTGATACTATTCGTGTTCGAAAAAGTCTATATTCGCCCACCTCTACTTTTTTGTTATGAGGCACGCAGGCGCAAGTAGTAAACAATTATAGAGCAAGATCCTTTACTGGAATTAGCAGAATGGAATGCCCCCGATCAACTGACTACAAGAGTGGGAATGGTCCAACTCTCACCATTCCGAGGAGTTAAAAGGAGTGGAATTGCAAAGGATCTCCACTCTGGAATGGAGACAGAATGAAACGGAGAACCCAACCCCGCCGGAAACACTATTACGCCCACTTATCAACCTGAGTTACGGCTCGTACTAGTAAACTATTGGACATGTGTGTTTCAAACTTCATACCACAGGAATTTGGAGTTTTTTCAGATGACCTGAGCGACCATTTACCAGTATATTTCTTACTCTCCTTTCCTTTACGTACAACGAAAACAAAACTATCTTAAACTTCACATAAATAATGACACACGAAAATTCTTTCGATTAGTCAAATTTCTTAACAGGGGTGAAATAGAAATGCTAACAGATTAATTACATTAAATTTGAGGGTTTTACATTCCAAAACCACGATTTGATTGTGAGGGACTTAAGATTAATTCTGAACCCCTGGGGTTCTTTATCGTGCACCCAATGCACGGTACACGGGCGTTTGGGAAATCGTAAGCACCCTCATGAATAGAAAAAAAACTGAGGGCCGCTAAAAATCCAGGTGTGTTCCCCTCCAAGTCCAAAGAGTCTCCTGGTGGCGAAACTCAGCAATAGCAACTTGACACATACTTGACACCCATGCAAACTTTTGGCCAGTGTGTTGGATCGCAGTCGGCAAGCCAATATGCCGATCCCACATGATGACATCGATTGCACAGTTGCGTATTTGCAGCAATGCAGAACCAGGGTTCGTACAGGTTTCCAAGAAAAAAATTCAAGGACTTTTCAAGGACCTTTCAAAAAATTTAAATATTTAATACGGTAGTTCCACATGTTACATTTTATTGGACAGAACAAAGGAAAGTGATTTCACTTAGTGAACGTACAGTTTCATTCGACTAGATGAAATTCTGAAGCTCAGGGCAGGTCTTTCAGTTTCTTTTATACTTGCGTCTTAATGCTGCTGAGTTCTTCAGCCTTCGCTTTTGCGGTCTTTCTCATGCCTTTTGATTTCACCACGTGCGTGATGTCACCAGTTCTCTCAGCCTTTTCTGCATATCCATCTGTAGAGGCCGTTAAACCGGCAACAACTGCCTCAAGCTTCTTTTTCTTTGTCTGCAACCCTTCAACTTCTTCCATGATTATGCGCCTTTTTGTCTGCTTCCAGTTTTCCTGGTACCGTTTCTTTTCGGATTCTAAGTGTGCACCATAATGCTGCCTCGCTGCAGACACAGCTATTCTGAGTTCTTTTGTTATAGAAACATTCAAAATTCCACCTGCCCTGTCCACTGTGTCACACATATGATACGCTTTGAAATGTATGACAAACCATTCAGATTCTCTACGGAGATCTGGCGGTTGATGCTGAACCCGCGTTCGACAGTTGCTTGCCCATGGCTCAAAACAAGCAACAGCCTGACAGCTTTCCACAGCTCTTTGTAGGAGGGATTGAAGCTCAGGAGGTCATGAAAAAACTCATCCAGCCTGCTAAGGCTCCTCTCAAACAAGTGAAGCTCGTGCTTAACCTCTTGCAGTAGGTCAGTGTATTCTGCCATTACACATTCCCGTTGGCTGTCACTGAGTCTTCCTGCAACGGTCAAGACGCCCACAAGGCACCGATCCAGCTTCGAGCACATGAGCCGTGGGTCTGTGGGCACTTGCGCTTGAATCTTTCAGTGCTTGTTAACATTTGGGGCCGATATTCACTTTTTCAAGCGAAGTACGGTTATCAGGGTTATCAACGTCTACCTGAGCAAATCACCAATACCTGCCAATGAAGACAACACTGAAGCCTTCATGAATTTCACAAGGAGCTTCCGCAAAATACTCTCAAGGTCTCTAGCAAGAAAGAAGAACATTGGCTTGTCAGATTGGCAGTCTTTCAAGAATGGTTGGAGAATGGAAGCAACACTGAGAGCAAAGTTCAGTTTTGCCAGCGTCACAGAATCACGACAAAAGCTGTACACATTTTCAAACGATGCACCCTTTGGTAAGCTCACCTGCTTACTCCTCGCAGACTCCACATATTTCTTTATGTCATTCGAAAGAAGCAAAGCTCTTTCAATGACAATTGTGCTTTCCACCCATCGATGAAACACAAACTGTAGTGGAAATGTTTCCTGGTTAGTCACAGTTGAAAAATCTTCCCTTCGTGCTGGTGAGTCTCTGAAGAGTGCACTCAGGTTTGACAGCAGAACGTCAATGCCCTACTTGCTGGCGCCTACCCCTGCCCTGTAGGCATTGTGGATGGTATGAAGGCCACAAGTCCCCAAGTCAACACATTGGACCTGATGATTTTCCTGCAAGTGGACTTGCATATTCCTAAAGAACTTCAGGTTAACGTTCGGCCCATCCATAGAGATCTGAAGAACCTTGCCGAGTGGCAAAGGCTCCAAAGCCCTTAGAAGTATTTCCTGAATGCCCTCTGCCGTGGAATGCCCCATAAAAGCAGATGTGTAATATCTGGTGGCGACGTTGTGTGACGAGTCCCAATAGTGCACATGCACGTCCATTTGCTTCTCTTGCAGAAAGTCATTCGCTGACTCGTCAAAAAAGCACAACATAATAGTCAAGACTTCTGTACCTCTTGTTGCAAGGACAACAACAACAACAAAAAAAAAAAGGCCTGAGCCCATGGCACGCAACATATACACGTTTTTTTTTTTCTCCGTAGAAAAACGATTTAGCCACGTCGCTGTCGGGAAACATCCGCTTGAACAAGTCGCCTGTTTGTGCAGATGATCTGTACGAGTAGTGGGAGGTAATCACTTTCATTGTCCATAGAATTTCTGCATCGGTAACCACCTCATGTGACTTGCAGGTGCTGTTTAGATGAGTCGCCTGCGATGGAGCCAACCCAGTGGACCGTTCGCTTGTGCTTGGTGCCAGGTAGTTCTGTATAGAGTTTTCAGCTGCCATTTGCACAATTCCACAGTGCTTTGCACTTTTCGCGTGGCTTCTGAGAGAAGATTCGCCCATAGAAGCGATGTCGAAGGTCTTTCTGCAGGATGTGCATTTCGCGTGGTGGGGGTCTGATGTATCCGGCGCAACCCAAAGTTTGTAATCGTCGTTGCTGAGCCAAGTGCTTTGGAATTTACATTTCCCAGGCATTACTCTGAACTATGCGCGCCAGAACTGAAACGAGAGAAAAAGCAAACAAAGCATCGACGGCACCGGAATGTAAACACAGCACAATGTGGCCAACAGACAACGCTCAGGCTATGAGGCTGTACCTGTTTTTAGTGGGTTGCCAATAAATCCAGCCCATGGCAAACCCCCCAAAAAAAGTGAAATACTACCAAATTCAAC
This sequence comes from Dermacentor silvarum, assembly GCF_013339745.2. Taxonomy (NCBI): domain Eukaryota; kingdom Metazoa; phylum Arthropoda; class Arachnida; order Ixodida; family Ixodidae; genus Dermacentor; species Dermacentor silvarum. The sequence goes on along the minus strand of NC_051154.1, from coordinate 93,561,301 downwards.
TGTTAAGATTCATGTAAGTGCTTTTTCGTTACAAATAAGCATGATGGCAAAACTTGTATTTTTTCCGAGGAGGTCGAGACACTCTAGCCTCATTGTGGCCAGCAACTTATAGCTTTTGGCCAACCACAAAGTCGAAGCAAGCCAGAGGGGGGAAAAAAATTGCGCAGTGCTCGCGCGATCGCCTCTTCCTTGCGCGGGAAGTTTGACTTCGCAGTCCCGGCGTTGCGAAAAGCAATAAAGTTTGCCGGGACCACCCTCAACCACCGTATAATGCGAGTCGCACTGTCGGACCCTGTTAAAACCCCAACAATTCAAGGGTTCTCAAGGACGGAAAAGATATTCATGGACTTTCAAGGCCTTGAAAACGGAACTTTCAATTTCAAGGGTTTTCAAGGATTTCAAGGACCTGTGTGCACCCTGCAGAACGTGTGGGTACTATTTTTTTATATAAGCTGCACTGAAAATTAGAAAAATTTAACAGTAAGGTCAAGGTGCAGAACAGTAAAGCCACGGCAGTACGCGTAGCGCTGATATGAAGCCACCCCTCAAAGCAACGTTCACTGCCATCTATTTTGTTATCTCCTAGGAATCCCCACACCCGCATGCTGAAGCACCCTCATACCTCTTTCATGATCGCCCCTTCTCCACTTTTAGAATCGCCATTTTGCATTTTTTCTCTCCACAATCAATCACTCCGTCTCTCTCGGGTTGGCAAATAGTGCACGCAGCACCGGCGAACCGGAACTTGGATTGCGAGAGCGGCCCTCAATGGCGGTCCTTTACAGCATTGCAGAAGATTATCAGCGTTGCCAAAGAGGAAGGCAACAGAGCCACTCACTGAAGATACAACGTGGAGGAGTCGTGCATAAGATATCAGCCTTGTTGGGTGCAGTTATTTCTGCAGGTTATACGGGTGTTTTTTTTTTTTTCTTCCCGGAGTGCTGCAATTGGGGGTGCGAGATATGTGAGAATGCGGATTATATGCGGAAAAATAGGGTATTTATTTTTGCTCCCGTGTCTTGTATCGGCGTAGAAAGATGCCGCCAGGCTATCAAATTCTGCAGATCTTTTGATGGCCTATCAGAGACAACCCCATTGGGTTTTTTCTGCAATGACGTGAACGCATTTTTTTTTTCTTTCTGCCGATATGTGTGTGGATACTTATAATGAATACCGGATATAAAGAAGGTATTTTCATGGTCAATGCAGCTTTGTTATAATGAGGTTCAACTGTATTATGCTGAAAGAAAATTATTGAGATCTGAAACACCTTCCTCCATTCCCACAGTTTATGAAATATAACATGTTAGCAGCGAATTATACATACTATCTGTAAGTCACTCTAAATAGCATATCAAAGCTGCCTTTATATACAAAATGACAGAAATACGTATAGCAATCCAATAAAGCATAATCAGAGCTTCAAGAACAAGAACTACGGAAAGCAAACGCTTTTGCTGCAGGACCCTTCAATCATGACTAATATAGGTAATAACATTAACTTTAATACCCAGAAAAGTTTTAAAAGGGAAGTAAAGGATGTACAATTGAGGTGGAATGCGACACTTGAACTATAAGGAGTGGTATTTGTTTTATGGCTTCTCTGCAGTGGAGCGCTCAGTGAAGTTCAACAAATTGTCCACAACCTTTTGCATCTTTCTCAGGATTGCATTCTAAATACACACTGTCGAGATTGTAGCCAATAACCAAAGAAAAATCTGAAATACCTGTGGCAACCAGAAATCCTAGTTCCTTTTTTGTCTAGGGGTAAGTGAATATGGTATATAGCTATAGAATGTAATCAAGCAGCAGAAAAAAGTTTGATACCAAGTAATATTGTTGTGAAAGCTTTACAGTGAAATTTTATTACCAACCTCAGATGAATCATTTTTTGAATTTACTGAAAATCTAAGAAATCCCCAGCCTATTTTTCTAACTTCTGAGCAAGAAGTGACATTTCCGACAAAAAGTTCGAGAAATTGCAAAATATACAAATTGTTGAATGAACACGTGACAACAGTTCTTTAAAGAATTATAACCACAAATCAAGTACTGTGAGTTCAGAAATATTACATGACGTAGTGAAATATTCAAGTTTTCGATTGTTCCTACTTACACTTTTTTTTTTCAACAGAAACATGATTTTCAATCTTAATATTATACCAACACAGGTACTAAATGCACATTTCAAAGGAACATTTCAGAAAAGAAACAGTAATTACAAAATACGTAATAAAAATGAACGGAAATAACTACATTCACGACAAATTTTATGATTATGACAGATACAAAACATTTAAGACTTCATAGCAGAATATAAGTGCAAAAATGAAAGTCTTAGTTTAATAACTTTTGGAGTCGAAATTTTCCATTCAGCCAGATTGGTGTGCCAGTCGCCGAAACAGTTTCTCATTGTGAAGCACAAATGCATGTTGCATGTGCATTAATACACATTCATCTTGCGTTCAACTTTGTTTTCCTGGTAGCACTTTCAGTGACGCTACTGATCCATGCCATTTCGGAGCAGCTTATTGAGTAGCCAACAATTGACTTTAGAGCAGTAAAATGGACTTTCGGAGCAGCTTTACCAAAGCGAACACAAACTATATTACATGGAGTTTTTACGCAATCCAAACCCAATGAACCCCCCTCCCCCTCAATTCATCGAAGTCCTTACTCTAGACTGCGACGAAGCGATGGTGTCCTAAGATGCGGTTAAAAAGCCAACTTATAAAAGCACAGAAGCACTTGGGGGTGCTAAGTGCAGACTTTGGAAGTGTTTTGATAACTTTCTGAGTGATCTCGCTGCTATAGATGTATCCTTTAAGACGGAGCCCTCTGTAAACAGGGATGTCGATAATTTAGCAGTGCCTAACATAGCAGGCATACTCTCCTTTACTGACCTAAATAGAGTTGGCGGTTGTTTTATTTTTGCGTTGTCGCATGCCGTTATCTCCAGATTATACAAGTCCTCAAAACATAGGAAATTTTGATGAAACTACTGCTCTCTACGCAAATTGATGCTTACATAGGTAGTTTGCCTTGGCATACACAACTTCTGCGAATGAACAGAGCCGGCTAATAAACATACATTTTTTTTATTTCAAGATTTGGTATATATGTTTATAAAAACTTGAGCGATCGATTTGAGTTCAAGTTTAAACTGTTTCATTCTTGAAGAATGCTTCTATTCCGAGATATTGATCATCAAATTTGACTGTCAGTATTAGGTTAATCTCGCATTTATATTTAGGCGGGAGTCGAGACAGACCTCTGGCCCCTCCCGCAAACCCCCAATTGATGTAGCTTATCACGACGGAGAAATGTGAGCCGCGAGAGGGCAGTAGCACAGCTGCTATCAGCTCCACCAGGCTTTTAGGCTGGCATGCTACATAATCACATACGTCAGGACTATTGCTTCTGAATTTGTAATTAGCATGCTGAGTGTAAACTTACCAATGAAAACAGTTGCCGACAGATTTTTCGATTTCTTCCAAAAACGTCCGTATAATTGCACAGGCAGTTGAAAAATGATTTCAATGCTTTTTACAACGCCAACGATATGAAAAACTTCCTTAATTTCATCCTATACTGTCCTTCACTGATACACAACTTACTTAAAATATCGCGATGGCAGGTGCTCTCTCTCGTCACATAGCTCAATATGCGTAGCGCAACCTTTGACTGTACAATGTTATCAGATTAGACTGTGATGCGTGAATTCAGTTTGGAGCTTTCTGCCAACATGCGAGCTTTTGCCTTTCCATCCAGTAAGGGCAATAACAAACTTCGCAAAAGCGTTTGCAGTAGTTGCCAGCATGTCGCTTACTTACTGGTCCAAATGCAATGGAGGCCACCTGCACCCGCCACCACGTAAGCTGGCAGCGAATTTTTGGCACGACGGTACGATCCAGCTAGTCCTACCCAGCGGCACTTCATCAGTATCCAGCGGCGAAAGTTGCCGATTTAATGCAGAGTCGACCAGTCTTAGTAGCGGCCGTACACCATTATTAAAACCGTGAAATCACCTCGCCAACAAAAACGGAGGATAGGCAACAAATTTAAATAGGGTAAAATTGTTCGCGGCCACCATGTCCGAGACATTGTGCGCCTCATGTTCGAAAAATCGAGTGAGACACCCTACAGTGTCCAAAATTGCGGTCACCGTTTCCAAAAGCCCGAGCAACCCTTTCGGCACAGGGTGGGCACAGGTTTCTCGTATATTGCTGAAATGTAGCAAGATGTGACAGGGTTCGCTCTCGGCGCAGTACGGTACAATTGGCGCAGAGGTAGCATCACTGCACTTAGTTCCGGTGGATGTCCTTTCTCTCAGGCTTGCGCTATACAGCTATGGGTGGTGGAGCTGGTGCAGAAGGGACAGTAACTGGTCCTGTGTCCTCTAGTTCTAGGAGCTGTACAATGAGCTCTGTCCTCAAGGCCATCTGGTCAAACCGAGAAGGCCTAGAAAGCTCAGGTGTTTGTGTATGCCGTGTGCAATATGCTTGAAAAATAATATAGCTGTTCACAGCTGTGATCTCGATGCAGTGGAAGAATGACGTCTTCCACCAGCGGATGCATTTCCTCTAAACCTTCTACGAGCCAATCAGCTGGTCAGATTTATTAACTTCAAACATCTGGTGCTACATTCAACAATGAATTGTGCATTCTTCATTGCGATTTGCGGCCACTTCCCATTCTTCTTTCTTCGTTTGGCAAGCATGTGCAAGATAGCAGCGTGTGCTGTGCTCACAATATGCATAACACGTCAATCCTTCTATTGCAGATTACAGGGCTCCCTTGTCTCACAGCAAGAAGTGGATGCCCCCCCTCTTATCTCTCCTTTCCCAATTGATGCTTTTCAGTTCTGTGGGGAATCCCGGGCTATCATTTCGTGCTGTGCCGCATGCTAGTGTCTCGCGTTTTAAGAGGTGCTGAAGAAAAGAGGTCAAGGTGTACAAATTGCCAATTTAAATAATGTACTCACGATCAAGGCACTTGTCGCAAAGCTTAGTCACCACATCAAAGGCCAGCCGATCGGCACTCTGTGAATTGGATGGCGTAGCTGGTTTTTAGGCCCGCAAGAACTAATAATTTAAAGCCCCATTTTACAACTTTGTCTCTAATGTATTGCCAAATTTCAGATTTAACCATTCTTTCATCCAATGAAATTTCACGATAATGCTGGAAAAATGTCGTGGAGCAATAGACCCCTCCTAGGGTACATCGCACCACACCGGCGACGTCAGAGCATGACACGTCACTGGCACACATGCACTGATCCTGGTTGGCAAAACACACCTGCCGCCGGCTTTCTGCAAGGTGCAGTCGAGCAGTGCTTGGTGAAGGTGGGCGCCACGTGGACACATTTCCTTTCTCTCTCTTTTTTTTTAGCCAGATTAGCAGTATTGTGCGTCAGAGAACATCGGTGTGTAGTAAACTGCGCGACGAAAATATGGCAACACTGGCCTCTTGTTTGTTTGCACACGTGAACCACGTGGTGGTCTGTGATGGATTCTGCGATGAATAACATTGGCTTTTCCATGGATGTGTGCCACGTTTGTTGTGGTGTGATGAAGTATGCAGCATTAACAGCGACAATATCAGCTGATTTTTGCGTAGTGAAACTCACATTTTGTTGGTGTGTACGTGCGTGCATGCATGTGCGTGCGCGCACTATGTGATTAGCAATACATCTTGCTTGCGAGACTGTGGATTCGTGTTAGGTGTAATAAGGCCAGTTGTAGTGATCAGGCACCGATAGAACTTCAGGACCCGTAATTTTTGAACAAGTGAGAATGAATGAGACGTAACGATTTGCGAGCGCATGTATCTCAGTGCCATCTGTGCTGTGTGCAAGAAAAAAATAAAAACAGCATAATCTTTGACTAAAAGGTCATGACTATAAATGAGCTCCTAGCACATTTTGCCCACTGCCAAAGCTGCGTGCATATATTTCACCAAGGAGAATGCACAAAAGGCAAACCACTGAAGTTATTGCGTCTTAAAGCTGATCTGATGGGTCATAAGTAAAACTGAACTTTTTTTCTTTATTGTTATACTCACCTTTATAGCAAAACTTTATGCTGTGATCATGCACATAAACATGCAAAAGTTTGGTCTTGGAAGTTTAGAGCAGCAAAAGGAGGAAGCAGGCACTTTTGAGGCATTAGGCACAGTAAAATTACCGCGCAACAGACTATGTATTTAGTATGCTTTTGCTTTGTACATTCACATGACCATGACTAATATTTTAAATTGAATTATGGTGTTCAACATCCTTAAGCTGCACAGCAGCTTATGGGGGACACTGTAAGGAAAGGCTCCCAATCAATTTTGACCGCCTAGGGTTTCTTACCGAGCTCCTAAAGCACAGTAACAAGTGTTCTTGCATTCCTCCCTCATCTGAATTCAGGCGCCACCACAGGGTACGGCTCATCTGAGCCGCCGTGATGGGTATGGCTGATAGTTGTAGCCAAAGTTCATCTTGTATATCGTTTAACACCACAGTGTAAATAAATGGGGTGTAACTTGGTACCTTCACAACAATGCAATACAAATTTTAGTCCGAAGACCAGCAATTTAAGCGAAGCACCATTTCGGCACCGCCAAAATGTGCATCTTCTGTGATAAAATGTTCGCATCCGAAGAGTAATAAATTTTTGTGGCTGTTTCATTAACAGAAGAGGCACGTTCTTACGAAATCACATGCTGAATACAGGAAAATCTACTGGGATCTCTACTGGGAACCATGCACTCAGCAACAATGCTCTTTGTTGTGCCGGAAAAACGGGGACCATTATACTTTCCAAGCACAGTTCATAGATGCTGTCGCTTCAAAACATAGCAATATGCTGAAATCACGATCGTGGCAGTTGATATACAAGCAGCGCTTTTACGCAGAGACACCAGGTCGCATGAACGTTTATTGCCAACCAGCACCCACTTCGAAGAAATGGCAGATGGGAGAGACACTCGCAGTGATGTCACGCTGTTTGCAAACAAGGAAACAGTTGTTGGTTTCTGGGTCAGAAACATGCAGCATGGCCAGGAGCGAAGTGAAGCGTTGCCTTGAGATAATGCTTGGTGGTAGAAGTCCAGAAAACAATTGTGCTGCGCTCCAATGCAAATGCAGCTGCGGCAGTTCCATTATTCCCATGTACAGCAGGAGGGTGATGAACTTCATTTCCACAGGGGTCACTTGCTTCCACGAGCCATCCTTCTCGCTGTATGTTAAAATTAAATTACGGGGTTTTACGTGCCAAAACCGCCATCCGATTATGAGGCACATCGTAGCAGGAGACTCCGAACTAATCTGAACCACCTGGGGTTCTTTAACGTGCACCTAAATCAAAGTACACGGGTGTTTTCTACATTTCACCCCGACCGAAATGTGGCCACCATGGCACGGATTCTCACTGTATGTTGGTTTGGCAAGGATATGCATCCATGCATATTTGTTGGTGTTGACACAGATAGCACTAACAACCTCCACCTTAAAAAACAGGCCACTACGGAGCGCGATCCCGAGGTCAATGCCCGGATCTCTCTGGGGTTGAAACTCTTCTTTGCACTGGTGTCAACACGTCTTGTGCAAATGAAATGGACACACTATAAATAATGAAAATATTATTTTTGACACCAACAGGGCAATTTAACCTGCTCTAGAAATCAATAAACAAAACGGAAGGCGAAAACGAAACTTACCAGCAGATAACAGCAAACATTCCCAGCAGGTCTGGTGAAGTTCATCAGAACTAAACTCTGACGACGCGACACCAATGTCCAAGTCATCACTTCTCAAAGAATCCAAAAGATTGCTTCAAGCAGTGTTGGGATCAAGCAAAACAGCTTTCTTTCGAGTGCACGCAGATTCGGATGTCGAAGCCATCGCTCCGCTGAAGTGCGCTTCAACATTTAAACTTGCACGCTCACACGGTAAAAATGTGAACCCACAGAAACACCAACTCTAGTTTGTATACAATCACCGAGATGGTGCTATGAATCCAGGAATGCGTTTTTTAAAAAAAGGCGTTCAAAAACATCGTTCACTGGTGATCGATGCCTAGTAGCATGGTAAGGAACAAGTTAAAATGCCACCTAAACCCAAGGTAGATTAAGATTAGCAAGTCAGCAAATAACATGCCTGGCCATGTGCTCCTTACAATAAGGCGGTAACCAGTCAACCAGGCAGTTGTGTTCGGTTTCACAGTCCGAACCGGCTTCCTCTTGGAACCAGTTGTCCTCACTCCTTGTCCACCTCAATTCTGCCGGTCCCTTCTTGCATGCTGCTCTGCACTCCAACACCTCACGGCGATCCATTCGTTCTTGGTCCTACCCCTCTAGCCACTGCGTCAGTGACTGCAACACTACAGAGACGCTGTTACATTCGAAAGTGGCTTTCAGCATGCAATGTCCATTCCAACTCGCAACGCTGCAAGCAGAGCTGGTTCAGTGCAGAGAGTGGGCCTGCAAATCGCACAGCAACGTGTCTTGCGCATCGCTGCCACAATGGTCTTTTCACAAAGTGCGGATGTGGCGTGCAGTGTTGTTAAATGCAAACTCATGTAAAAATCTGTCCAAGTGGGGGTTGGAATCGAATTTGTTTTGGCCGCTTGCAGAACTATAGTAAAATGCTGTTTGCGGAAAGCCCTTGTCTTCAAGAAGACAAACGGCAGCGCAGGTATCTCCAGTTCTTGAAGCAGGGTGGCGATCTGGTTTTGTGCCAATAACAAAAGGCTGCAGTTTGTACGAGCCATCCATATGCGCAGTGAGCAAAACTAGGCCAAAATTTGATATACCTATCTGAATTCAATATACAGTAAAACCCCGGTGATATGACCACGGCTGGCACGAATTTCGGTGTGATACTAATTCGTAACATTCCCCGGCTGAAATACATTGCTTAAAATACGAAAAAAATCGGCCATTCCGAATGCGTTGCCGCGCCGCTGTGGATTATACGCACAACAGCGGCGGCGGCCGTGCCAGCAAAGCGACCGGCACAGGCACGCGGGCACAGCGAGATCTGGGCGGGGTCCATAGTCGCCAACCAACCAGCTACGTCACCCGGCTGTGCAATCTCTCATTGGTCCCCTCCTCGAGTGGAGCGGACATCACAGCCCAGCTGATGCTTTGACCAGCGAGAAAGTAGACGAGGACCGTTACAGCAACGACGACCGCGGTAGCAGCCCCGACGGCCGAACGCCCCCTGCACTTGACGTGCTGAGGCATTCAGTGGCGTGTGAAAACATTCCTGAGATCACGTGCGCGCACTTTTATGCCTTTCAGAAGGTGATCATTGACGATTTGGGCATGAAAAAATGCACACGGTTAGTAGAACCCTGTTGATACGTTTTTCAAAGGCTCGCAGGAAAAAAAAAAAAGTTGCAGTTTCGCCTGTAAGGTGAAGCAACGATTGCGATAGCAAATTAGTAGACAGCTGTACAAAGTAAGGATAGTAGTTTTACTGGCCGTATAAACATGTAAACATTCCTTTACCAACTAAATTAACAAGCACGGTGTCGCGCGCGCACAGGTAAAAATCAACACATCTCGCTCGATGACAGCGGAAACTCGCTGTCAAAACACTGAAGTAAGGAAGCACAGCAGCAGCAGCGAGTGAATTGACCTTCATGCTGTCTCTTGCTTCAACGCGAACTAAACGTCGAAAGCACAGCGCATACGAAGCTACCAGCACTAGGTGCACTTCAACAACATCGCAGATTGTTTTGACGATGAGGCCTGCACGGGCGCACACGATGCACATAGCATTCAAGATACAGTGCCCGCACGGCCACGCCGTGTCTGCAACGTGCCGGTCACTTGTTGCAACGTGCAAGCTGGCTGCACCGCTAAATTTACATGACGGCCACATTCAAACGCAACGCAAGGTGCAGGAATTACAAATGCAGGTAAGACTCAAATTGGAGAAGTATCAAGGGGAACTTAATACATGGAAGTCAATGAAGTTTACGTCGGTACCGCGAGAACGCCACGTAGCAGCCGGGAAAACGCAACAGCGAGGAACGTATCAACGGGTTTCCACTATTATAAATTTTTGGTGCGAAAAGTAAGTTTCTTTTTTCTTGATTTTGTGTATGTTTTGATGATACGAATATTTCATGCAATCCCGCGAAATTCGTATCACTGAGATTTTACTGTATCTGGGGGATTGACTTTTCGCAAATTTCTATATTTTTCCAAAAGTTTTCTAGTATATAACATGGTCAACAGCGCACGATCAGGCATGAATTTGAAACGAAATGCAATAACTTTCATCCTGACCATAGTGAGCCTAAAACACAAGAGGTTACATAGTAGAGGATGCTGTGCTGTAGAGGGAGCCAGACTTTTAGGGCAAACTGTGATTATTCACACTTACGCTTTGTTCAGACATGGCATTTGGCAGTGATTATTGTTTGCTTTTGCACTCAAACGTGTTTATAACAAACCCAGGTAGAGCGAATTGTGCTTTATACCGGGCACTCGAAGCTGTCTTAGCATTATTCATACGAAATGTACTATCGACCAAAAAAAGTTTACGGACTACAGGATCTCAGAAAACGCTAAATATCCGAGCAGCCTTTAAAAGTAGCCAATAAAACCATACATCACAATGTTGTTCGCATATACCAGTAGAGCTTGGAAATGGGAATACCAGGCTGTGTTTTGAGGCTGCGGTGATATTCAGCTTTTTGTCAGATCCCCTGGTCCGTGAACTTTTTTTTGGTCGATAGTACTTTCTATAGCGAACTGTACATTGGAGTGCACACAATCGATGAACACCAACGTGCGCCAAAGCACCGGCGAAACCGGGCCGCCAGAGCTGCATTGCTGCAGCAGCGGTTGAGAAAGAAAAACAGTGTTTGCAGGTTGAAGCCTATCGCATCAAGGAGAAACTTGGAGAAACCGGACAGAACAGGCATCAGGAGACCGGTGAGGAGAGAAGGAGGGTGATGTGATATCGGTTGTGCACGACGACAACCACACTCATTTTTTTATCCTCCATACTTTCTTTACTTTCATACTTTCTTCTGTGTACTTAAAAAATGACGATGAAGCAGTGGCAAGCTCTGCTGCTTTGCAACAAAGTGGAGATTCTTCACCGTGTCGAATGTGGAGATAAAAAAAATTGGACTTGCAGTGCACTTTAGGAGCGCGAGAGGCACGCTGAGCACTATCCTCAAAAACAAGGCGGCCATTTAAGCCAAAGCACAGCAACGGCCGAATGCAGAAGGCTGTCACATCCGTCACTGCCGGAAGATGATCGCCCTCGCCCAACTTTTGCTGAAGCATTTTCCGTGACATATGTGCTGCGCCGCTACAGTGCTGATATCCAAGGAAGGAGACTTGACATTATTTCACGTGTTGAGAATGCAATTCACGTAGATGTTGCTAGGCACACGATGAAAACTAAAGATCACCACCTACTGCAAGTAAGTGAAGATTACTGGACAATAAATTGCTTCCAGAGCAGATTATGCGCGGTGAGTGGCATGGCATTACTTTCGTGAGCACATTTTCGCCCGACTTCACAATATCCTGTATAACAAACTAGGTACTGAAATGCGTTAAAAGTGGGCTCGGCTATATCAAAACATTTGATATATTCTACAAATTCTGGAAAATCATGCTATTGGTTATAGCCGGGTTTGACTGTATTCATGAACTATGTACCTGCATGTTTTCTTCGCACTGATTACAGTATAACCTCACTCATACAATTTCAAAAAAAAAAAAAAAAAACACGAGAAAAAATGTACTAACTGGGAAAACGTATGATCCAAAGTCACAAAAAAATTTGACGGACTCAACTGTAGTTGACATCTACGTAATGCGAGGCGCTGTGCGAATCACTGCAGCACAAAATGCCCACGTGCGCCGAGCTGGTGGGGTCTGAGCAGCTTGAGATGCACATTGTTTTTTGCGGCTTCACCAAACTTACGTTTGCGCTACTCACATTCCGCCTGTGCCAGGAGCTTAAAGCGAGGCATTTCAGCAGGAAGTGAAGTTTTTGACATGCCCGTTCAGCAGGCATGTCAAAACGAGACCAGATGCTGATGACACGCAAGCTGGTGAGGCTCAAGCGACACCGAGACGCACATTGTCACAGGAAACCGAAACGAAATCGAGCTGGTTGGCGACACCGGAATAGACCGATCCCACCGACCAGTTTCACGACGCCACCGTAGCCACGGTGCATGCTGGTACTTGTAGTCACCCGGCCGCTCCAGCCGCCCGGAGTGCCTGTGCGTCCTGTTTCCGAACGATTTTTGGCAATTTTTATAGTTCGTGTGGAGCCATTGTGTGATGGGAGGATTCACCTGCTGCATTCCTGGGTGCTACAACAGCAGCACAAGGGACAAAGGCTTCGGATTCTATGTGTTGTTCCCTTAAGATCGAAAGCTTTGAGAGACGTTCATCCAACGGATTAATAGGTGGTACTAGTAATACACAGCACGAGAAGAAACACGGGGATGAATAGCGGCCGCATTTCGATAAGGGCGAAACACCCGTGTGCTTAGATTTAGGGGCACGCTAAACAACCTCAGGCAGTCCAAATTATTCCGGAGCCCCCCCACTACGGCGTGCCTCACAAGATCGTGGTTTTCGCACGTAAAACCCACTAATTTTATTTTAACCCTTTTTTATTTATCAACCTCTTTTATATTTGGAATATTATGTATATTTACTGTTGTTCATGGGCGCTATAACGTAAAATGATTCCAAACTCCTGACATTAAATTTACGTAACCACCAACGCAAGCATCGGGTGGTGACCCGCAGCGTTGTCTGAACAACCCAATCAAACACTGTCCTCATTTATAGGAGGTCCCCTTTGTTCGCTTTAAAAACCAATAACATTGTATACACACAGCGGTTTTTCTTATCTAATTGGCTGACAAAAGGCGAGGAGCACGCTCTAGTGGAGAGGGTTTCGATGGGGCCGAGCCAGCATAGTGAAAATAGATAACCGCATGAAGAGCGTGGTGCCGGCTTCTCCAATTGGTCAGCTTCGCCTTACTTAGCTTGCGGTGGGTGCTCGAAAACCGCGGCGGCGTGCAACGGAGGGATAAGATAAGAATGCCACTAAAATGGATCCTCAACAAGGAACACTTGGCAGAGCGATGTCGTATGCATGCCGAAAGGGCTCGATAACGTTTTACTGCCACGCAAAAAGGTTTATCATGCGCAAATAAATACATGCTCACTACATGTGCGAGTAGCAAGGGCCTGAGCGATCGGCGGGCAGCCATCTTCTATTCCTTTCGAAACGGGGTAGTCTGTGGCTATTCAGAAAAATTTTTAGTTTTGTTCGGCATATTAACCCTTTAACTGCCACTACCGAAATAACTCGTGAAACCACCCACGCGCTCCCCCTGCTACTCCCGAGTATACTGGTGTTGCTTTTTAAACTCACTCCCTGCCACTCCCGAGACAACTCAAGCAAAAAAAAATTGCTTTCATGCCCCGCGATCTATGGAGAGGTCACCTAAACACAGAACTTGTAAATTAAATTTTAGACAACAGATGGAGCGCATGTGTTTACACCAGCGTCGCTTCGTCTCGGCAGAGCGCAGGAGCCATGGCGAGTCAGCACGCCACGTGCGTCCGCACTTTGACAGACGAAGAAATTCAAGAACTGCTGATGAATATCTTTACATGTCCTGTGGAGTATCATGGTGCATTACTAGCATGAAATTTCCACTGAACCAACATGAAAAACATACCCGGCAGGGGGTGAGGAGCAGTCAGAAAAAAACCCGGCAGTGAAAGGGTTAATGCATTTTTTTTTGCGCACACGTCACTTTCATGTGGTGAGTTTTCGCGGTGTTGTGAGGTCGCATGACAGACAGGCGAAGTGGGCATAGCCAGAAAACATTGGACCAATAGCAGAGGGCTAATGGTGAAGAGGCATCGAATCAGAAATGATTATTTTTCTTTTGTGCAGTTTAATCCATGCATAATCAGTGTATACACATTATATCAGATGGGGAGCTATCGCAGTTTTTTGTGACGTCGCGTGACAGACAGGCGAAATTGGGAGTGGCCCGAAAATGTTTTGGCCAATCGTGGAAGCTGATTGCAGAAATTGGAATCAAAACAGTTTGGAATCAATTTACGTTATAGCACCCAATGTTAAAATTTTTTGTAATCAAAACCAACACCTTTCTGTAATGCCCTTGGGCCCCGAGGGTATTGTAAATAAATAAATAAATAGAGTGTTATAAGACTGAAACACACGGCTTTATTTATTTTCACCTGCCAGCCTGAAGTTCCAGGGAGCTCAGCTGTGCCACCCGAACATGGGCAAGAGGTCTCTGCCAACACTAGCAGCGACAGCAAAGAGACTGTTTTAAACTGCTTAATCGACCAGCACGAATCACTGATGAATCACTGATGAAAGTATATCGCGGCTGCTCATAATGGAGAGCGGCGCCTACTCACGTGCGCAAACGATGGGACGCTCGCCTCACGCTACGCAGACGGAGTTTTCGAAGCAGCAAGCATACCATTCGCTTGAATGCAAATAAAAAATTTGCGTAGCTTGCACTGGAGGCACAATGCTAGAGACAGCGGAGCTGATGGGCACCTAGGTAGTCCTGGCTTTTGGGCTAGGCTAAGCACTACCAAGTTATCCCCAGCATTTCTCGGAAATTATTGAGTATTGGTCGATTAGCCATTGATTGGCTATCAATTGGGTACCGCATGGTATTGGCCATGTATTTCGGCTAGGCTAAGCACTACCGAGTCATCTCCAGCGTTTCCCAGAATTTATTTATTATTGATCGATTGTCGATTAGCTGATTGGCTATCGATGACCGACTAAGCTTAAGTAGTCGCAACCATGCTTAGCCAGAATCAGCCCACATTTTTGGTCCGCGACGAAAGGACTAACGGCCGGCTTAATTAAACAGCTCCGCTGTTAAAAACGCCGCTTAGCTTACCTAAGAACTTCTAGATATTGCTGTTACCGAAGCCGCATTTCAAACTTGTCTCCAACAGGTATACAAATCCTATTATGTCCATCGCTAAGCAAACATTACGTAGCTGTCACGGAGATGCACCTGTGCAAAAATAGTAACGCAAAACGACCGCGTACATCAGCATGTACTACATACAAAGCTCGAACTAATACGATACTCAACGCGTAATCAGCGGGTAACAACCGAAATGAAAGAGCAGCAGGCACTTTTCAACATTCGCTCGTGCACAGTACTCGTGAACACTCGCTCGTGAACAGCTCGTGCGCAGTACTGAACGAGCGGTGGTGTGGTTGACCAGCTGACTACAACCAAGATGGTGGCAGTGCTACTTCCGGAAAATCGTCGCATGCGCAGATCGGTCGGTGGGATCGGTCTATACAATGTCTACGATGTGACAGAGTGACACATAATGCTTACTTCATGCTACCTGCAGCAGGGAACTGCGGCGGGCTTGGGTGATCACATACTAAAAGCATGCAGTACACTTCGAACAGCACTACGCCCCATGTACTGTGAAAGAGATAGGTGAAGATGCTTATTGCAATAGGGTTGGCGGAAATACTAGCTGTGAATGCAGCATGCAATGACCCAAGAGGAGATTTTCTGGTACCGGAATAAGAAAACAAGTGCGCGTTTTCACGCGAGACAGGCGGCCTAATATTGCAGGGAAGGTATGTTGGCGCGGGAAACTTGTAACAGCATCATATCAACGAGGTTCCACAGTACAATTAAGTGCAACATATTTGAGATAGTGGTACCATATGCCGTGGTCATTCAGAACCAAAGAAATAGTGCCCTTTTCCCTCCACCATCATTGCAGATGACGTGAATTTGTTTTAGACTTCATTAACAGGCTTACAAGACTGCCTTTTGAAATTTAATGCTGACAAAGCATGACGACACATAAAAAAAACTACTTGTTTGTTCCTTGTGCTTTATATGTACGTTTGCTAAAGCAGGCGTCATAATGTGCAGTGTAATGACAAATTTGATAACGCTGAGAATACTAGGATGTGAACAATATGATTATAATGATGAAAAAAGACTCCATAATAATCAAAAATGCTCAATTCCATATTAAAGCAGATTCTGGCACTCATCCATTTGTTTCACTTTTGCACATCAAGGTACAGCCCATGCATGTGAATTTTCGAACCACTGGCTCAATTTTATGGCACATTCAGATGGTTGCTGTCATCGCCCAAAACTGAGCGGACTGATTCCGGAGGCACTTTGAATCCAAGTACGAGATATGTTGCGCCAACCGAACAGCCGGCTGCATTTCAGAGCAGTGAAAGGGAAGGAAGCTTTCGACGCAAGCAGCACAGCACTGCTAATGACTATCATCACCGATAATCGTCGTCACCATAAACGGAGCGAAAGTACTCTTCACCAGCTGAACCACGGAAAAGGATGGGGTCATGTAGTCGAAAAGTGAGCAGATTTTTCAGCTGTTCCAATGGTAAGACTGGGATCACCTATAAACACTCTGTATCTTGAATCGAGCTATAGAGTGCTCAAAAACAAGGCTCTGAAGATGCCATTCACAAAAATCAGAACACGCGTTTAAGCACACACTTTTGCACACACTGCTGCATTTCCTGTCACCCTGGACGTGCATTCTTTGAAGCTCTTTTCCGAACGGTATGCCATGAGCATGCCAGAAACAGTGCTAAACTTCTTAATCATTCTTAAATCGCTTTTGTCCCCCATTTAATTTTATAGATGCCAGGGGCTATGGTCGTTTGAAACACCAAACCTTGCCGAACAGACGCTGCTAATGCTGGGAAACAAGATGCTGCATCAATCTCTCGAAAACCAACAGCGCAAGCCACTTTTGGACAGATTCAAATGTGAACAGTAGAAATACCAAGCACAACATGCACCAAAAGCGGCGGTCGAGAACGGTTGGGATGTGTGAAGCTGCATGTCCCACGAAATCGGGTAACAGCGCAAAGCCTCATGTGGCAGCAAATTGTAGTAAGTGGTGACGCTGTCTGCACTAGTGCCTTGAGTTCTTGCTTCCTTTGCAGTTACTGGCCAAAGTTTGTTGCTTTTAACTTCATTCATCAGGCTTTGCACATATCCTATGACATCCTCAAGCAGTACTCAAGCATCTATGATATCCTGAAGAAGTGGCATCCTTGATGCCACTGCTTGAAGCTTACAAAAAAGGGGAAAACAACCTTTGCAATGACCCCCCCCCCCCCTACTTATAATTTATCTTTTTCGACTGCAACTGTTACAGTAAGCATCAATGCTTTAATACCAGACATGATTTTCACCAAGGAAATAAAAATTACCCATTCTGCAAAAGAATATAGTTTTCTGCAAGAGTACAGTGCTCACAGTAATTGCCTGGGAATGAGTCACTGCATTCATTGCATCTTCAAATGCTGGAGCCAACTCAAAAACAGCTGTGGTTGGTATCTCTTATAAGGGCAACGATACGAGAAAGTGGGCACTGGAAATAATGGATGATAATATCTCTGGTGTGCATAGGACCCTACGCACTACAGCAGCTTGCACTTCAGCACCATAGCTATATCCATTGCTTATAGAAGAGAAGAGTGAACGCACCTTCGCCTGGGTGAAATAGAACGCCGTCTTCGCCTGTCTCGGCTGCGACTCCTGAAACAAAGGTGCCTCATTTATGGTCACCGTCATTTATGGTTACTTCTTGCTGCACATTTCAATTTTTTTTTTGTACAATCATGTAAGTTTCACAGGAACTTGGCCACAAAAGGCCGCTCCTATACAGTGGCACTGCAAAGGAGCTGGCCATGGCCTCGCTAGGGGCTGCTAGGCCTAAACAGCAGCAGTTTATCAGCTTGCAATTTGGTGCCATGTTGACATGGCGGCAACTCTGTTCATGTGTGTAGCAATGCAAGCATATATCATGTCCGAAAAATTGATTGGCATGCTGTGTGGTATCCTCCGAAATTTCGGTTGCTGTTATATAGGAGCTCTAAGGGTAGGTGGCAAAAGGCGGGAAGTCCGAATTATTGCACAGCTCAAAAAAAAAACAGGTGGTTAAAAATCCATTGACAACTGTGACTTATTTTCTAGAAGGATACATACTTTGAGCCCCATGCAAAAAATTTGATTCGCTATAACAAATATAGTCACAAATTTCATAATTTTTTGGTTTTGTTATAGCAGCAGAAATATTCATTAAAAAATTAGATTTACTTTTTATATCCGATCATTTTTATAATTTCGACTCCCGTTAATTCGACCTTGATAAATTCGAAATTTCACTTTATTCAAATGCACTAAAAAGTTCCACAACAAACAGTACAATAACTTGTTTAGTACTTTGATTAATTCGGCCCCCCCTGGCACCCCCTCATGCACCTTGAATAAATTCTGTGGCTTTACGTGCCAATACCACGATTTGATTATGAGGCACACTGTAGTGGGGGGCTCCGGATTAATTTTGACCACCAGGGGACCTTTAACGTGCCCCCAATGCACGGGACACAGGCGTTTTTGCATTTCATGCACGCAACAGTTACTAAAAGCTTGAAAACAAAAAATTCAGCAGATGGTGCCTACTGCTTCCCTAGGCACGAAGGCTGGTTTAATGCAAAGGACAGCAGAAACCTGTCTGGAGGGGTGATGATGACTTGCGCTGTGCCCTGGCTGATGTCTCTTTCCAGGATTTTGACAGCACCGACGACAGTTTTAAGATCTGTGGGCCACTGATTGACGAGAGCAATGGTGACGACGTTATTGACAACGATCCGCTGGAGCCACTGAGTGAAGCTGATGCTGAGGCTGGGCTAAACACTGTGGAACTTTTCAGTCCAACAGTGGGGAAGTGTTTAAATATGCTGGTGCTCTTTGCGACATGGTGGTCGAGTCTTACTTCAAGAGCAAGAAGCAAAAAAGGCACAACAGACTACTTACTTCAGGCAATAAACAGAATTGAAATCGCTCATTTTGCCTCGTTTTTATTAATTCTACCTTATAGACAATTCGACCAGATCTTGCAGTCCCGCTATGGTCAAATTACCGGGGGTAAACATTACCCAAGTTCCATCAAGGTTCGACTATAAATGTGTATCTGCTTTGAAAACCATGTGGGTGCCAGAGAATGTGACAACCTTGAGAAGCCTTGTTAACCTTTTTCTCTTGCCTCCTTTGTTGTCACTGGCCCGTAACCATGGTGCTGGAGCAAACGGAGTCTGGTACACTGGAAGCACACTGCAGAAAGGTGAAGCCGTCCTTCGTGGTGGCTTGCACCTTGAGCCGTACATAAGCTTGCATAATGATAGAACTGCAGGGGTTGCATGCAATACATGAATGGAATGTGAGTCAATAGCACCCGTGTGCAGTTCGGGCAGCCCGGGGGGTGGCGAAGGCTCAAAATAAAATGTTCACCAACGATTACGATACTCCCTATGCGAAATTTGAATGCAGCTCTACACGTGTTTTGATTTCACGATACAGTATAGACCACTTATAACGTAACCGCTTATAGTGCAGGACCGGATATAGTGCGGTCTTTTCAGACTCCCGTTAATTTTCCCATAGCACTCCATGTATACACGTATCGCTTATAGTGCAGTTGCGGGAAACTAAATACCGGTTACAGTGCGGCTGCCTGGGAATACGAAGTCGGAGACGGCGAACGCTCCCCTCAAACAGGCGCCCCAAGGAGTACTCGAGGAAGAAAGAGAGACGAAGAGGAGGAGAAGGGCACGTGGTGCGAACGAACAGCCAGTGAGGCTGAAACCAGAATCTTGAGTGCGAGTCGTGAAATATCACGGCGCGCATAGCGAGCGAGGGCCACAAAACTGCCAACACCGACCAACGCTCGCTTCACGATAACGGCAGTAAACAAAACTTCAGGGAGCATGCGGCGCCGACACGGCACAGCGAAGGGCGCATGTGGAGACCGTGGAATGTGAGGGAGGAGGGCGGCAGGGAAGCGGATTTCGGCTTGGCAACTCCGCCGCTTCGATGGCACCCCTCGCCCTCCCTCGTAGCTCCCTCACTTTCGACTGTCACCGCGCGCCCGCCGCCGCTTCAGCCGGCCCGCCGCCGCTTCAGCCGGCCCGGCGCCAGCTCCCCGAAGTTTCATTTTCTGCCGTTATCGGGAAGCGGGCGTTTGCCGGCGTGGGCAGTTTCATTGGCTGGCCTGGGACAGCGCCGCTGCTTCCCTCTGCGCCGTAGCCGCAGCGTGCAAGGTCAACACGTGACTAGAAAGTAGAGGAAGCATAAAGGAGAAAGAAGGGTTCACTGCCATTTCCTACGCGGCTACGGTAGCGTGGCTGAGATGTCGGCACATACACGCATGTTCCGGCGCAACGCAGAATCGGCGACCTTGTCATTTGAGAGAGGGTGAAATTTCCACCACATTTTTTTTTTTTTTTTCACGTGCGACATTGAGGGGTCTCTCCTAAGCTCTTACTCTATGGCGGTGCCGGAGCAATGCCGGTCGGAGGCGCCGCCGCGTGAATTATTTCAAATTAACGAGATTCAGACTGTAAATTGAATGCGAACGTTCTATCCGCATTCCTCGACTGTCGCATACGCGTGGCGGCTCGGTGCACATGTTTTGCATATGTGCGGGCCTTGAAAATTGTTGCTTTGGTTATAGTGCGGTACCGCTTATAGTGCGGATATTCGCGACTCCGGCGACTTACGTTATAAGCGGTCTACACTGTATATTGGCTGGCGCAGACAATGTCTCATGTGGCCCATTGCAAGCGGAGCGAAGTGTGGCACGACTGCCTTGCTAATCTGGAGATTGCGAGCCAGTGCGTGGGTGACATGTGGGCACGATTCACAGCCGCTGCCGCCGCCAAAACGTTCACTACTCTGGCGCCATCTTGCAGCGATCGTAGCCGCACTAAGCTAGTATTCTCACACTTTCCTGCACCCTCCTCTCCGCTTTCTTCCTCATGTCGCATCCCCTACTGCGGTTCGCATTCGCTTTCATCTTTCGCTGTGCTCATTCGCTCGGTTGCGCCGCCGCCGCTCACCGCAGGAACAGGCACCTAAGAGCCGCGCTCTAAAATGTACCATATTTACACGTAATGCTCGCACCCCCACTTTGCAGCACGAAAATTTGGGGGAAACATTGGCTGATCCCGCACACGTGTGAGTCAGTGAAAACCAAAGCTTTTTTTGAAATTTACTGAAATGCCTTCACTTCACTTCTGCACTTTATGTAGCTCAATGCTCCTCGCTCAATGCCCGCCTTGGTCCAATTTTGTTCGCTTTAATTCTTTCTTCACACTCTACTTTAGGCTGCTGAATTTTTCACTTATTGCGTCTTGTTCTACTTGGCTATTCGGCAAAATGCCCAGTGCCCTAAGAGGTCGTATTGATCAGCAACACAGCAGGAACCGGCTGCTAGCACCATCAAAGTGGGGAGAGGAGGCAAAGGAAGCTTCGCTTTAAATTTATGACGCGCACCAGGTGCACGCATGGCCTCCGAGATTGAGCTAGCATGCAGTGCAAGATTTTGGTCTTTGGATGTAACAGACCATTCTAGTTGAATTACAAGTTGTTGTAAGAAGCCTTGACTGTAGTACCATTTCAGGCATGCTTATGCAGTGGTTCCACTAGCTACATACACATTATGTTCCACTGTAAACACAGTGTCCTCTGGCCTGCTTCTGTAGCTGAAGTCTTCGATCGATAAGCCTCTACAGAGGCAATGATAGCAGCTATGCTACCAATAAATCAGGGCACCTGTACTTAAAGTACTGCAAAAAGCAAAAGTAGCCTCATCCTTGAACTTTCCCACCACCACACCACTGGTGGCAACATTGAAACGGCCTCCAAAGATACGCGCATGCACATCGGAGTTGGCAGCGAAAACAGTCGCCTCCGAAAGCAGCATGCGCGCTCCTTAACATCGCAGATCTCGTGATTCTGCTGCTTCGGTGGCTTTTATCGACGGCTGAAGCAACAGCAAATCAGAGGATGTTGCCGGTTCATCCGATTTTATTTTTAGAGCGATAACAATGACGGAAATCAACTCGGTACTTGAGGATGCGCCGCTAGTTCGTGCTTCTCCACCAACTGAAGCCATTCAGCACTAGCCAGCTAACATAGATACCTACCAAAGCTGCAAGAAATGTTACGACTGTAAAACTGCAAGACTTGCAACGTTCCCTTATGTTTCACATCGAGGTTGGGTGTGCTGCACAGCACACCCAACTGTAGAGCTTCTAGTTAAAATTGTGTACCGCAAGTAGTTTTCAAGAAAACAAGTTTGATTTCTTTGCAGCTAGTGGCTATTACATAGCAAAACATTTTGTACAGTCGCCGACTGATTTGTACGTACCTCGCGAGGACTGAAAAATAGTCCACAAAATCTAACAGTCCAAAAAACTCGTTCACCCAAAAAAATAAAGTTTATTAGGCTTAGAGTGGCATAAAAAATATCTAATAACGCCCTGCCTCATACTACGCTTGGAAGCGACCAGATTTGCTTGGATTTGCATAAGACTGACGCCGTCTCTGTACACAGTCGACAAGAACGTCACCTCGTTGGCGACCTCCGCTGGCAGAGATCGAAGAAACAAGCACCATTACTTCGCACCACTTGGCTCTAGCGAAGGCACTGATTCCCAAATGTGAAGCCGCACAAACACACAAAAAGATGTGACAATGTCTCGAATACACACGTGCTCTGTATGTAGAGACACCACGTGCAAAATAGCAACCAAAACTGATCCCGCATTAAGTGATTATGACGACAGTGCTGACCGAAAAAAGAAAGAAAAAAGTGCCGTCCCCTGGAGCGTTTTGTCAGCTAAAGAAGAGCGGGCATGGCCTCCAAGACGGGAGGAAGGAGCACGCTCTCTATTGATAGTGTGCCTCCCAATCTTGGAGGCTATAAAGCAAGCCACTGAAGCCACGCCAGCGAAAAATCCAACATGGGGCCTCTAAGATCGGGCAGCGTGGCTCGGAATGAGCGATTTGGTCGGGAAAATCTGATTCCGGGGCATAAATTCGTCCGAAAATTCGGTCGCGAAGACACATTAGCTCTACGGGAACCCTGACAGTGCACTTATGAAGTCCAGAATATCCAACAAGTCCAAATTCTTGGAGTCCGAAAACTCTGTCGGCGACTGTATAAAACATTTTTTAGCATTTTCTTCTTTGTAGATGCAAGCATATGTTTACAGGTTTAGTTCAATTTTATTTCACAATGTTTTGTTTGTCAATTTATACTTTTTTATTACATATATCTTACCGTATTTTCGCGATTCTAAGCACCCCCCTATTTTCGCGAAAAAATTGGGAAAAAGGTGTGCATGCGAATCTAAGCACCCCCCTATTTGTTAAGAAGAGCGCATTGCCAAGGCCGTCAAGCACTCTTGCTCACTCTCACTGCAGAGGCATGCGGACTCGTGACGCTCGCGCGCTGCGCGTAGCCGTCGGAGTCCCGAGGTGGTGCAGCGTCCGCAGCGCGATCTCGCCGCACAGCCGGACTGCAGAGGCGCACGGACTCGTGACGCTCACGCCCCCCCCCCCCCCCCCCCCGTAGCCGGAGCCGTCAAAATCCCGAGGTGGCGCAGGCATCCGCAGTGCGATCTCGCCGCACAGCAGGACTGCAGAGGCGCGCGGACTCGTGATGCCCACGAGCCGCACGTAGCCGTAGCCGAGCATCACCGAGCTTTTTCGAATCTAAGCACCCCCCTTCACTTTGGGCATCGCGAACTTGAAAAAAAGGGGATGCTTAAAATCGAGTAAATACAGTAATAATAGAAGTTGCACGCCTAAAAAGTGGATTCATTCTGCTTTGCTTTCATGTATTGCATAAAATGTTATAGTTTCTTTTTTAAAAAATCTAGTGTAACCTACAAAAGACGGACATTTTCCCCACGGTAGGGAAAGAGTTTACGCTGTTAAACTCATTGCAGGGACTTAGCCAATTTATGAAGCAATGTTTTTACTTGCTTCTAGTTAAATGTGATATTAATGTCCATCCACGTGGACACTGTAACTCTAGTATAGTACAGTTGACCCCACTTATACCGATCCCAGATACAACTATATCGCCTATAATGACCACATTTCAAGCATTTACGATTTTCCAACCCCGCCTACAGAAACTGCTTCCTGATATGACGAACGTTTTTTAAATTGCAGCACTGTTACAATGAATGCTTGCAACCCAGTCACGGTTTTTAAAACATGGTGCATGCGACGTGAGGAAAGTCACTCGCTTACAAGGCAAGGCGTACAGCACAAAATACATGGCACGGAGCATACAGTGGTGCATGCGCTGGTGCGATATCGGATGTACCAATGGCGGGACTGTCGTTTTTGTGGAATTGGAGCATACAGTGGTGCATGCGCTGGTGCGATATTGGATGCACCAATGGCGGGACTGTCGTTTTTGCGGAATTGTCCGTGCGGGACCGCATGCATTACACCTATTTCAACCATTTGGAACGACCATCTAGGTTCCACCTTGGGAACAACGGCTGCTCAATCGTTCCTGTCGTCGTTGTCAATATTCACACTACAAAACAGCGGTCAAAGTAAAAGATGATGGGGCTTACTTTTTTTTATTATCATGATTATCATCATCATCATTTCGAGTGAAATTTTAATAAACTGCGATCAACCCCAATGTAGATATGCACAACACAAAATGTGTAATGCGACACTGTCGAGTCATTTTGGAGCAGCCAGGGGCGCGATCTTGTACGCGTTCCAAAATGGAACGGAGGCGGTCCGTTCCATCGAGCCGCACACGATTGGTCAATTTGAACCGTAACGATCAAATTGACCAATCGCGTGCGGCTCGATGGAATGCGTACAAGATCGCACCCCAGGGTTGCGGTAGCCTGTAGTGTTCTCGATGTCAACTTTTACAGGTAAATGTAGTGCTTTCAACATTCGGATTAGTGTACTTGGATTAGTGTACATTCGGATTAGTGGGGGAGGACCTTTGAAACATCGTCATCACCACAGTCCGTGTCCCTTTTTAGCAGCCAACTGAGCAACCAGTCAGCTATGTGTACCAAAATCAAATTCAGCCATGCGAATTCAAGGATGCATACCAAATACAAATTCAGAGGCACTACTCTAAGTGTCCACCATCGTGGACACACGCGTTTACTCGGTAAACTGTGTGCTCCAAACAAACCATTGCTTGATCTACAAAACAAACCATTCGTATTTGCCTTTGTTCCTTTAAGAACACTTTGCGATGTCTTAAGTTGATCTGCAACTCATCTGAAGAACGTAACGGGGATAATCATGTGGGCGTCCGACCTAAAACGTGTGGACACTCCAATCTCTATTTCGCAATGTCGTCAGGACACTCATCATCATCATCAGCAGCAGCAGCAGCAGCCTATTTTTATGTCCACTGCAGGACGAAGGCCTCTACCTACGATTTAAATTACCCCTGTCTTGCGCTAGCTGATTCTAACGTGCACCTGAATTTTTTCATTTCATCACTCCACCTAGTTTTCTGCTGTCCTCGCCTGTGCTTCCTTTCCCTTGGCAGGACGCTCAGTTATGCTCTATTTGGCCCACAGTCTGCCAGATGGTAGAAAGACTTGTTAACAGCAAAAGACAAGCTTTCTGGGTGCTTAGAAGCGCTGTTTTGCTTTAAAAAAAAGTTAACAAATGTCCACATAGCTGGACGTCGGGTCTCACGAAGTTAACAGGTACAAAAAACAACCAAATGCTTACCGACTCCGTGGCCGGGGAGGCAGGGGTGGTCCTCGTCGACGTCCAGGACTGCGCGAACGCCGCCTTCTTCGCTCTCGGGACCGGGACCTGGAACGGCGCTTCTCCCTGCCACGGCTTCGGCTCCTGTGGCGTCCGTGACCTCGGCTCCGGCTGCGGCTCCGGCTGCGCCTTTTCTTGCTGCTGCTGCTGCCACTGCAGACAACAAAGACCAGCCGAGACATTAAATCTAAATAAGGCTGTGGCTGCTGTATTCATAGGGTAAAAACAATGTATAACTCCCAA
Source organism: Dermacentor silvarum (assembly GCF_013339745.2). Lineage (NCBI taxonomy): Eukaryota > Metazoa > Arthropoda > Arachnida > Ixodida > Ixodidae > Dermacentor > Dermacentor silvarum. The sequence continues at coordinate 93,535,352 of NC_051154.1, read as the reverse complement.
GCTTATTTGGAGACCAGCATTCATTATCTACAGTAGAACCTCGTTGATACGATCCCATTTCATAACATTTCCTGGCACCTACTTTCGCAATCGAAAACGAAAAAAAAAATGACTTAATACAGGTGTGCTTCATTTTTACCGGTTAATACTTCCCCAAAAACACTACCTTTCAGCACGAATGTCCAGTATATGGCCAAACTACGACCGTATAACACGTTTTCCGACCGCTACGTCCCATGAAAACAAGAAAAGGTGCGAGGCAGGCACGATCGAGAACAGTAGGTGAATGCAACAGCAGCTTTCCTGCAATACTCACCTGTTCGTATCACATGAAAATGCCGCCACGCACCGAGTTTCTTATTCTGGTACCAGTAAATCTCCTCTCGGGTCACTCATCGCCAGTCACAGCTATCACCATTAACGCACTGCGATAAGCATCTTCACTTGTTTCACAGCTCGTGTGGCGTAGCAAGTGCACTGCACACATCTAATAGGCTTGCACTTGCGCTCCCTGCTTCGGTTAGTACAAAGTGAGGGTCATGTTCCGCTCTGGTGGCATCCTGGCATCATATTCCGGCATTGCCATCCAGCTCAATTTCGTTTTGGTTTCCCATCACAGTCTTAAACGACGTGTGTTTCGGGTCGCTCGAGTACCACCAGCTTGGCACACCTTGTCAGCATCTCGTGCTGAACGATTCTCGCTGAGTGGGTACCAAAACTTCTCGCCAAAATGCTCCACTAGAAGAGGCTGCTGACCCAGGCTGAATTCGAGGAGCCAAATGTAAGCTTGCTGAAGCTGCAAAAAGGACAACGTCCGTCTTGCGTGAGTGGGAATGTTCAAAGTAATTTTGTAACACTTTTTGAAGCTTGGAGCAGACAACTTTATTCTGGAGCAGATTGAAGCAGACAAATTCTTATTTTGGAGGAGTCTGGAGCATGCAAATTTTAGTTTAAAGCATTATGATGATTAAGCGAAGCAACAGTCACAACACCTTGCATTCTGCAGCATTAAAGAATTGTTGAAAAGCAGCCTAAAGGCTTTTTCATACTATTTTTGTACTACGTGCTGGTGTTTGACTGGAAGTGTTTTTCAACTGAAATTGTGAAGAAGCTAATGTTAACAAACACTATAGTGGTTTATTCAGACATTTCTGAGATTTAACAGTGCTAACTAGCTCAAACCAAGATTCTGCATGTCACTTTTTAGAAGGTACGGGTCTGGACTGTAAGCTTTGAGTAGACCTAATTGCTTGTAATATGCTTTACATTCTCCTTCTGTCATCATCGTCACCCATCATGCCCCTTCTTTCTTCCCTCTCTCTTTCCCTCTTCCCCTTCCCCCAGCACAGAGTAGCTGGCTAGAGGGAGCCGTGCTCCCTCAAGGGCTGCAGAAGATAGCGTCAACCTTTCCCTTTCCTCAAGAACCACTTATCATCAATGCACCTAGGCAGACCTCTCTGCATTTGATATCATTAAACTTTCCTCTCTCTGCATGTGACTGACTTCGCTTTGCAACTAACTAGACTCACTAGAAGCACCGTGATATCTGAAGTTCGCATTGAGTGATTGGGTGTAAGCCCCACTGATTGAACTAAAAGTAGCGACATTCCTCCTCTCTGGTCCTCCTCTTCTCAGATTCCTCTCACTGCACACACCTTCTCTCGCCACTCACACCCTCAGTTTGCCCTTTTGATCGAGGTGATCATGCTTTGCAGCAGTGCAATTGCTGCCATATCAGGGTCCACGATTGCTGAAATCTGCGATCAACAACAGTCATGGCTTCACCATGAGTAAAAACGAGAGAAGAAAAGAAAACAGAAGGTGTGGCCATCAGTGCCAACACAGCAGTGCGCGGACGCTCACTTCCCCAGAAATGGCACCAGCACAACCGCACGACTCTGCTCCACCAACAGGGAGTCGCGGATAAGACCCGGATCCCCTCACCTGCCCTTAGTCGCCAGCTCGAGTGGCAAGATAAAATAATGTCGCTACCTTTGCTTTTACTCAGGGGGCCTAATTGGGTGCGGCTGTTGGCACCCACTGGCAGACAGAATACAATAGCTGCTTTTACAAGATGTTCGAGACCAACCATACAACGCCAAATGTGCTGACACCTGCCAGAGCCAAAGCTGTTTTGGTGCAGAGTTGAGCAATTTCCGTCATTTTTCTACTTCCGGCACAATTTGTCGCAGGATTCCCGCCCCTGGTCTCAGACCGCTGGGCCCCACCAGATCAGTGCGCATTGGTTTCTTGCGCTGCAACAATTTGTCTTAAATAGCAGTAGACTACAGTTGAGTTTGCCAAATTTTTTAGTGACCTCAGATCGTATGTTTTCTCGGCTGGTACGTTATTTTCTAGCATCTTCCTTTTTTTTCTCCCACACCGTATGAACGAGGTTCTACAATATTTCAAAGAATTTCAAGCATTAGAATAACTCCGTGGCCAAATTTTCAACTTCGTGTTATATGCAATTCGACTGAAATGAAATGAAGATGCATCCATACTGTGTGTCCTGTTGATCAAATACCATGTCTGCAGCTCAGGAATAGGAAGCTCACACTATAGAGCAAGATACTTTTAGGAGTGGAATCTTCCCGCTCACACCAGTGCAACTGACAATGTAAACACATGCATGACGAGAGAGACATCGGTTAACCCAAGCATTGTAATGTCATTGGAGCCATCCTACTTAACACCATCTGCTCACTCAGTCAGTTACTCACATGTGCTTTTGCACTGCAGTCATGGAGCTTTTCTTGCTCAGTGTCTATGAGCAGTACAACCACGGCCTCCAAGACTGCACGAGTGCATGCCAGTGGTATCTAAATGAGCACAGTGCAGCTCAGACGGTTGCTAAAAATTTTTTTATTCTGGGGTTTTATATGCGAAAACCACTGATTATGAGGCACATTGTAGTGAGGACTCCGCATTAATTTTGATCCCCCAGGATTTTAGCATACATCTAAATTTCAGAAGGTTGCTAACTGCTTGCAACAGATGGCGTTTTGGTCCACAGAGCGCGGTGCATGGCTTATTCATGACTATGTGGCAGCAGGAGGTTTTTCCTCCAAGTATCTTCCTTCATGGCTCACACACACTTAAAAAAGAAAGAAATCAAAAATGAAAGAGGTCCAACATTTGCATGAACTGTATTTTGTAACCAGCCATATGATATGACGTAGCCATCACTACATTTTGTCGTTTAGATAAATAGTAACTAAATTTATTTTACAGCTTAATTGCCAACACAAAAATATAAGTGCTTCTTAAAATACAAGTCGACTGCTTGCAGCTAAATGTCTTTAATGTAGCTATTCTTCTGCATTTAGAAAAAAAAAATATTAAAGAGACTAATACCACAAAAAACGGGCATTCATTACTTAATGCTTCACAGTTCTCTAATGACATTTTTTTTTCAGCAGAGCTGTCCCATGTCCAAATTTAATTACATTTCACACGACTATGTCGATGACATCATCTTCTGAGTGACAGTTTTTAAGGAACTAAATAAAAATGAATATGTATTCACAAGTTTAATTTGCCTTCATGACTAGTGAAATCTAAAAACAAGCATACTATGTTGCCATTGTCTTGAGTTTGTCTTTTACAACACTGCAACCAAACAAAGCAACCTCGGCAATTGCATGTCAAATTCAAAGCCCAAAAGCAAAATTGCGCCTGGCCAGTCGAAGCCATTCTAATGGCAATCTGAAAGAGTTAACCGAGTACAACACCTCATAGAAGTGTTGTAGCTGAACGTTATGTATAAATTATTATTTACATGATAGAGGCTGTTTCAAATACTTCAATTATACTGCACTGAACAAGCTATGACGTTGAGAGCACATATTCTCAGCCAAATGAGTTCTGTTTAACGCATTAGATAACAAATGACATTAAGGCAAATGACATTAGGTTCGTCCGCGAGGCATCATGCAAATGGCATTAAAATTTAAGCCATTAGCAAGTTGCAGGTTTCTGTGCCCATGTGGCACAAGTATAGTGATAGCCAGCTTGTGCACTGTTCACAAAACAAAAAGGTAAGTGCACCTAGCTAGCCGATTTAAAGGGCCAGAAAGAGAACATTTTGTTTGAATGAAAACTTCATAATACAGAGCACTTAGCAAAACATTCACTTCATGGTGCGAAGGCTTTGAAGATAGAAAAGCACTAAACTGCAACCATCAAGAAAAATGTGCCCAGATAATCTGTAGATGAAGAAGTAAAACCAATTGTCACCATCAAACACCACTAAATCCTTGTCTTGAATGAAGCTTAATCATAACTGATAGCCCAATATTCTGAAAACATCCAGTGAGAATTACTTGTTTGTCCTTGTTCTCTCCCTTGTGATTGTTCTTGTTTGTCCTTGTTCTCTCCTTTTGTGCTATTTTCCACTACAAGTATGTCTTACTACACTAGCCCAAGGAAAAGTATTACTGTCTACTGAGACTTGGTGACTGCTTTAACAGAACCTGCAGTCAAACCAGCTAGAACAAGTATTTGGTTCTGTCTATGAGATGTCACATGCTACAAGGCACATTTTTGTGATTCAACTTGGTACTTGCAGTCATATTTAGTTAACGACTCCAAAGTATGCCAGATCACGCTGAATAAAGTTTAAAATGAAAGCAGTTTATGAACTTACACTAGACTGCAAATACTCCCAATTTTCAGTACAAATCAAATATTTCTTGCCAATAGGTTCATATCTGATTTAAGAATTTGACACATATTCAATTATTTGACTGGACCAATTATCAGGTGTAGCACAATTACTAGTGTATATTCTCATTAAAGGGCAGCACTTTGTTTTTCTTAAATTTGAAGCATGAATTCGTCAGGAAAGCCGATAAACATGTGCCAAGATTATAAACACTTAACTATCTGTCTTGCAAAACACAAGTTTGCCCTGCCATATGCAATAACCTTGAAAAACTTATTTTAGCTTCGAATTCTACCTCAGTCATCGTTGCTGGCACGTAAGCTCGGAGCTGGAACTGCTGGAGTCTAGTTCACCAGAAGCGTGCTGCCCAAAGGTGACGTCGTCCTCAGACGTGGTCCTGGACATTGCGCCGTGCGCGAAGTTGCACAAAGTAAGAACTATGGTGATTTTGCAGGTGAAATGTGGATGCAGTGTTATAGCGCCCATGTACTGATTTGGAAGTAGAGAAAGCTCCCTGCACTAATGTAAACATGAAGTGTGAAATTTTGAGTGCACTAAAGGTGCAAAATATGCTCAAGGTAGTGTGGGGCAGCATGTGCGGTATGCATATGCGTACACATGAAGTGCACCGAGACAAACCCCAAGGTGCTGGACACAAACTTCGTGATGACACCAATGCAGTATTTTGACGAGCTTCTCTCCAAAAGACTATCAACTGTAAAGCAACGTGCTGCGTGACACTTCCATGGCCCACACCAGTGTTAGATAGAGAACTGAAAACCCAGAGCAAGTTCCATGTGATGCAGTTAGTGTGTACACCTCAATCTGGCTGCGGCATGAAAGCAGCTGCAGTTGCATGTTCTCGCCTGCAAGAGATGCAACAGTGTGTCAAAAGCCTCTTCATCCAATTGAAATTTAAAAACTAGGCTCTTTGTGTTATGAGACACACAAGTGCTCGCACTTCGCTAACAATTGCTACAAAGTGGCGCAGCCGAGTCCACTTATAACAATATTGAAACATCAAAAAAATTTTGTTACAACCAGACTTGTACGTAACAAAATACGTGTAATCAATTATATTTTTCTGCAGTGTTGTAACTGATCAATTACTTTTCTTACTTGGTAACGCTCACTGTAATTCAATTATCGTATTTATTCGAATATAAGGTGAGGTTTTTTACCTGAATTCTTAGCCTCAAAGTTACGCACCTTATACGCGAATTTTGCCTTGAGGTGTGACTTTTCGGCAGCGCGTGCCGCAATGCTGATAAGCCACACTATAAAGTGAAATGGGCGCTTTCGCGAGCCACACCTAAAGGCAAAATTTGCATATAACCCACACTCGGCCTGTTGTAGCTCTCTTCCCCCATATTTCATGGTTGCCATTTTGCATTTTGTCTGTGTTAGTCATTCGGTACTTCGAGATATCACCGCAGAGTCTGAATAATCCATTGGCTACTCTCTATGACCTATTAGTGAGAATAAAGTTTTCTTTTTTTTTTAATTGGGTCCACCAACTACAACCTCACCTTATAATCGTGACTGTCTTATAATCAAATAGGGTGCTTTTTTTTTTTTGTAACCATTTACATGTGCCCAGTTACTTTATTGACGAGATAAGCTGCAACAGGCAACTGAACTGAGCATTTGAATTTCGGGACAACTACTACAATAGAATGCCCAAGGTTGTGCCATGCAGCAGCCTCGCTGATGTGCGTGTTCAGAGAGGCAGACCAGGGCACTCAGCATTTGTTTCCTCATCTTAATGCTACACCAAATGTTGGTAGGTGATTTGAAGTGGTGCTGCTATAGCTTAATAGCTGACACTTCGAACGTTGATGCCAGGAAATTGCCTACAGATTATTTTTTTTCAGCTTTTCATTGGCTACCGAGTGCATCTTTGAGCCCCAGCAACAATGACACACCGTGCTTCTTAGAAGATCAAGACACGTGCGTTGCGGCACTGAGTAACCACAATCTTGTTTGAAAGTGTTTGTAGGTTACAACAACGCCCTTCCCTGCAGCGCAAATATCGAGCGAGTTTCAGTGTCACTGCTGGTGTCTTCACAAGAAAACTAGCGAACATGAATGATGAAAACCACTTATTAGTGAAGATGACGAGGCTGCAGAGGACACACTGAAACAGCCAGACCAGCTCCTTTTGTTTACTGTACTTCTTTCGTTTATCTATTTGTGCAATGTTAACAAAGCTTCGGAGTAATGTAAAATCAAAGTAATCAATTACATTTTTTAATGAAGTAATCGTAATTGTCTTCAGTTACTTTTCTGTAACGTGTAGAAGTCTGCTTATAACTGATGTGTTATAGCTGGGATGCTTTAAGTCGAAAAAATATTGTGAACTTGTGATACGCTAAAGCACTCTCTGTTGACTTCCTCTTGCTTTGTACAAAAATGACTCATGGCTTTCTTTTTTAATTTTTTTTTTTAATACATCTAAGTTTTGTTGTTTCACTAAAAGGACTTAGTTAAAAACAAGATTCAGAGGGACTCAATCATGTAAAAAATATTCTTGGGATGACAACTTTCCCAGACTACGCTTCGGTGTACTACTAGTCATTGTGATAACTTATATGGATGTCTGTGTCTTTCACTCTGGCAATGGTTGTCTCGTCAGTCAAATGCTCACATGTCTAAACTGCATCACTTTCGACATAGAACTGAAGCACTGCCATCCCCATACTACCGGGATCTTCTTGAAGCAATTCTTTATGTGCCCAGTGCGCCACCTGCAGACCGTACAACTCTAGGCTGCCTTGCGGCTGCTTTCAGCAGAATGTTCAGGAACGCTAGCACAGTCGCCCGCTTCTTGCTGCAGAATCCCCCCCTGTTCACGGCAAAATTTATATCTATAATGAGCACTGCAATCAGTGTTTGGTTTAGCGACAAATTTTTCTATTTAGCAACTGGCCACTTTTTTTTGCAACATGAGAAAAGTATTGGTGGCATTTTAGCGACTTCGAATTTAAGAAAGTTCCTTTACAATATGTTCACAAAATGCATGTTTTTTCATTCTTTCCAAAACCCATTCATGGTAGATGCTGGTAAGCATAGCAGGAAATTAAGTTACCAAAACTTACCGTGATAAATTTTATGGCGAGATTTAGAACACAGCAGGTAAAGAATAGGACAGATGAACCGTAAAAAGGCGTACATATTGGAACGGCTCAGCTCATTCACGTGAATCTGAGCACAATGCCTACACTTCTCACAGCTTTCGAACTAATTAATATTGCATGGTTGAATCAAGGGGCAGCAACGTAGTGTTTTGCATATAAAAATTTCACGTAATTGTCATTGCCATGCCAACATGACCAAGATCATGATGTCACATTATTTGATTCTGCTTTCACAAACACTTAAAAGTATAAAATTTGCTGGCAGAATGTAGATGAATTGCATCTTTGTGCTAGAAAATTCAGGTGGCCTGTGTTCTTTTCAATTTATCTTAACATCTGAAGCTAAATGCTGGATTTCTGCTGTCATTATGCATTTCTTTTTGCCCCTGCCGTGCCAAGGAGAAGCTGGATTCGTCCACGCGGTCATGGTAAAAATGGCTAATGACGAGTTCAGCTTGTCGACGGTACTTTTCACCTAGCAACGTCATGGACGAGATGGTTTCATCTCAGTGCTTTGCCGAGCTTCTGGTAGATAGCAGCACACAATCCATGGGGCAGCATAAGAAGGAGTTAATTTATTCTTTCAGAGCAAGTAAACATGTTGGCCACTGGAGTCTTTAAAAATAGTTTGGTCATTTCGAACGAGAATTTGCGATATCATGCGACAAAAAAAAAAGGTTAAATACCTTAGTAAACGTCCTCTACACTCTCACCTGCATAGGCATTATTCCTCACGATCAGTTTGGCTATCTACAAATGTTGGTACCGAAAGACCGCGTTTTCCGGGAACGTATGAACCGGTAAAAAAGAAGCTTAACTGTATAAGGTGATTTTTTGTGTTCTCAATAGCAAACGTTGGCGTAAGCAAAAATCTGCTTCCGATTGCAATAATAATTACGTACTTCCCAAAGAAGCCAACTCTCATCTACTCACACTTGGCCGCAACCACCCTCGTTGGAATTATGTTTGGCCACCCTGCTTATCGGTGTCGTAGCCGTCGGGTCTCACCAATTTCGACTTGTTTTGAACGCTCAACTAGCCTCGAACCACACGAAACTTAACCCTTTGCGGTCCGAAACTTTTACCCACTTTCCGGCTGTCCTGGTCCGAAACAATTTTGCCTGTTTGTGGCACCACGAAGAAAACCACAAACTGTGGAAGAAAAACTCAAGGATATTTATTTTTTCTCTTGCATTCTGCAGGCAATTCCTCTACCGATATTTGAGCAGCGTGTGATACCGCTCGAAGCATTCTCCTGGGTGAAGGCCAGGGTTGTTACTGCAGGTTGTGCAGAAAAACACAGTTTCCCTCCTGCCTCCGTTTGTTTTTAGATCGCTACAAACAGCACAGTCCTTGCTATTTCGACCTAGGAGCTTGTAGATGAAATGGCTCCTCCCATCTAGCCTTTCCTCGCACTCCTTCCGCGCAGACGGGCCCCGTTTTTTGGCTCTAGCCCTCACGTCGCCCACCAGCTGGGCCGCGATTTTGTAGCGATGCCTTCCGCTCGATTATATACCACTCTTATCATCCATCGTTCATGGCCGGCTGATCGCTTTGATAACGTGGCCGGGGCTCTGTTCTGACCACTGCCAAAGCGCAAAAAGTGCTAAAAGGAATATCGTCGAACAAGGAATTGCTACAAAATCGCGGCCCTGTTGGATGAGGTCGCGGCGGTACTGCAGGTGTTGCTGCAGGTGTTGCTGTTCTTTATCACCATGATTCTGCAGCTGTGTGTGCCTCAAAATAAAGCTATTGACAATGGAAACCTCTAGAAGCTTTCACTAAATGCATCACCGTAAAACACACGCGGTGAAAAAGTGGTCATGCTTCTCAGCGAATGCGCGAACGTGCAGTTCTGCACGCAAGTGAGAACGCTCTGTTAACCAGAAGACGTGCTGAACATTGTGCCGCACCCTAGTGTAAAAAGAAGTAAACTTCAAAAACAGTTTATTTATTCCTCAAATGATGGCGCATCATGTATACAAAGAATGCGCACGAATCGCAGTGAGAAAAACGGCAAAATTTAACCCCCGACTACCCTTGTCGGGACCGCCCAACAGCAGACCGCTACAGCCGTATTGAGTTGTCGGACGGACCGCAAAGGGTTAAAGGACCTCTCCCCAGGCCACATAGCAAATTTTGGTTATACGCTGGAAGTTTAGGGCAATCTAAGGAGTGTTCTACCGCAAGAATTTTTCAAATTAATTCATTATTAGAAATATTTGAAGCGCTGTGACACGAGGCGAGCAGAACCGCCAACATAGACACGCCTAGCCTCCGCAAGCGAAATTACTTCCCTGTGTTCTCACATACCGGAGCCGGGGGATAGCGTGACGAATACGTCAGGGGCCCCTCCTTTTCTGTTCTCTTTGTCTAGCATTTTTGCTGAGTGGCGCACTTTCAGTAACGGTCTCACGCACTAACTGTTACATTTGTGTCGTTTCACGTAACGGACGATTTTGCATGCTTTGCACGAGAACACCTGATCAGTGGCACAATCACAAGCACTGAGGCAAGTGTGAGAGGATGAAAGAACATGATAGCGGTGCTGGCATGGTAGAAAATGAGAGTTTCATTGGCTGCACGCGCGACTGCACGATGTGGGAACAAGCAGACTTAACGGAAGTACCTATCTCTTGCTATGGTATAAACAAAAAACAAGAACACCCACACATTAGGTTTCTATGTCTTATTATTTGTCTAAACTTTAATTTGTATATTGAAGCAACAGATTAAACAAATACCTGATATTGCCTTGAATAATTCTCAAAGTCACGTGTCATTATGAGCGACGTCACAGTACCGCCATGTATGTAGGAGCACTTGCGCGATAGACGTCGACTCTACAGCTGGGAGTGCAGCTGACGGGGCTTAGCACGTGCTGGGTCGTGCCGCCTGTCAATCTGCTAGATATGGCCACCATGGCCGCAGCCGTAGCCATGGCCGCAGCCACCTCATCGTGAAACACGTATGGCCACCTACTGCAATCGGGGAACCTTAAACTCGGCCGCGAAATGGCTCGAGTGGCCACTCTTATCTTTTACACTTTTACTATGTTACTCTTTGAGGGCCCGTCGCTTGTCAATTTCTAGGCGCGACATCAGATGACTGTGGCATGTTCTGAAAGCTGCCCTGCCTCCGCGACCCCCTTCAATCTAAAAACATTCAACGTTACTCTTTGAGGGCCCGTCGCTTGTCAATTTCTAGGCGCGACATCAGATGACTGCGGCATGTTCTGAAAGCTGCCCTGCCTCCGCGACCCCCTTCAGTCTAAAAACATTCAACGACAAATGTATACAAGCGGCCAGACGCAAGTAGCCTTCATTTGATTTGACTGCGGACTATACTTGATGTAGGGCCCGGTGCTCAAACTCCAGCTCGGCCTCAGCGACCGCTAATGCTAGCGCCACCTGCGGGACCACAGAGCAAAGCTGCAGGGCATTGTTGAATTGCGCAAGCTAAGGAAGAAAAAGATAGCGCAAGGTAAGGCTCAGAATGGGCAGTTATTGCGGTGCAAACGAGGACAATAAGAGCAGTGGCACCCGCAAGAAGGGCAAACGGCGTTTGGTTTAAAATTTAAGTTCTTTCCCGACAAGTGGGGATGTAATATTTAGCAGACGCGATCGTTAGCACACATCGTATGCACTGTGCTTGTCAGCTCAAAATGGCCAGACCTGGTGAGGGGCCTTTAAGTTCAGGCCACATGCATGCTTGCCAGTACGCACTCACTCCTGGCCACTCCTTGGCAGACTTCGCTTATTGAGCTATTGATAGCGCTTCAAAATGTGGAAGTTGGATGTGGCTACTATCCGCCAGTCAAGCTGATACAAGACAAAGCCGGTCCGCACCACGTAGCATGGCCAGACTGGAGTATATGAGCACGAGCACGCACTCAAGCCCTGTCATGCACGAAGCAAACGCTGCGCATATGCACTACATTTGCAAGTATCTGCGGTCTGCTATGTAACGTAGACAACGCAGCCGCTGCAGGGTGCCGCGACAAGTCCACGGGCTAAGCGCACTGCGGCTTGCGGAGGACAACCGTATTTAGCTTACGTTTGGCGCGTTGGATGCACCAAAATCCGAAGTAGTGGCGTCTACGTTTACATGCAAAATGAAATTTGAACTGCGCACCCCGGTGATGGTGATGTTAAGTAGGCAGAGCGTTACATCACAGTGCAAGGCATTGAAAAAGGAGTGGAAGCACCGCGAAAGGCGCGTTTGATAGTCAATAACTCCGCTTCTGCTGAACGCCTTGAAGTACTTATTGCGGCAAAGTATTTCTGAAATAGCCTATTTTAACTTCAAATGCATTTCTTCACTTTGATAAAAAGTGGTTCAGGGCCCCTTTATGAAAAAGGTGCCTGCATACAATTTTGAGGGCATTTAGAAAATGATACAAATCACAGACTCACACAAAAAAATTATTTTGAAGGCCTTGGTCAACACAACGTACTCTGCTGCAGCTAAGCTTGGCTACGACATACTGCTCATTATGTGCTCTTCCCACATGCCAAGTGTTTGATAAATGTATCAATTTAAAGCGGAGATAACCAATTTAATTCACTTATATGACCTGAAGTGTTGAAGGCCTGCATGAATTGTATCATATTGCATGATATGATAAAATGAGCATAGTTCTTAGGAAATTATCACAGCTTTTTGCTTTTGAAGAATAAACAGGACAGCAGCAACTGACGTCGCCATTCGGTTGTGTCATCTGCTGCTGTTCTGTTTTTAAGCCCCGTTTCTTTCCCCTAACATGCAAGGCGCTCGCTAGGCCTTGCTACGCCTTTACTGCAAGGGGAACATGAATTGTTATTTCAAACCATAATGAGAATATTGCAGCAAAGCATAGCCACTGTCATTTTAGCCAGTAAACCTAGTACAGCAAGCCACTGTCATTTTAGCCAGTAAACCTAGTACAGCAAGAAGCAGCAAGCTTTCCATAGGCGCCTGCAGGTGGCCCAACTGGCACTATACACAGGGTGTGTAGGGACCACACGCCTAAACAGTGTCACAAGTGTTTTAGCAAATAGTGCCACTAGTGGTGGGACTTGCTTCCCTGAAACAGACAGACACTTTGTAGTGTCGTAGTGGCGTTTCAAATGAACGTGCCGGAAGTCTTCCAGAGGCGCCTGCAGGTGGCCCAATTGGCACTATACACAGGGTGTGTAGGGACCACACGCCCACCATACAGTGTCACAAGTGTTTTAGCAAATAGTGCCACTAGTGATGGGACTTCATCCCTGAAACATTGAAACAGACACTTTGTAGTGTCGTAGCGACGTTTCAAATGGAGGTGCCGGAAGTTTATCTGCAAGCTCTCTCGTTCGACTAACCAGTGGGAGTGGAAAGAGGCTAAAATCATGTTGCAAAGGCATGCCAATTACATGCGACACACCAGAAAAAGTCAAAAGGCCAGCATGCACCCCGTGACCACCTAAACCTTGCTGTCTTGCCTGCTCTACCAACCATGAGCCCAAGCGGTGTGCGGGCATAGCCGTTCGAGAGGAGCGAGTAGAAAGTGGTAAGGAAGATCTTCACTCCACTTCAGTTTTTGAAGCTGCCAATTGTGGTTTGGAGGGATGAGGACGTACTATAAACAAATATGTACATGTGGCGCAGTGCCACAGCTCATTTTTTTCCTTCCCACTAGCTTATATTGTCACTGTAACAAGTAAGTTGGCACGACAGCATTGCAATTAGCAGTGATCATGAAATGCATTCCCAAGTTGACAGCGCCGAATTTTCTACTGTTATGTGCAATGTAAAGTTCTAAGCTGTATTACAAGTGCACTATACTGTAGCTATAATGACCCCAGGTAAGCTGAACTTTCATCTTCCTATATTGTTAAAGAACAAGCTAGGCCTGCTACCTAGTGTGCCCAGAAGGTCCCATTTACCTAAAATTATGTGCGCAAGACATTAGTAAAATGCAAAATGCAAAGAAAAATGTGAAAATGGAGAAAAATGCCTTAATGACTTTGCTTCGTACGGTGAATACAAGCAGACACTCTACATAAAACACCTGCAGATGCCTCCATGATTGTCTTAACCACAGGAAAACCTTGCATAAATGGAGCCTTCATACACTAGCCCACAGTGGCAGAGCGAGTGTGCAACTAAAGGTTTCCTACATACAAGGAACACTTGTTACCATTTAGTGTCGAAAATGTCAATAGAAGTGATGATAGGATATCTACCACCATCTATGTTGTGCAAGAAAAAAAAACATCTGATGTTTGGCACATTGCTCATCATGTGGAAAAAGTGACAATTGTTCCCACAAGCTGCGGCCGTCAAGATCACTTATGGGGTAACGCCTTTCCCGCTCAACTGCAAGGTGAGAATTTACTTATTGCACCATACCTCTACAAAATGTAGAGTGGTATGGCAGTTCCCATTTGTGGACCCAAATTAGCCGCAAAGGTGAGATAGTCTATGTTCAAAGGTAAAACATGGTAGCTCCCAATTATTCCAACATTATATAAATCAGACCCAAAGGCTCAAGTGGTCGACAATGGTATGCAACTAGGCTCTATGTGCAAGGAAGCCAGCAGCATGTCACACCAAAGCACACAACAAATACTTACTGCCTGTTCTCCTTGTCAGCCGAGCCCTTAGCTCCTTCTCCAGATGAACTTGCTTGATGAAGGCTTCCTGCACCATTCACCTCCTCCTGTTGAGATTTTGTGAGCGCGGAGAGGATCAAAAAAGCAGCACCAAGACACCCGCCGTATCCGCCAGGCCAGAAGTCGAATGGTCAGGGCCGTTGATGTGTACGTTGTTCAACAGTGAAGGGGCAGGGATGAGGGCAAAAAAGGGGGGAAGAGCACAAAATGAGCAAGAACTATCTTACAAGGGGCAAAGAAAAGGAGCACCCCGCCACCAGTCTACAGCATGGAGACAATGCTTAGAAGCTGGTGGAGCTTTTCAGCTTCCTTTTCTGAACAGGCCACAAGTAGGCAAGCCCCTTTCTTACATGTAAAAAAAAAAAACAAAAAAAAAAACCTTTTTATGTATACTAAGGTAAGAAGGGAGGCTAAGGGATAAAATCAGCAAAGAATATCACAAGGCACAATCACCGACTGTAACCAACTTGCAGCGTCACCATTCAGCTCAGCCCTGCATCAGATGTTCAAGAATCACAAAATATAATGCAGTACCACCTTTAAAAATGAACGAAAATACAAAGACACTACAATTTCAATATTACCTGATACATCATCCTGGAATACCTGCAAAAGATGGAACCAAACACACTCATGCCATCCACACCCATTCATGCACATTCACCCCAAACACACACTCTGGATATTTTTAGCTACATGCAAATACTTCCTGTGTACCATGAGGCAAAATGCAATAGTCCTTGAGTGTGCATTATGTCAGCTTGCAAGTGCATTTAGGTAGTGTTATATTTTAATATTACTTCCCATTTTGTGTGCGACATGCAAGCGGATCACAATAAACCAAATGAACATTGCTATTACTAGTCCTTCCACTGAGTAAGGCTTATCTGATATGGACCTTCGATTCATGAATAATAAAGTATCTATGTAGCCTAAAAAGTAATTCTATTTTACAAATGTTGCTGTGCTGCACCATTACCTAAAACAAATGCACATTTATGATTTGTGCACATTTATGATTTAATGCTATGCAAAAAAGAAATCGGTGCGACGCTTGTGAAAGGAATGCATTTCAAACTTTTTAAACATCACAATAAAAGGTAAGGTTTGGTAATCAGTAAGGCTAGCATTTAACTTCCTTTGCTGCACACTTTCTCCAATACTTGTACTGCAACCTTCTCACTCTGACAATGGCTTCACTAGCTGCAGATTTGTACTTTTGTAAGGAAAACATCTGTCCACAGGATGACAGAATAACTTGCAGCACAAGGGAGCCAAGCCTGCAAGCTCTGCGCAAACACACACACAATCAGCCCACACACATACAAGCACATTTAGACAAAGACAGAGAGAGAGAGAGAGAATCATCTGTTCTTGGAATGACCTAGAGAGGGAGAGAAGAGAAAAAAAATGTCTCCAAAGGAGCAAAAGTCGCGATTGTCTTTGTTCACAAATGCTTTCGTTTTGTTTTGCGAGAAATCAGCCTCCAAGGAAAATGGCTTCGCTGAAGAGTTTCAAACGTGGGGGAGGGGCGGCAGCCATCTTTTCCCAGCCATCCCTGAGACAAGAGGAATGGTACACCATTTCAGAAGCGTGACCCTGGTCGACGTCGGCTGTGCAATAGACGCGCTAAAAGCCTCACACTGCCTGATAACAAGGAAATGATCCTTGCGTCAAATCATGACAAAATGTAGCATAGCAGAAGTTCACAGTGACTACGGACAAGGCTTGGGCCTGTCCAGACATGAACTGCACATTATGTTATATGCATAATGCTGACATTACTATCAGTATGAGTATTTTACATATGCATTTGCGTTAGCAAAAATATGCTAAGCACTCTTATTCTAAATTAGTTAAAATGTGCTCTTACATCAAAGTAAAGTAATAAAAATAATAAGAATAATCATAAAAATAAAATAAAAGAACAGGTCAAGTGATGATGCCCTTCAGAGGTTACTACCTTCTTGCAGTGTCCCAATGGTAGCTAGGGAAGAAGTGCTGGTGTCTAGTGTGGGGGGTCTATAAGACACAAAGCGGACACATTATGTAGAGGTGACGCCCCAGTGGCAGTTTCAAAAGCAAACATTCAGAATAATGCCTCGCTGACAAAGAATGTGCATCATACTAGGTAATTATGACAACACATGTTGGCATAAGCTAGCATCATGCTTTACAAGGACTAAAATTTGTAAGACTACTCTAATTGCAATGATTATCTGCCAGTTAACCTTAACTTGACAATATTAGAAACATGGTACCTGCACAAACTTAGAATCTAAAAGGCTTTAGCAACATTATCAGCGTTAAAAAATATGGCTGTTTCTGCTTTCCCAACACAAAAGCAACAGGAAGAAAATCACCTTTCGATAAGGTGCCTCCAGCAAGGCCTCCACGTCAAGGTCATCTGCCATGATACCTGTTGAACATATTTGAAAAAGAGACCTATTTTGATCACTAAGTCGCACAGAGTACATGCATGGGTACTATATTCACAAGAATATAGCATACACATTTTCTTCAGCGGAGTTTAAAAATATTTGCGATTGAAGCCTTGCACAGAATTGAAGCTGCATGAACAAACAAAACCAAAGCTAGACAACACAGTGTTGAGACTACTTCAGTGTCCAGTTCAAATTTATTGGCTTGAGAAGCATGAACTTTATCAAAAAGACAATGCTCCATAAATGACAAGCAACACACTGGTGTTTATTCCCACACATGCGCACCAAAAGCTTGGTGCATGTATGAGGGATAAGAGATGACATGCAGGTGGCAACGGCAGCTACCTGGTCACACAGGTCATGTACAGCTGTACCTTAGATAAAACTGTACACTCGTGCCTCAAACAAGATAAGCTAGGCAGCATCATTAAGGCACCAAGCATCACCCCAAAGGAAGTCTTTGCATGGTATCACACACAAGAAAGAAAACAATCAAAGATCACCATGTAATGAAAACTTCGTAACCCCTGTCAAACTGGAAATTAAGCCTCCCAATTCTGCAAACAGCATCTTGACTGAAGAAGCTATGAACACCAACGTAAACAGAAGATACACACCCTGATGATGAAAAAGAACTAGGTGGAGTCTGCTAGTTAGATGACTGCTAGTGAGATGACTGCTAGTTAGTACAGAATTCAATACAGTAGGCTCATGATGATGACCAGAGGAAGAACTAAAGCTGTGAGACAGCAAACATGAAAGCAATGATGACAATAAACAAACAGTGAGCGCAACTGAGGAAGCACGATTGAAGAGTACTGTCCTAAAGCTTCAGATTAATTTCAACCTGGGCTTTACATAAATACACAAGCTTTCTTGCTTTCTGCCACCATCAGAATGTGGCCACTGTAGCAGGCTGCCACAGCTACTGAGGCAACTGCACTTACAAGCATTGTTTATGTCTACATGCACTGGAATGTACTACAAATGACAGCAAATGAATACGGGGGTTTTACGTGCCAAAACCACAATATGATTATGAGGCATGCTGTAGTGGGGGATCCGGATTAATTTGGACCACCTGGGGTTCTTTACCATGCACCCAATACAATAGTTAAGCATTTCTGCATTTCGCCCCCATCGAAATGTGAATGACAGTAATGGCAAGTACAACTAAAGGGATGCACAGACACAATGAAAAGTGCTCCTTTTTGTGCACTGTCCTTGTTTGTGTTCACCATGCATCATTTATACCTTAACCAGCTCAGAACCAAGGGTTATATAAGCATTACATCCTACATGAGCCTTCACTCCAAGGCATCTAATTAAACTCCTCAAACAAATCCAATGACAAAATTCATGTGACAGCCACCATAAAAATCAAGCTTAAAGATTACTATGGCATGAGCATCAACCTGTGCTAGCTTGAGCACGCATCCACACACATGACACTGCACTTCAAGGCCCTTAATGCACATTCACAATATTGTGCATGGCACGTGCCACATGTTTACAACTTCAGCAAGCAATGCGCTCTTGAAGACCTAGTACAGTAGGAAATGGACATAGTGCCTTTGCAGTATACTTATCTTACAAGAATCTAAAATGTGGCTTATCTCCTGAGCTTATTCCTACTGCACATCCTCTTATCCAAAACATTATGTTAGTCTAGTATTCTCTTTGCTGCAATATGTTTACAAAAGCAATGGCAAAATGTGATAAAGGCACATAGGGTTGGTTGACTTACGGTCAATGAAGCATAGTGCATGAACACAAACCTATATATTAAAGGAATGAATAACTGACCAAACTGTGTCACCAGATTATGATGGAAATGAAAATATGCCTTATATCACTAAACTCAAATAGAATGCAGACCTGCCAACCTTTACAGTTAGAAATACTACAGTAGCAGCAAAAAAATACTGAAATTCGGCAAAATATACAAGACATTGTTTTATTACTCATGGTGTTGACTGCTTATTAAAAAAATTTAACTTTGTTCTGCAGGGGCACTGTGCAAAGGCACTTTGCATGGTCTGTGCTACAGACAAAAATAAATGCTTATTCATAAACATTCACATGGCGGCAGCTGAATATTCAGTTGCCCTCATACACTGATTCAATTGAGTAGGTGGTGCTGCTGTGGGTAAGTCCAGATACGCCAGCAGGTAAACAGTTTTAGAATAGGGGCCCCAAAGAAATAGCGTCGAAGCCACTGCACATCCGCGAGACGCAAACTCCATTTGGATTTTGCGTTGGGCATGCTATTTCACTGATTTAGCGGGAGCCCCAAAAGCTTTGTGTCAACAAACATGGCGGCACCCATCGAAGCAACGGCTCTAACCGAGCATCAAACTGGGCTCGATTCGTGGTAATGCATGAAATTCGTAGGCTAGGAGAAGAGACTGTGGTTATCGCTTTCCCTCAACTAACATGTGTAATGAAGATTGATTCGTTTTAGACGCCACTGATTCCAAATTCGATTGTCGATTTTATGGGTCGAAGGCCTAACGTGGATTAGCTCGGCTGGTGAAGGCACGTAAAGTTGTTTACTCAAAATTAAGCGCAACAAATCGCTTGCTGCTAATAGAATAACCTCTAAATTGTAAATAAACACAAAACCTCAAAATTACTCTTACCATAAAATGGTATAGGTTATTTTAATATTTATAATAGTTTTTCTTTAACACTGTAGTGGCGCTGCAAGCGGAAGTATTTGCAAACGCCAAAGCCCTATTCTAAAACTCTTCACTCCTGCATGCCCCAACGCTAACCCCGCAAAGCTCTTTGGGGCCCCTATTCTAAAACTCTCTAAAAAAAAAGATAAAAAAAACATGCTTGTAACTCGGCCGGGGACTGTTTCCTGTATTTTTTAAAGTACATGTTACCCTGAATGGGACGCAAATGAAAAAATTGAATCGTAAAGCAGCTCTAAAAATCGGGCATTTTACGACAAAATCATAAGTTGGCAGGTATGAGGATGTTCGTTTAAAGAAAAATTACAATTTTAAGCTGACACTAAGTTGTGCCGAACTGCATACCATGACACTCTACCATACTGGTACTATTGCTGCAGCCTCCTCATGTGATCACAAAATTGGAGTACTTAAGTTAGCTCTCCTAATGGTGACAAACTTAGTTTTAAAAACCATTTGTTATATCTTATATGCCTGTTAAGATGTAAAGAACGTTGACATTTATAAGCAGTGCTGAAGTCACGGCTACAAGTAGAATGGCAGAACACAGACATCCCTCAAAGCCTGGCATTGTGCTTACGCGCTTTTGCATGGCTTACAAGTTCACCAACATTCTGTGGTCTCCCTGTGAGATACAAAATGCTGCCAAACTGTGCTGTAAAGTATCTCCCTAACAGTTCTGAAAGCACATGAGGGTCACCTTGATCAAATAAATTATCAATTTCTCATGGCTTTTTTTGTGCTCTATTGTACAACTGCCATCACACTTGCTCATCACTTTTTTTGGCATGTGGTAACCACAGATGAAAAATTTGTTATGAGAAATTGTTCTACAGTATAAGTGCTGAAAGAAAGTGACCTTGGACGAAATATTTGCATTGCACAGACAAGAAAAAAAAAGTACCGTAAGCATTGGTTGTCAGTGCTTTTAAGGTAATTTTGCAGCATACCTTATTAACAGCCTGCAGACATTTCAACAATAAACTGTTAAACTGATGATTTAATATCTTGCATCTGTGCACAAAGAAAAGCACAGTTATGGTAGGAGTTAGTGCAGTGTCACAAATGTCGCGGGAAGCCACTGTCAATCACACACTGGAGGACACTACTGCAGATAAAAGTACAAAAGTAATTAGAAGCTCGACTAGTCTCAAAAAAGGGTGCAAGTTGCGCCAGTGCCCTTACACATCACGGAAAAAAAGAAAAAAAAAATGTCATTTCCAGGTTTTTCACGCACACAGTGTTTGGCCAATGTATAAATAGCACACTGCTATTAATAGTTCACTTGCAAGTAGTGCAGCAGTTGTTACTCTTTTATGTCCAGAATTTTACAGCCTTTGAGTTAAACTTGCCCAAAAGTGCACGTTGCTAAATATTAGGCCACCAAGTGCGAGAAAAGTTTAGGACCAAGTATTGTTGCAGTAACCTTACCAAGCAGTCATATAACTAAAGTAATTAAACATATTGTAGGTATCCCATTACAGTTCTTTCATTTTTTTACCTCAGTGTTCAATGAAGACTTATTCAACATACTACTTTCTTTTTCTTGCCTGTATGGATGCCTTCTTTATGTGATGGAGGTATGCGCAAAAAGCATTGTCAATAAAAATTGGCCACCACCACGAATTATGTTTGAACACGCGCTTTGGAAACTTATTAAGGAAGCATCCCGATTTGGAGGGGAAAGTCAGTTGATGGAACCAAACGTTTCACATACTATGACAAGCCATATGACATGAACGAGCACTATGCTGCTAGCAGTGATCAAGCGAATTTTGACACGTACCTATTACTTAACCGTAAAGCTTGGCTATTTAACTCTGCGGCTCATATCTGCAGCCCCACCGTCAAATGCACAAAGATATGCCAAGTTCATCACTTTTCCATGACAGTAATGAAATTAGCAAGTCCACTACACACAGGGTAATTCCATTACAAAATGGTCGACGCCGCACATGAGCAGTGCGACATAAAACAAACCCAAGTATTGCGTACTTCTTCGGGTAGTGACCGAGCAACAGTTTTACAAAGCTGTTGACTCTCTATGATTGCCTTCACAGTTCAAGTGGAAGCTAATTTCCTTGGTTTGTCAGTTCAAATGAACAAAAATTACCAGAACGCTTGGTACTAGCCACAGCAATCGAGTTTTCACGGCACTTCATAAATCCCGTCATGAGCTATCGATCTAATTATCTATACAGCACACAAGCAAACGGGTATTGAATGATGGTTTTCTTTCATACCTCCCACAAAAGATTGCTCTAGGAATATGGGCAGAATAGTAGTTAGGTGCAAAGCACGGCGTTCACTGCAGCTCAGAAACAACCAAACAAAATGGCGGCCGCCAGCGAAATCGACGGGGTCTCTTCTGTGGTGGAAGGGGACAAACTAACAAACCTCGACGACAACGACACCAACGACGAGCGACGAAAGCGAACTGTTAGAACTGCTTAAAACATGACCACACAACTTTGAAGTGCATCTGCTATCAAGTAAATAAAGCTTTTTAAATTTTCATACGAACATATATTGCTCAGTTTAGTTCATGTAAAAACGCAAGATAGATCGAAGCTCGCCTTTAGCATTTGACCTCTTTATCATGGTTCTTATTTTTAATCAGTGCTAGAAAATTGCAATTTAAAGTCTTATCTATTACCCCAGGCCAATATCCACGAGTCAGCCTCCTTCACGCCATATACTCCCCACCATGTGTTCGCACACTGTCGAATAAGGGAATGTCCGAACGTTCCAACCACACCATCGAGTACACTGGGAAGCTGTGCTAGATCGGACCCGCCGGACCAGCAGCAGCTGCTGTGGCGGGCCCGGGAAACAGCGAAAGCCGCAGGATCTGGAACTGAGATCCCCCCCCTCAAGGCGCAAGCAGGAAGACCAGCCGTCTTGCATTTTAATACTATATATTAGCATTCCTGCTTCCCCGGCCCACACTGACGTGCTGCTGCTGTCTGCTATCTAGCTCCTAGCTGAAATGTGCTTTAAAATAAAAAAAAGGAAATTATTAACATGACCAACATGATAATGAGAATGCGCGCGCTTCTAGTTTACAATGAAAATTAAGGCATTAATTAAAGCTGAAAAAGACGCCTAGTAGTGCGTAGTTCATTCGAGTCAGGCAAACCCTAATTTACAGTGCCAGCGAGACAAAACTCTTGATTTTATAATGACCAAGTGCAACCCACTCTGGGAGACCACGGCCAAGAATCGGGCGGTGCAAGGGTTAAATAAAAAAAAATTTGGGGAACGTGTGAGGTAGTGATATGCGTGCAAGCATTGTCGAGCGCTCACTTTTACACGCACTACGGCTGTTAGCGGATCAGCGTGAGAGGCGCTGTTTCGATGCTGTGATCGAGATAACGCAGCGGTGGTGGTTTCAATTATTGCCGTTTTTGACCAGCGGACACATCAAAAAGGTGGTGCTTACTTTTTTTATAGAAGTTGTTGCCTCGAAACATGGTGCCCACGTATACCTCTTCAATGCCTCTTCCTTCTCTTTGCGCGCGCCTCTTATTTGTGCGCGCGCTTCTTTCTGCGGGGAGGAATTAGCTGTGTGATTTAGTCCCATGATCATAATTAGCATGGGAAATGATGATGATAAAAATGTATTTATTGAAGGATGGCTCGCATTGTTCACAACTTACATACTAGCATGTGAAAATAAAAATAATACCGGCAAATGGAGGCCTTCGTTTGCCTCCGAGATTATCTCCTCAGGCCACGGGAAGTGAGAATTAAGGGGCAATGAGATCGACAGCAAAGTTGGGATCCGGGTTACAGTGTACTAGAATTCTAGTACACTGTATCCGGGTTGGTACGGGGGTTGGGGCAACGGCTCCTATAAAGTCTATTTAGGAGGCGTTGGTTGGGGGCATGGAGGAAGGAAAAAAACTCCATGGTTGGGGGCTCGCCGAGGCTAGACTCTCCGAGGCTTCCACGCGTGCCCCGGGCGTGGGATCGGCTGTCCAATCTTGTATGCGAGCTCTGCACCCCCTGAACGCACCGAAGAAAGGGGAGGCGCACGCAGAGAGAATAGGTGGCCCATTCTGGAATGTACCACAGAACACGTACTGTGAAGAATTGCACCCTCATAACAACACGCCCAAAATTCAGCTGTTCAGCTGCAACTTTGTTAAATTCTGGGGTTTTACGCGCTTTAATCTGATCAGGAGGCACGCCGTAGTGGGGGACTCCGGATTAATTTTGACCACCTGGGGTTTTTTAACGTGTCCCTAATGCACGGGCGTTTTATCATTTCGCCCCCATCGAAATGCGGCCGGGATTAGATCCCTGCGACCTCGTGCTTAGCGGCGCAACAACATAGCCACTATGCCATCGCGGCGGGTGCTGCGACTTTAGGACGGCGTCGCTCGTCCTCAGACAAACGCAACGCTCTAGCTGTGCGCGAAAGAAAAAAAGAAGACAAAAAAATGACAGTCACTTTAGCATACGCCAGAAAGAGGGTGAAGGCAAAAGCCTGCGCGCTCAAGAGGAGGAGGAGGAGGAGGAAAAACATTAATTAAGAGAAAAAAAAACAAAAAAAAAAAGCAGGCATCTTCCTGCTTGTGTTGGGAGGTGCCCTAGCTCAGTCCAGGGCTCCTGCGGCTCTTGCTGTCTCCCGGGCCCGCCGCACCAGTTGTTGCTGGTCACGAGGGTCCGAGCTAGTCAGCACGGCCTCCCACTGCTCGGGTGTGGGGTTGGGTATATGCGGTCCGGGCTACCTGTATATTGGGGCATGCCCATGTGGTGTGATATAGGGAAGCGTAGTCGTTACAAAGGGGGCATTTGTACGAGTGAATTTAATGAATGTCGCTCAAGAGACATTCATTAAATTACTTGACATTAATTCTCATTCGAATGCATTGTTACTGGTGCCTTAATTGACGTTGCTGTAATGAACTTCGCCCTAATTAACACCAAATATCGTGAGTTCGACTCCCACCAAAGGTCGTGGGTTCGAGTGCCTTAATTAAGTCAAAATATATAACTGTGATTTAAGCAACTTCACCTTAACACCAAAGGTCGTGGGTTCGACTCCCACATAAACTCGAGGGTTATAATTATTCTACTCCCACCGAAGGCCATTGGTTCAAGCGCCTGAATTCACTCTATCTTAAATTAACTTTGTCTTTCTTTTGGCATGAGGAGCGGCATAGGAGCCAGCTGTGGAAGCAGACGACGACGAACGCGCAGAGACGGCACGAGCGCGTCTCTGCGCGAGGCGACTGACGCGTCAATGAATGAAGAGAAAGCGGGTGTGGGTATTTTCTCAGAATCACTATCCTGGTCTTATGCAGTACGCCTTCCGGATTTCACACCCATATTTTTGGCTGAACTAGCAGCGATTATCTTAGCTCTGCGGAAACTTCCTTCAAATTACTCAACAGTGGTTATAGTGACTGATTCACTGTTATAGTATAATGTACATCGCTCACTTCATCTGCAGACACTACTGTAACCAATACATTTAAATTGTTAACCCCTCCTAAGTCTGGTACGATTGGTATGGGTTCCAGGCCATCGTGGTATATTCTTAAATGAAATGGCTGACACACTTGCGCGGATATCTCTTGATGGACCAGTTATATGTCTGTCATGCCTAGTTCGGCTTATATATGTCACTGCGGCTAGGTTTAGAAAATTTTCCCTATTACAAGATTCTACAAAACTAAAAATCCAAATGTCGGAATTTAATCATTTGTCCTTTTCGTGGGACAATAAATGGTGCCCCACACGTAAATTAGAGATCTCCATAACAAAATTACGCTGCCGAATCCCACCATTAAATTTTTACCTACACAGGCCCGGTCTGGTACCGTCCCCTCTGTGCCCTACCTGTCAGGAACCCGAAAACATTGACCACTTTCTATTATTTTGTCATCGCTTTAGGAATCAGAGGAAGAATTCGAATTTTCATTCCGTAAATTGGGTATTTCTCTAACTACTCAAAGTATCCTCTCCTTCGGGGCTTCGATCAATAGGCTTTAGCCACAGGAACATCTGCGTGGCCCTCTGTGACTATATCTGTGACACAAAAAGACTACCCAGTTAATTCTCGAAATAAATAATTGGATAACTCATTAAATCGCTAATTGTTGTTTCGAAATTATTCTAATACCACCATTTTTTTGCTGTTTTTATACAATTACATTGATTTTAATTCTGTCTCTGCTCTGTAAATCTCATTCCAAATTATCATAAACACTTTACTTCACCCTGATTTACTTTTTCGTCTAGTTTTTTTTTTTTAATTTTTTTTTCCATCTGCCCCTTCTGTTTAACCTTTTACCGCCGGCTTCTTGGCCAATCCCCTGTAGTGGGTAAGCGCCACGGATGAGGATCAAGCAAGCAAGCAAGCAAACATAACTTTCTGTACCGCCCGCAGCGTTTTCAAGGCCACCGTCTGAAAAGACATTAAAAACACACACACACACACACGCACGCACGCACGCACGCACGCACGCACACACGCACACACACACACACACACACACACACACACACACACACACACACACCGTCAAGCGCATCAGGCCACACGAGGAGCCGGAAACAGTCGGTGACGAAACGTCCGGTGAATTTTTTTTTGTAAATGGCCAAACCCAAACGGCCACCGTCGGCTCTTATTTCCCGGCTGAAGTGACTTGCTTTTCGGTGTCGTTTTGTGATGCAATTTCGTGCGAGGTGTTGTTTGAGTGCCGTATCTTGCAGCTGTGCCTGTGTTTGTGTAAGACATTCTTTGCTTTATATCTAGTGATCACTTCCAGTTAAAATTTTTGATCCGGTACTGCTATCGTGAGCATCGTTACTTCAATATCAGGCATGATTTTCCACGTGTATCTTTTTGTAAACAGAACTTACTCATGCTGCGAGGAATGTCAGTTCTGTGCAAGTGTACGTTGCTAATGTTATATGTCTCAGGATGTTTTTTGCGTTCCCTGGATCAATTGCAACGTAGAGATTAACCGTTGGGTTTCTGCTAAGAGTTTCTGCTGCTCTTAATTGATTGAGGTACCGCTCATTTCCTCTTTCCATCATGTTAGGGACAGTAGTAAACAAACGGCTTTACGAACCCTAGCCTTGTGACGTAAACACCGTGGTTTTTAACACAGAGATATCCCGACAAACCTGCATGTTGAGGCGTACTTGATGACAGACGTGTGATGTGCAGTGTGCAACACTTTTTATTTACGGTGCCGTTTCAGATCGGAAGGCATATCGAGAGATTTGCGGGAGTCGTCGCTGCGTTCTATTTGCCTGGCATCAAGAGTCTGCCTGGCATCAAGAGTCGTGAACCAGTCCCGTAGACTTCGAGTAGGTTCAATTTTTGAGATAAAAGGTAAGTCCTTCGGTAGTTAGCTTACTTAAAGATCGGCATTTAGTTTACTTGAAGATATAAGTGCAACGATACCATTTAAATATGTAAAATTATCCTTGCTAGCTAAATGTGATTGCGGAAAAGAACAGACCTTAGTCTTTTCATACTACCCGCCGCGGTGGCTCAGTTAGCTAAGGCGTTGCGCTGCTGAGCACAAGGACGCGGGATCGAATCCCGGCCGCGGCGGCCGCATTTCGATGGAGGAGAAATGCAAAAACGCCCGTGTGCTTGCGTTGTAGTGCACGTTAAAGAACCCCAGGTGGTCAAAATTAATCCGGAGCCCTCCACTATGGTGTGCCTCAGAATCAGAACTGGGGCGGTATTCTGTGGCACCTTCCTGCACGTCAAGCAGCAGCGAATGAACGGCCGCCGAAATGGACAGTCCACTAGGTAGACTCTTGCAGAATACCGCCCCTGGTTTTGGCATGTAAAACCCCAGAAAGAAAAGAGAATAAGAGTACGAAGTGGAGCTGAAACTAAATATTCAGTTTCGAAGTCAAAGAGGAAAAGAAGAGTGACATGCCACCATGAAAACAGATGTAAGAACCAAGAACAATAGATGTCGAAATAATAGCTATCGTGTAGTGCTTATGCTAAATTGGAAGCGAGCAATCGGAAAGAATCTTGTGGTCACTCTGCCTCAAGAAATGTTGCCATGTATAATATAATACCCCAGTCACACGGTGAACTTTGGATTGTGATCGAGCCCGACCGGGATCGAGTTTCTCGATCGCTATTGATTCCAATCCCGATCAAGCTAGTGTACCTTGTGACTATAACATTGCCTAGAAAGTGCTATGTCGGGCATCATGTATAAATAATGGTACCTAATGTTAAATAGAATTTATGGAACACTGCCACCCATTTTCAGTATAGCTCAGATGCTAATTTTGCCTATACTATTTTAGCTCTGTGTGTGTTACATGGCAGATCAAAATTTTCAAGCAAGGACTGCACTCGTAGAAACTCATTGTTTCTGTTTGATGAATGCCGTTTTATTGGCAAAATTTAGATGGGGGTACTGAGTTTGTCAGCGGCTTGTACCTAGATAGCCTCTGTTTTCAGTTGTTTTGTTATGTCAGTCTTGTTTGTATATAGGTTATTCAGATGCCTTTGAAACCTGCACAAAATGATAATTTTTAAACTATGAGTCTTAGCTGAATAAGGCTGTTAAGAGCTGGTAAACTGAAAAGCTGGTGGTGATGCATGGGGGGACCAGACAACACTACTACTATTGCGATTTTGCTTTGCATGGCATGAGTTCTGTACTGTACCACGTCTTATACAGGTGTCACTTGGCCACTTTTGATTGTGATCGAGCCCGATTTGGTTCGAAATTCTCGGTCACGATTGGCTCCCTTCTGCAGATTGAGCAAAGAAGCCAGAATCGTGAGTGCATTTGATCCAGATCAGGCTCGATTGCGATCAGAAGTGCACCGTGTGGCACCTGTATTAGACCACATAGTGACAGTGCTTGTTGCTTCTGTGTCTTTTTCTGAAGGATATACAATAAGTACTGCATAAAGGTTATTATCTTTGTTTAATGCAGCTGCCAACATTTGAAGTTGCGTGGTGTCAGCATTGCTACTTTTTTGCCATGGTAGCAGAAACGGTGAGGAAAAAGTATAAAAAGTAAAGAACAATTATTATTTTTCCCTCACCACTGTGACATTCCTCACGGTCTAATGTGCTTCTTTGGGGCATAAAACACCATTGGTTATGAAGTGTTTCCTTTCTTATTAGTAATTAGATATAGTGTGGCAAATTTTTTATTAACTTTTTGTGAATAGAATTTGGCTTCAATTGCCCTAAGGAGAAGCTTCCATTTTTATCCATTTTTTAATGCTCACTATTGTTGATTGGCTGGCACATAAAATATTCGTTTTCAGCTTGACTCTGCAAATTGCACTATGAAGCCCATATAGGGTCATGCTTTTGAATTTGCATTATTCAGGTGCTTCTATTTTTCTCACTGTAGCAAACTATTGATAAGGCAATGCATTTGTGTCTCACAATGCGCTTGATGTGTTTCCCACCCAGAGGTTTTTCTGCCAGAAGCACACATCTCGGCCTAGGCAGGCAGTGCCGAAGGGCCGCATGCAATGTAAGAGAGACCCCGAGTGGTGGGAAGCATTGATGGCACCACGCAAGCAAACTAGTGGCAACAGCAGTGACAGCAGCAGCAGCATGGGTCGAGGCAAGCGTTCAGCACTTCTGGACAAGGACAGCGAGGAGTACCGCATCCATCGGGCACGTAATAACCTGGCTGTCAAAAAGTCTCGTACCAAGTCCAAGCAGCGTGCTCAGGAGACGCAGCAAAAGGTTGCTCAACTGAGAGCCGAGAATGAAGCACTTGTAGCCAAAATCAAGATCCTCAACAAGGAGCTAAGCTTTCTAAAGGACCTTTTCTTGGCTCATGCTGGCGCCACAGGTGGTAGTCGTGGTGGTAACTGTACAGGCCTCGAAGGTGTTGACCTAAGCTTCCTTAATGAGGATGACAACTCGGAAAGCAAAGGAATTGTCTCCAAGAATGTGGGCTCCTAGTGCCATGTGCCAGCAGCCCCTTGTCATCCCACTGCTTGTTTGTCACAGTGGTATTCTCTGTAGCTTGGCGTAAGGTTATTTCAACTTCAGTCCGAGTGTTTCGGCCAAGTTGTATGCTTCATGTTACACACATGCTGTTCTGTGCAGTAATGCCATCTTATGTAGGGACTCTGGTTACTGCAGTGAGCACTTGGGTTAAATGGGGTGTTGGTATTTTTCGTGCTTGTGCCCTTCAGTAGTAGTGTTTGTCATTCTTTCATTGCCTGCATTCTTTGAAAAAGTGAAATGCAAAAATGCCTGTGTACCATGCATTCGGTGCACATTAAAGAACCCCAGATGGTCAAAATTAATCCGGAGTCCCTCAATATGGCATGCCTCATAATCAAATGGTGGTTTTGGCATGTAAAACTCCAGAACTTAATTTAACATTTTCTTTTCTCATTGGAGAAAGAAATGCCTAAGAACCAGCTGCTGATACCATCTTTTATGCACATTTTGTGCACATTAAAGAATCCCAGGTGGTTTAAATTAACCTAGAGCCTTCCACTACGGTGTTCCTCATAACCCATTGTGCAGTTTCGGGACATTAATTAAACTCGCCAATTTACTTTTAATTTTTTTTATTCTTTGAGTTTCTGATGATAAAAATTTGTAGTGGTTAATGAATTTTTAACATGTTGTGTTTACCGCTTGATAAATATCCTTCTGGGATTTGTCTTTAGAAATGTTTTCCTATTCTTACAAGAAGGCTGTCTCGCAGTGTTTGCAGATGTAGTGCAATGTAACAATACATAATTCTATTTCCTGCACTGAACAAGCACGTAATCGACATGTGATTTTAGCTGACCTTGTTCTTGTACAAGTTTTATGAAAAGTGAAAAATTTTGAAGTGGTTTACCATGTACCAACGATTTTCTTTTTTCATGTATGTATATCTTTTGGCCTGTATAAAGGTATGGATTCACTTGCTGGCAAAAGAATAGCTTCTGCTGTGCAATAATGTATATTCTGCTGAAGTTTTGCAAGTGCTAAGTAGTCTGTGGTTTCAATGTTGCTGCACTTGTTCTGTATAATATGTGTTCTAAGATTTGTAAAGAAAGGCATTTTATTGCGATAGCAATTATATGGACACTACTGGCACATTTCGGCCGTCGCCGTGAGGTTTTTTATAAAGTCCACGGGTGATAAAATTGTTGCCGCGCGCCCTATGCTGTATGTGCGAGTGAAAGCGTGCGAGGATGAGTCGGCGATTGCGGCTCATCACGGGCGGGAAGCAGGAAGGAAGCACGCAGTCTTCCAGTCGCGCGCAACGCTGCGGGGGGAGGGCAAGGAAGGGGGGGGGGGGCGTGTTCTATGCCGCGTGCGCCGTGTGGCTGTATCTTGAAAGCCATCTGCGGTGGGGGCAGAGTCCGCCCTGCTCTTTGTTTTCGTGGCTTAGTTCGCGTTGATGCGAGTGGTGGAACGAAGGTCAATTTACTCGCTGCTGCTTCCGCACTTACTCACTACGGCGTTATGACAGCGAGTTTCTGCGGCCATTGAGTGAGATGCATTCATGTTTGCTTGTACGTGCGTGACACCATGCTTGTTATTTTAGTTAGTGTGCTTATGTTTACAAGTTTATACGGCCGATAAAACTACTATTTTTACTTCGTATAGCTGTCCACTAATTTGCTATCGCAATCGATGCCTCGCCTTTTTGGCGAAACTCCGACGTTTTTATATGTTGTAGTGACTTTTGATGGGAAAGTCACTTTCTCTTAGAACTTTTCTGAATATTATCTTTGAATTCAATGTGTTCATTCTTTTAGTGAAGTGCTATAGATTAACAGATTTTGAACATTTCATTTTTTAAATGGCACAAGCTTTAAGGCCAGGCTGCACGTACGCTTGCTAATGCGTGCAAGCTTGCGTCCGCACATCCACACACGCGTAGACAGCGTGGCACAGCTTGTACGCGTCAAAGCACAGCACGATCCAGGATCAACTCCTCTCTGATATCCCACGCTCAGACTGCCTTGTGTTGGCACCCATGGCATGGTACAATCAAGTATTTATGCCATGCAAGAAAGTGTTTTTTTTTCTCCTTTTTGCCCTGATCTAACAGCTGTAAAAATAAACAGTTACGCTTAAATATATTCAAGCATTTTGAAGCACTGTCAATAACAAAGTACGGAAATAGCATCTGCCGAGGCGTCCATGAGTGAACCCAGTGAGTACACGCTGTCTTGTGTCCCTTGTAGATGTGAACCGCCAATCCTTGCGAGGCGCGGCAGGCGCAAGGCGCTCAGACGTGAACTTGCTCGCATTCGCAAGCATACGTGTGGCCTGGGCTTTAGTAGAACGACCTACATAGTGGCCTAGTTTTCACTGCTTAGTTAATCAGCCTGCCCAGAACACATGTATACAGCTTGCAAAGATATTCTCAGAGACAGCTGAACCTTTTTGTCAGTTTTGTTTTCTGCATTCCTTGAACCTCCACTTTAGTTCAAAAGTTTCTTGTCGCCAAGTTATTGTGATTTCAGTAGGGGTGTGCAAATATTCAAAATTTTGAGTAAAAATAAAATAGTCCTTGCTATTCGATTTGTATTTAATTCAAGAATTCATAATTCAGAAGTGTCAAACATTTGTTCTGTTCTAATACTATAATAGACAACAAAAGTTTTTGCAGTCTACAGGGAGAAATAATGATGCAAGTTGAGAATTTTCTGATTGATTCTGCTTCAGGAAAGAGAACCTCATCTGTTGTGCAGACACACCATTTCCTGAGCAACTGCATTTGCACTTGTGCACAATAGGTTCCGGTTGTTAAACAAGCATGTCTCGGCTTGGGCAGCCTGTAAGTTTGCCGTCTTGATTTAGGCAAAACAATTTATCATTTGGCCAGTCTCCCCATGTTTGGATTCCCTTAGAACGATGTCCGGTGCCGTATTATTACCTTTAGCTCCTTCATTGAGCATCACACTGTACTACGTGCATGTGGTGACTTGCTATTTTTTTTGTTTCAATACTGTCATTGTCATGGTGCACCAGATACAACCACCTTTCCTTTGTTTTTAGCTTACAAAGCTTCTCAGTCGAGCCGAAATCTAGTTGATGACAGCATTAGCTGTATGAAATAACGTAAATAAGCATTTTGTCGCCAAATAGACTCCACGAAACCAAAACCTTTATAATTATGCCACTTTGTTTAGAAATTGGAAATATTCAATATTCTAATGGTGGGTGTTTCTCGATTCGATTATAAAATTTCGCTATTCGAACACCCCTAGTTTTCAGAAATGCAAGGACCACACAATTGGTGTTCCTACAGCATCATTCATAAGTGAAGTGCACTGGATATTAAATATTTCTATATATGCCCATTTTTATACAAGCTATGCAAGGATTTTGTATCTTCTGGGGCATATTATGTTGACTATTGTTGCTTAGAAGCTATTGTTACATTATTGTTTTGGCACCGTTTTCATTTTCTGCACATGATTCATATGCAGAAATTAAAAAAAATTTTTTGTTACCCTTTATGAATGTCATTCTGGAGTTGGGTGCTCCTAATATCAGAACTGTATACTCTTATTAGCATGGTATAAACAATTTACTTGCATCTATGCACAGTGTTATGTGATTGCAAGTTGCTTGTAAGTTAACATGCTATGAAACTTCAAGTAGCTATTTTGATGGTGCAATTGTACACTGGTCTACCTCTTCATAGGTCGATCTTGTTTTTCTCGGAACTTCAACACAGGTAGCATAATTTATACTGCACCAAGTTTTTTTTTTTTTTAGAACATGGAATGATGCAGCAAAACATTCTGCATGTCTTTTTTTTTTTGCTTCCCATGTATGAACATTCCAAAAAAAAAAAAAAAAATGTTTTGGCAGATACAACTGCTAGGAATTTACTCCTTGTAGTGCAAGATGTGGTTCATTGTTATTTTATGTGTAGGGCTGAAACACTTGGACCTTGTAGAATTTACATATGTGGAATTGAGCAAGTTTCTATTTTGTTGTGTGTCGCGTCCTTGTGACATTCTCTATGTTATTGCCGCTGGCAGGCTGAATCTGAGCAGGGTTACATCTTATTCATTCAATGTTCTGCTGTATTTATTTCCTGCAATATGAATATTGTCAGTCATTTGGAGCTTGTACTCAAAGTGTAACATACATTTTTACTTGTATTAGCTGCTAAAGTACCGAGAAATGTGTTTACTGACTTGCCTGAAAGTTTTACCAGTGTGACCGTTTTGGAAATATGTGTCATACTGGCGAAATTCATATTCAGAAGAAATTAAAAGTCCATAAAACTTGAAGTTGGTCGATGTTTTCAGACTTCAGTGCTGGCATCTCATTTACGACGACAATATCACACTTTAATATTTGTAGTTACACCTTGGTTGTCAGTGGGTCTACTGGCTACTGGCTTCATTTTTTCGTTACAGCTGCTACGAGCAGGACGTGTTATAAAACAGCAGTACTAGACCTTCCTTGCTTTCGGCCCAAATCGCAACACCAATGTGCCCGTGGCTCATAAAAAAAAAAGAAAAAAAAAAACGAAAAAAAAAAAAAAACGGAGTTGGCGAGTTTTACCGTCTTTGCAAAGTGTCACAGTTTTAAAAATGTGACATTCTTTTTTTCGTTTTTTTTTTCGTATTACTTTTTTCCTTTGTTCAATTTCATTCTAAGATCCTAAACCGAGGGTGAAAATAAAAACGAAGGACCTAGTGTGCCCTTTCTATTTTGTGTAGTTCACCTGCCAGAGAATGCTTGATGCCGCTGTTCGTGTCAACGGGGACCACACAGCGTGCGCCGCAATGTGGATGTATGTATACAGGAGAAATGCCACGTTTCGGGGTTATTTTTTGCTGCACGCACGGCGTCGCTTTGCGTGCGGTGAGGGGGCGGGGGGGGGGGGAGGGGGGGTTGCAGCCGGTGCGGCATGCGCTCTCGTTTCTGACGCTCCGGAGCGGCCCATTTGCGCCCGCCCATGGTGGGCTGCCAGTTTTACCCACAATGCTCCGCGCGCGGTAGTCCCCCACCCATCCTCCGCAAGCCACTTCCTCGGTGGATAACACCCATGCCTGTTTCGGAAGATGGACAGCAGGTTTGTCGGTGGTGACTAAACGGACCCGGCCCAATGGATAGTTTCTCGGAGATGTACCTGGAATAACTCTACTGCAGTGGTTTGCTTCCTCTTGTGCGGTAATCTTTGGAACCAACGGCGGAGTGCAAGACGTTGTTAGGCCTAATGTCATGGGCTGTTTTGGAGGCTCGAGCTCAAAAAGCGACGCCGAAGAGGATAAACGCCGGAAGGAAGCCAATAAGAAAATCGAGAAACAGATTCAAAAGGACAAACAGATTTATAGAGCAACACACCGGCTGTTATTACTAGGTTGGTATGCTCTCTTGAACCGTTACGTTAGTGAAAATCGTTTGATGGTTGTGGCGAAAAGAAAAAAAAAAAAAAAAAAAAAAAAAAAAAAAAAAAAACGTTTTTCGGGTATCACCGCCGGCACGGGTGCTCTCCGGCGACTGCCTTAACCGGGGTTTCAGATGTTGAGAAGCACACTTTCAAGCTTGAGAAACTTCACCGCATTGTCGCCACACTGCTGCTGTTGTGTGTACAGTGTCTGGCGGCTTCGTCCCATATTTTTGCTCATGCAAGGGAAATTGGACGGGCTACCTGTACCTTGTAGAGGCGAATGTGATATCGGACTCGAGTTCTCCGATTTGGCTAGGCCTAACCTAAAGTGTTGATGTCTTTGTGCGCCCGCATTGTTTCATTTCTTTTTCATTACAAAAGCATGCTACATAATCGGCCGAACCTTGCTACCCTCTTCTCACGACTCCTGCGTGTGCACCGGCCATACGGGTCAAGATATCCGTATGAGGTATCCCCCTATTGAGACGACCGACTTTTTTGCGATTGAATACATGGAGAAATAAAAAAAGTAAAGCGCGGTTGATGAATTGTTCGTTAGTGTTCCAATGCAACTAGCGTTTATCCGAAACTAAGTGTGAGAGTGAAAACAAAGCACCAGATGGAAGCGTTACGGGGTGATCGAAGCCGATCATAGCACTCACCGATATTGCAGTTGGGTGACATGCCCAAGTGCTAGAACTTTTGCTGTACCGGGTTTGAAGTGATTTGCTAATCTGTTATATCTGTATAGCTGATTGCTTTGGGCTTGATCTTTACCAGGATGTCTTGTTAATGAAGTGAGCTCGATCTAAAACCGTACCAACAGTTTTCGAGCCTGAATGTTGGCAAATGTAACATATAATATTTGAAGCTTTCAGTTTCTCTTGCACCTATTGTTTTTGTCTGGGTCTTGCAAGCAACAATTTTTCACTTTTTAGGCGTCTGTGCATGAAAACGTTACTACGGTTGCCTTGTGGGATTTGATGTTAGTGTCACTCTTAGTATTTCTTTTAATCATTTTCTGCATTACTTTATGCTTATTTGGTGCCATTGGGGCACAAAGGTGGAGCGTTTAGCTTTAATTTTCGCATATGGTTATAACAACAAAGCATCAACATGTTTTTGTAGTACTTTTTCTATTTTTAGGCAACTTTCTCCAGTTTATTTGACCAGTTAAGAGCGTTAGTATTCCTGTGGGAAGGTAGCTCAATAGTATGTTGGGTAATATTTAGGTTCATGGCAAACCTCCTCCTCCAAGTACACTTTGGGCCGCGGCACGTGAATCTACAATAATGTATATATAGTTGAACACGCAATGTTTTGATAAACTTGAGTTGCTAGAAGCGCTCCCCTTTATTTGTGTGCTTTACTCTGTCCTCGTCTTAGAAGCGCCACCCACCTACAGTATGAAATTCCAGCTCGCCCAAGAAGCATCACTCATCACTTTCTTGCAGCAGTTGCTGTGGCTTTTAATGTTATGTTTGAGACAAGATGCGTTTAAACTTGACAAGTGTTTCTTTCGGTGGCAGCAAGTCAGGCTTGTTTTAATTTATTTTTGTCGTGCAGATGTAGTACCTAAAGTATTCATTGCAATTTTTATGCTCATTAATTGAAGGCAACCTTGTGAATGCTTCCACTAGGCAAGTGAGTGTAAGAAGAGCTTTGTGTGAATCTTGTAGGTGGCTGGTTTGATGGTTCCCTTGACAGATGGCATCGCAACAATTCTCTTCAGTGTTCTCTACCATGCGTGGCTAAGCAAACAGGAGACTCCCTTGGGGGGCTTTATGTTGCCTCGTCCCGTGTACGGTTGTCAGGCGAAGTGGTAGTGGCTGCTGGAAGAGAGGACCCATTGTGTTACTGTTCTTGAGTTTTTTGAAATGTTGCATTTTTTATTAACTGATGTACTTCAAATAGTGTGGTTTCTCACAAAAATGCAGTGCATTTTGCTTGGGCCATTTTAGTGTTTGTTAAACAGCTGCTTGTTCTGATTGAGAGTCTGGTCTCGGCATCAGCTGTGCCATTAAGGTTAACATTAAAATTGTGTTCTCTTGTGAGCTTTGTTTTGTAGTTATTAAGTGCTGTTGTCTGTAAACTGACAGGTGTACTGCTTCCGTTCTTTCTTGCAGGTGCCGGTGAATCTGGAAAGAGTACAATAGTGAAACAGATGAGAATACTCCATGTGAATGGTTTTAGTGAGGAGTAAGCTCCGTTTTCTTTATATCTGTCATTTTTGGTTATGTGCGCGAAGCCATCGCGCTCTGATGTGGTCCATTTTAAAAACCACAAATTGCATGACACTGCTTGTTGAAGGCAGCAGAAAAAATGATAATGCTACACTCTCCTGGGGACATTGATGCAATAAACATAGCAAAGTGCTAAGGTGCTTTGGTGTACTGCTAGTCGGAACTCTAATTTTTTATTTTAATGCTCTCGGAACAGCGCTTCAATTTTGATGTGCAATTTATAAGACTTTACGCTGTTACCTCCATTCAGGAAAAGTAGTGTACAGAACTAGCAATGTTTTCTCCTCGCACCAAAATATTAGTTTATTATTGTAAATTCTTTCAGCTGCTTTGTATTCATGATTATGAACTCGTCGTACTATTCTGAAAAATTAACAAGCTTTTGTGCTGTGGAAAGTTCACCTTTTGTAACGGGAAGATATTTGTTTTTACAAGGTAACTCGTATTTTGAGAGAAAATCTTGGTTTTGTGCACCGAGTTTTTCACTTGGGGAAGGTATCATGAGTGCACAGTACGGCATTAGCATTTCTGTAGCTTTCAAGCGTAATTTTATCTGCTAGGTTTAATGGTACATAAAATTGAAGTGATGGCTCTCTCCAATATTTCATTCTTGTTCAGTTCTGTTAAAGGAATTCATTCCATGAGAGAGTTCTAGTCTCTTGTGCTGGAATGACTTCCTTTGTTAGGAATTTTTAAAACTCCACTTGTTAATATCACCAACAATTCTTGCCTTTTTGTGCAAGGTGTAAATTGCTTTGGCTTTTCAGCATTACTTTGGAAATTGGGTTTCATAATTCACTGGTTGTCAAACCTCTGTTTCCCCTTGATGCTGTGATGCTGTACTGTTATTAGTTTATTTTACTGTGAATATCAGTTTTTAGCTTTGAAATGGGTGATAGAGCTTGTTCTTCTGTCACGTTTTGTTTCAGGGATGACACAATGTAGTTAAAAAAAAATAAAGATATCGAAGCAGGTATACTTGGGATTGAACCAACCATTATGAAATTTCATGAGGAGCATTCTAACCACTATGCCGCAGCTACTGTGTGCAAGCGAACACATCATTGCATTGGGTGCTGACCAATACCAACGGTTTTCTGTTGAATTCAGTGTAGGTAGCGAATGAAAAGTGGACAAAGGAGAGACAGGGAGATGTATAGCACTGTGTCTGACCTTGTCTCTCCTTTGTCCTTGTTTTTCATACATTTATTACACTGAATCACGCATTACCAGCTTGCCAAAACTGCTACACTCGCAGTTTTCTTTCGAGCTAATCATGTGCACAGTACCACAATAGTTTTTTGAGACATGATGCCTGCAACATTACTGCATGTGCTACTATGAGGTTCGCGAGTTCGTGAAGTAAACAAGTTATCCTGTAAGCACGGGAAGCTTTTGTGAAGTCCTACTGGGAGGACAGTGTTGGTCCTGCATAGAAAACAAATCCGGCAAAAGGTCAGGCATATGCTTGAACTGGTGGACAGTCGAAACACATGACTGAGTTAGCGTGATATACCAACCACTTAATTCTGTCATTTTATTGCACCGCTCTTTACTATTTCATTCGGGAAAAATGATTGCACTTCACTGGACACTGTAAATGGAAAAATAGTGTCGGTGTGCTGTCCCAATCTGATGGGAATTCACTTGAAAATTTTCTCACAATGGCAGGGATGTAAATTCTCGTGAAAAATGCTGCATGCGATAAAGCCCCTTCCACCACCCCTCTCCCCCGCCCCCCTGCAATCTTCCCCTCCAAAAAAAAAAAAAAAATGTGGAGGGGGGGAGCTTCTTTAGATCTAAAGGCACACTCGTCAAAGGCAAAGGCCAATGAGGGTACTGATGTGGGCTTGAAGGTTCATCTTGTCAAATGGGAGGTGTAGCATTAAAATGGCACAAGGACATAAGAAGTCACACAACCATGCACAATGCCACATTCGACAGTCCAGTTCAAGAGTTATTGAAAGGAGGGCTGCTGGTGTGTTGGATGTGTCTTCTGATGTCCTTCTCATATGCCATCTCATGACCCACTGGGAGTCGGTAAACAAATTACTCTGCGCCTCGTAACTGCCGTTCAGTGTAATTAGAAAAGTAATACAGACAGCCTGCGATTTTACATCTTATGTAATACATTTAATGCAGTGTGTGACACACTGTCAAATAAATTAAGAAAACTGCTTTAACCCAATGGAACACTTGCTGTTTGAAATGCATTGTATTATTGTGAAACTTGTTCATGGAACTGTTGAGTCAAAAGGAAATAACTGTTCATTTATGTGCTTGCACAAACATGCTGATTCTTGAGAAATAAGTTGAGCTCTGCACTCAGCATTTGCTGTTTTCTGGGTAGTACTGTCTAAGTTGGGTTACACAATCATATTCAAATGCATCCAAGAATCTGTGGAGGGGTAACAGTTATTAAATAAATTAGTGTAATAAGGGATGTTTAATGCCAAGGATGTTGGTTCAGGTGCAACCTGAGGTGTGCTGTTTTTCTTTTTAACTTCAAATTTCTTTTTAGTTATCCCAGGTATACTTCATTAAAACTTGGGTAGCATTCCTCTACTAATGAAATATGAACTTGAACTTTATTTTGTATCTATACAACATACAGAAGACGGGCACAGACAAAAAGCCATAAAATTGGCTTGACCATGTCTGTGTCCCTTATTGGTTTCTTTGGCAACACGTAGCAATGCGTGCATAAATACAAGACATGAACACATGTATTGGAAAAATGATACAAGTAAATGTGTGGATAAATGAGACTATTTATACAAAGTTACTTTTGCACAGCGGCAAAAAATTGACATGAATGCAGAAATTGTAATTGTCATACATGTATGTCTTACAACTGTGGCTACTTGGGTAGTTACTTCACTCAATTTAGCCTTTCAATTTTCTTGATTATTTTGATGTTTATAAACTTTCATGCTGCTACATTAGCTTGGTGATTTTGTGTACTTTTGTGTTATAACTTATTGCCACACTCATCTGAAATAACGGGGTCTGCATTTCAGAGAGAAGAAACAAAAAATAGAAGATATAAAAAAGAACATACGAGATGCAATCCTGGTATGACTTTACTTCACCTTCTTTTTAGCAGTGTAAGAATCATTCTATAACACTTGCACAGTGCACTCACATGGTTTGTCCCACTCTAACTAGACTATCACAGGTGCCATGAGCACGCTGGTGCCACCGGTACAGCTGGAGAAATCTGAAAATCAATGGCGGGTGGACTACATTCAGGATGTTGCCAGCTCCCCAGACTTCGACTACCCTGCGGTAAGTGTGGACAGGGCTGCTGCTTTTTATTGCTTGTACAAATGGTGTTGACATTGCCCATTTGCAAATAGCTGGGAGAAAGGGTGCATGTGTGTGCACATACACATGTACACGCACACTTACATACACACACAAAATGTGCTGTTAGATTTGGCTCACCCATCCCCTTTATCAAAAACAAGGTGACCTGCTGAAGTTGTCCACATGAGTTCATGTGCCCATGCACGCCTGAAAAATACTGTGTCCATGATTTCAATCTTCCACTATGTATACACAGTGGCTCTCATATTTGATCCTATAGTTTGAAAAGACTGAAATTGCCTTAAAGGGACACTAAACGCAAATATTAAGTCAACGTGGATTAAAATGCCATTCCAGAAACCTCGCAGCACTTGTTTCGAGCCAAGAAGACAGTTTAGAAAATCGCGTCCAAAGAGTCCGCATACCTTTAGCGCAATTCAAATCACCCGCTCCTGAGCGGCGAGTGAGGACGTTGCATATGCCATCACCGCCCTTTACTGCCATCGATGAGTAAAACAGCCCCGACAGATGGCGCTTTGTTTTTTATCGCAAAATGTAAACATGCGACCATGGAGAAACTGAGCCGAGACAGATTGGCTTGGATTTGCCATGCAGCTGCCCTTGGTTAAGTAGCATGAATCGTACTGGCATCCCATGA
This sequence comes from Dermacentor silvarum, assembly GCF_013339745.2. Classification (NCBI taxonomy): domain Eukaryota; kingdom Metazoa; phylum Arthropoda; class Arachnida; order Ixodida; family Ixodidae; genus Dermacentor; species Dermacentor silvarum. The sequence continues at coordinate 93,494,208 of NC_051154.1, read as the reverse complement.
CATCACATGGACGTTGCATTCTCTGCTACTTGCAGTTTGTGTGAGTTTCGTGATCCAGTAAAGCCAGCACAGCACTACGCGATAACGAAACTACTGAAACGTGAAAGTGCGGGTGTCACAGAGTCTTTAAACCTTTCGACCGCCTGCCTCGTCGTCAAGGGTCTTTTTTCTGAAAATAGTATAGAACTGGACAAGTAGCATTTTCTTGCGTCTTATGCACTACAAAGATCTTTTATTACGAAGGGTAGAGTACTAAGAATTGTGAGGAGTGCCTGCGTCATTGGGCTAGTACCCTGAATGTTGCGGGGGAGTCCCAAACCGTGTCCTGCATTTACCTCAATTTCTCAATTACTAAACTCTGTTCAGGATAGTATTGATGCCTTAGATGTTTTTGAATTAATCTCACTTTAGCTTGGCTGAATGCTTCCTGTAGTGTCCCTTTAACAAGCTTAGCAGCAAAGTCAACCTTTGATTTTGTTAAAATAAATTTTGGACATTGTTTTGAATCCAACATAAGACATTTTACATATTACTTTATAAGACATTTTACATATTACTTTACTTTAATATATTACATTATCTTTTTGTGCTCTTTCATTTCCCTTTACGTTGTGATTTCTACATTTCAATTCATTTCCCCTATGCTTTCTCTGGCTTCATTGTCTGTTTCTCTGTACGGTTTTGACTTTATATAGGCTATATATTATACCAACTTTTTTTTTTTTTTTTTTCAAGTTACAACAGATTTTTATATGATCACCTCTGACAGCACTGTTCTGCCTTGGTGTACTTATGGAAGAGGTGGATGTTACTTGAGTGACAAATTGCAATGTCCAAATAGGTAATAAAAAGATAAATTACATGTTCCATTTTGTGGGAATGAAGCCCAGCAGTAGTGAAGTCATGTTTGCCTAACAGAAATACTAAAACGTTCATCACTTTCGAGATGTCCTGTGTTGAAATACATGGGCGTTCCAGCTAACGGGTTCCCGAAAGGTTGTGTCAAACAGTGGAATTATCTGAACTGTGTCGCCAAGCCATTTTATAGTACATTTTGATGGCAGACATTTAAAAAAATAGTGCTCGTGTTAGGATTTTTTCTGAATAGACATCACTTCACGACTGCTTGGCTTCATTTTCGAGATGGGGACATGTGTACTAAAGTGAATAATTTAAGAGTTAATTAGGGAAGCTTTTTAATTGACCACCCGGACATTGCCATTTGTCCTGCAAGTAACATCTGCCTCTTTAACTGACCCACCTCAACCGGCCAAATTGCGCTGTTTGCTCCAGGTGATTAAAAAAAAATGGTAGAACTAAAATAAAAAAAATTCAATAAGTATTCTTCATTGGACCTGAAATGGTGTTTCTGGCTTGCTTGCCTTTCTTTTTTTTTTGGGGAACCACTTCCATCCAGCGCATGTGCTGAAAAGCTCATGAAATAAAGTTTTTCATTCATTTTTCATTCTTTTTTTTTGCGTAACAGTCGGGAGAGGGTCAGGTGCAGACATGCAAACCATTTTAGTAGTGCCAGTATGGTTTGCAGAGAAGCTTAACTTAACATATTTCCTGTTTGAGAATGTTTCTTGAAATAGTGCCTAATAGCTAAAGAGTTTATATTTCTGCATGCATTATTGATTATTTCAGTATGACAAGCTCCAATGCTAAAGATTGTGATCACAAAGTTTCCTTATTGGGTGAATTCATCACTGGAGAGCATCCATTTTTGCAGGTTAATAAGCTTACAAGCAGGATCTCGAACTGTACCTGAACCAAACTTTTGCCAAAGCTGAACCTGAACCAATATTCAAGGACTGTGCCTCAGGTTTGGCATGAAATGATCCAAGAATGTTGAGTGACTAGCAGCTTGTTAGGACTTGCAAGACTGGTTTCATACATTAGTCAGGACAGCGTTCCATATATGGTGAATGCTGCATTCCTCTAGACCAGGACTTAGTTACTGTCACAGCCTTTTTGAAGCTGTGCTAGAGGTCACTGTTTGCATTCCAACATAATTGTTCAGTCGCACCTCGAGTTATTCATCAACCTGTTTTATGCCCACTGCAGGATAACGGCCTCTCGCAGCCATCTACAATTACTCTTGTTTTTTGCTAGCTGGCGTGATCCTATGTCTGTGAATTTCCGGATTTCATCACACCACTTATAGTCGGGTACAACTTAAGAAGACAGGAGAGGCCCCGTCCAGAGGACCGAAGCGCAGCAGGCGATTGCCTCTGCGACTAAAGAAATAGTCCCGCTGACGCAACTCGCCCCAGCTTGAAGTGCCGGCTGCCATGTTCTCCGTCGGCGGGGACACCGGCCGTCTGGCTCATGACTCAAGTCTATAGTGCGCGCCTATTGGTGGAGGCTCGTATGCATCCGCCTTTGAGGGGGCAAATGCCGCTGCCTTCTAAAGTTGTACTCGACTATAGCTCTCTGCCATTCACGACTGTTCTTTCGTTTTCTCGGTGCCCATTCTATAACTTCAATAGACCTCTGGTTATCTGCCCTACGCATTGCATGGCTTGTCCAACTCCATTTCTTATTCTTATCTTAACTGGAATACTGACCCCCTTTCACTCTAAAATCCATGCCGCTGTCTTCCTGTCTCAACATTATGCCTGTAATTTTTCGTTAGATCGGTCATTGTGCAGTTATTAACTCGTTCTCAAGCTTTGTTAACTTTCAAGTTTCTGCCTCATATATATTAGCACCGGTATAGTGTAATGATTATATGCTCTTCTTTTTTTCAAGGATAGCGGTAAGCTGTTAGTCATGGCTTGGTAATGCATGCCGTATGCCCTCCAACCCATTTTTATTCTTCTGTAGATTTCCTTCTTATGATCTGTTTGCCCTGTGACTAATTAGCCTAGATTAACATACTCTTGCACATATTCCAGAGGCTGACTGCCAATTACTTATTCTAGTTTTCATGCTATCCTATTGAACGTTACCTTAATCTTAATTACACTTTGATGAAAGGTCCTTGAATCATTTGTTGCAAGTCATTTCCAGCATTGCTGAACCAGGGCAATGTCATTTGTGATCATAGGTTGCTGTGTTTTCCATTGACTGCCACACCTTATCCTCCCCAGTCTAACAGCTTGAATACTTCTAAGCACGCAATAAATAAAATTGCTGAAATTCTTTCCTTGCTCGACCTCCTTTTTAATCAGATTTTTTTTTGCTTTTCCTGTGATGAATTAGGATAGCTCTGGAATCTTTATAGATATTTGATAAGATATTCACTGAACTCCTTGACTACTTAAAGCATCCATGACTGCTGGTGTTTCTACTGAATTGAATCAAAATGCCTTTTTTCCAACCTAATGAAAGCCATATAAGGAGGTTATTATACTCCACAGATTTCTTGCTTACCCGATTGATGACACGGATGTGATTCACCGTTGGATATTCCTTTCTAAAGCCAACCTGTTCTTTGTATTGATTGAAGTCAAGCGTTGCCCTGATTCTATTGGAAATTACCTTGGTGAATATTTTGTACAATATGAAAAGCAAGCTAGTGGGCCTATTGTAGTTCTCTTACATCTCCCTTTTTATGAATTAATACGATATTCGCATTCTTCCAACTCTCTGGTAGACTTAAAATTTGGCATTGCGAATAAGGGGTCTCAAGCTGTTGAGTTCAATATCCTGTCCATGCTTTATCAAATTGACTGTTTTTTCATCTGCTGCTTTTCTTCTGGAGAGATCTTGTAAAGCTTCTGTAACCTCATTGCTAGTTACACGTGAACTTCTTTACCCTTTTCGGCACTATGTTCATTCAGTCGCATGGCTTCCCTTGGTACTTTCCCTGCTGCCTATTTTACATTTCCGAAATTGCTGATGACATTGCTCTACTTATGTTTCACTGCATAAATCTTGTTCTTTGCTATACCAAGTTTCCTTCTTGCTGATTTTATGCTGCCCCCATTCTTTACTGCTTCTTCAATCTTGCCGATATGATTTCAAATATCACTTATTTTCTTCTTTGTTAATTCAGCAAATTTGATCTGATCTCGGGAGTACACCATCACGCTCTGTTATTTATTAGGTCCTTTGTTGCTTAGGGAAACTTGCCAGTTTTCTTTCTTGATGCCTTACCTCTTTGATTATGGCTTCTAAAATTATTTTTAAGGTTTCATTTATTATTTCAATGTTGTCTTCATCCTCCTGTTCCAAACTCTCATATTTGTTCATGCGCACTACCCTGAATTTATCTACTCTTCCCCTGGCTGCTTCTAGGTTGGCTTATTTCTTCTTGAACAATTTTGCTCTTTCTCTCTTCAAATTGAGAGAAATCCTAAACCTCATTAACCAGTGATCACTGCCCACTCTAACACTTATACATCCTGCATAATGTCGGGGTCAGAACAGAGTATGAATTGTATTTCAATTCTTGTATCTCCATTGGGATTTTCTGATACCACTTCTCATTATTCCGCATATGGAAGAAGTTATTCATTATTTGCAATCAATTTTTATACGCGAACTCCACCAACATCTCCTCTGTTATTCCTAGAGTCGATGTATATTTGGCTACTGCTCTTCCCCACTTTCGCATTGAAGTCGCCCATAACTACAATATATAGTACTGAGTTTTCACCTTTCTCATTGCTAATTCAATGTCCTCATAGAACTGCTTTACTACTATATCATCATGACTGGACGTTGGAACGTAGGCATGTACTACCTTTAATTTATACATATAGCCTATCTAGCTTTATTACGATGACTGCTACCTTTTAATTAATGCTGTAGAATTCGTCAGTGTTACTCACTGTGTCCTTATGAATTAGAAATCCTCTGCAATATCCTCCTTTATCTGCAAGACCTCTGTAGCTGAGCATGTGGCCATTAGTCAGTATTTATATGCCTCACCAGTTCTAACATAACTAAGTCCAGTGATATTTCAGGGAATGCCTGACAATTTCTCGAATACTCTTAATATCATCTGTAAATAAATAAAAAGAAATGACTATACTTCGTCTCAAGAGCACCGTGCAGTGCAATGAAGGCTAGCCTATCAGTAACAAGAACTGGCTGTGTGTTCAGCGAAGAGGGCCCATCCATTGTGTGCTATTAATCCTTCATTGAAGCTTCATTCAGTCAACGTCGTGCAGAGGTCGATAGGAAATGAAAGAAACCTAAAGCCTTCTCCTGACACTAAACCATTGAAAGGAAGTAAGGCATTGGGTACACTCACGAAAGGAGGCTAATAGGAAGTGAACATTCTGTACTTCAGGTAGCCATCACCTTCTCATTGTTTCCTATTGCTCCCCAGTTTTCCCATTGTGTCATTTTTGCAAGTTTTATTTTTTTCCCAGAAAGCTTGGCTTGAAAACAAAATTGTGCTTGGTGGGATCAGTATGCGCACAGAAAATGTTGAAAAAATTTTGAGGTTGATAGCTCAAGTGGTTTATGTGTAATAGCAGTCCGAATTGTCAATTTTGTGAGATCTGAAAGCTTGCCATTGCACGAAAAACTGGCTTTGGGAATTTTCATGATGAGGTGGGCTCGTCATGGGCCAAAAAGGGACAATCGTTCATGACGAGCTGAGGTCGTCAAGGTCTCTTAAAACGCCCCTCACCAGGTTTGGCGATTTTAAGCAGACAAGCGCAGCATATTGGGGGCGAGCTTCACTACTGGAAAAAGCTGGTGCCACCGTCGGCGTGACGTGGTATGAGGGATCACGGGGACACAGCGGCTGCGTCGTGTGCTTCGGAAGCACCGAAGCGAGCTGAAAACGAAAGTTTATTCCCACCTGCGCTACGGTTCTGATTAAGTGGGGAGGTTTCCTGCTTCGGGTGTCTGCTTAACAACACTTCAAAGCACTATAATAGGTAGTGGCTGCCTTTGAAGGCGTCCGACATGGTAGGGTATTGCTCGGTACCGCAGTGCCGGACACGTACGCAACAGAGCCCGGTGTCAGCCTTCACACGTACCCGCAAGCCAAGAAGCTGCGTGTAGCTGGGATTGCGAAACTTAGAACCAGCAAGCAGCCATCGGCTACAGCTCGGGTGTGTAGCAAGCACTTCCGCGAGGAAAATTTCTGCTACGGCACTGGGGCTGCGATGTTCGGTGAGTAGCAGAAAGCGCGCGCTGCCCTTTTAATGTCATAAATATTTGGTTTATGAACTCGTTGATGCTAGATACTGGCTAGTTCACCAGAATGGAAAGGGAACGGTAAGAAGCGCATTAAACAAAGGCATGGCATATGCTGATGTTTGTGTTAGCACTAAACAATGAATGTACTGGATTAACAAAAAGAAGCTGAGAAGACTGATAAACATGCAGTGCGACGCAACTTCAGAAATAACAATATTGAAACGTCCAATAATTTAGAAGAAAAGAAAAAAAAAAAAAGATTGAATCTTCGCGATGGCACATCGTGAGTGCTGTTTAGCGTCAGTCACTATTTATAATGAAATTATTTTTGAACAGCTCTGATAGCGTCAATGCAACAATGGTTGCTTGTGTACTGTGAAATGGTAATATGCTGTGGCCTAAAGCTCACGGCACGATGCGGCGACCACGCGCAATGGGCGTTCACTGTACCTATTCGGTAAAGAGATAGCGTCTGTAAACCATTCTGTGTCTTCTGTTTGCCCAAGATTACTATTTTGACAGTAGGAAACTTCTCTCGTTTGGAGAGTAGTTACAGAAATGGCCAGGAGGGCTCTCCTGCGTGGTGATTGTATTGAGCGCCTACAGCCAAGCCTATGAGGAGCGCGCCGCGTTATCCCTCATACTGCGCAAGCGAGGCGCTTCCGACAGATGGCGACTTTGTAACTACTCGCCCCCAATACAGTGTGCGCTGATGATTGTGTCTGCAAAGTAATACACCGCCACGTGCTGTGAAAACAACTGAAATATCAAACCAAATGCTGCGCGCCTTTTTTCTCAAGCGAGCCGCGCTCCCAGCTGGAGAGTCGAGATCAGATGCACAAGTGTGCCTACGTAATTCGCATTGCTGAAACGTCACTTACCGCAACACGTGATTTCGAGAAATATTCAGGGCTACAGCAGTTATTTGCTTGATCTGTTGCTTTACTAGACTATTTAAAACTGAACGTCTGCGAGTCTTTGTTTTATTCTGGCAGTAGTATCAAGGACATACTTCCGTTTCGTCTGCTTGTTCTCACGTTGTGCAGTTGTGCGCACTGAAAACGAAGCTATGTGCTATTTTCTGCTGGGTTCCAGAGCTCGATCGTGCTCCATGATCCACTTGCATCTGCCTCAGTGCTCATGTCGCACTGACTTACCATACAGCTAGTCAGGTGTTCTCGTTTACAGTGTGCAAGATTGTGCGCTGTGGGAAGCCAGGCAAATGCAACAGCTCGGAGACTTCAGATGTGTGTCACACAGACAAAACTCGTCCGAAAAAAAAATAAAAAAAATAAAAAGTGGGAGGGGGGGGGGGGGGGGGGGGCTCGTGACGTATACGCTAAGTCATCCTCCGGCTCCAGTATAATGCAGGGAAGGAATTTCGCTTGTGGAGGCTAGACGGGTCAAGTGGAGAGAGTGTCTTTGTATAACCTGTGTATAAAGAATTTCCAGCGTATAACCAAAATTTGCTGTTGCATGTGGAGGGGTCCTTTAAAGGCCAACAGCAACAAAATTTTCAACTGCGTGAAAAGCCCAGTTTTAGACAATTTAGCCCAAACCGCATGAGAGCAATTTTGTGCGCGACAGTGACGAGCGAAGGCTTCGAGCGATGAAACGGGCCGTCGCGCGAACAGATTGCTCGTTCTTGGCGCTCGATCGCTCGGATCTGGAAATCTAGAATTTGTCTCTCGTCGCCCGGAAGTGCTATGAGCCACTAGCCAATAGCGCGAAGCCAGAACTGGATATACATCAGTCAAGTACTACCGATTGTTGCACGGAACGAGCAAACGACTAGATTTTGATATGTGCAAGGATAATAACATAGTGCAAGACCTTCAGAAATATTTATGTTGCTCTTTACACTAAAACACATCAACTTAAATTAATAAATCACGCGTCATGCCAGTTTCGGCGAGTATTAGCTGCCCTCATACCGGCAACACCGGGGAGACGTTGCTTAAAGTCGTCGCTCGCATGCAGTACGACTTGTAGATGACCGCGACAGCCATCTCAATCGCATCGCTTGTCGCTGTCGCGCGCAAGATCGCGTGCATGCGGTTTATACCTTTAGCCACACAAGAGCCTCTGTGCAAAATGTTACTCTTGAGATGCGTGTGTGTGTGTCACAAAACACTTGCAAAAATTGATGTTTTTCATACTGAAACTAAAAAAAAACAAAGAAAAAAACGCCGCCATTACCACTTTCTGGAAGTGGCATACGACTTAAACCGCAGAGAACCAGCGCTCGTGTTGTTTGCTTCACTTGCCTGTACCGTGCCCGCCCGTGTATCACTGAACAGGTCGCGCAAGTCTCCTAGCCATAGAGTTATTATACTCTGCTAGCTGCTTAGTGCACTGTGCCCACGCAATTGTGTGCCTGCGAAGTTCCTTTAATGCGAAGCATTCTTCTCAGAGTCAAGCTGGTTTTCTGTATCTAGCTGTCTACATTTAATGAGCAGAGCCTCAATGTGTTCCGTCTCCGCTCGGAAACGAGTAGTGCATTGGGGTGGCCAAGGTTAAGGTGTGGATATTGTCTGGTGTAATGCGTACGGCGTAGTTGGGCTTTGTCGGTGAAAATTAGACGTTCTACTGTCTAGTGTCGAGAGCAATGAGCGTGGCTGGCGGCGTTTGGCGTGCTTTGGTGCGGCCGGCGTGGGCTTAGAACATGTTCTATCTTACGCCAAAGCCACTTGACTAAAGTGCATCGCACTTGCATTGCCGGCGAGCAGAACGGCCCACGTGAAACACTCCGAATTACGTATACAGGGGGCAAGTTTTCGGCAGCAGTGGCGTCACCGCCATAACGTAACCAACTTCGCCGGCCGCTGCCTGACACGCTGGAAACGCCAGACTACATTCGTGACTTTAACCTTAGCTACCATAGGCCGAGCAGGCAACAACTGCCATCTGTAGTAAAGGACGGGAAGTAGTGGAGGCTCAGCGTAAAGTGTGCGTAAATTCAAGGCCGAACTCCAGCTGTGGTAAAGTTTCACCCGTTTTGCTCTTGTGGCATCACATTCGTGCGTTGTTTGCCGGTACATCTACACCATGGCTGCTACGTCGCATTTTCCTTCGTGAGAAATGGAGTATGTGGTTCCTGCTGACAGAGTTTCTGGTGCTGTGTCAGAAAGGCTTTCGTTTGCCTACTTCAACACACCCGATGTAGACGCGGGAAATGTCTCGATGATGATGCACCACCGGAAATGATCGCTCGAGAATATCGCCCCTGAATACGACTTGCCTTCATTTCTTGTGCGCCATTGCGGGTTATAGCACTTATAGTCAATGCGAGCAGTGTCGCGAAATGTAGCCTGTGCAGCTTCATCAAGTGCAGTTTACATGCTTTGTGTGCATTGGCTGGTCCGTGTTGTGCTTGCCGGCCGCAGTGTAGTGCATGCTTGCGCCCTGAAAGCTGGGACAAAAAATATGTGTTCTGCCATATTCTGCGCAGCGTTTTGTACAGCCATCGCTCGTGTTCGAGTACTTGTTCGAGCACCCAACGGCCACACAACACGTTCGCATTCATGGAACAGCTCAAATCACATTCGCAACGAAAAGCATGCCTAGAGAGACACCCATCAACTTGCAAATGTTGAGCGAGCGATGCACCTAGGCGCAACAAAGAGAACAGCAGTCATGTACGGTTATGGCACTTTCGTCATATCTGCATCACTACCACTCCCCACCAGGTGCACGCCGTCGTCTGCTTAGGCGCAATTTAAAGGCTGCTAATACGAAAATTAGACAATTAGCAGTCCTGCGGCCTTGCCAAGATTACTCTGATATATTATGCATTGATAGCCAATTTAGCCCAAGTGAAATTTTGTTGCAGTTGGCCTTTAAATTGCCCCTCACCAGGCCACAGAGAAAATTTCGGTTATACGTTAGAAGTTATGTGCCCTCTAGGGAGCGTTCTCTCGCAAGAATTTTTCAAATTGGTTCACTAATAGCCTAGATAGAAATATTTCAGTGCCGTGAACCCATGATTTCAGAAGGTGAACTTCACCGCCAACACACACTCTCTCCACTTGCCCCGTCTAGAATCCGCAAGCGATATTCCTTCCCTGCGTTCTCCCATACTGGAGCTCAACGATTGTGTGACGCATATGTCACGGGCCCCGCCTTCTTTTTTTTCCCTCGCTGTTTTGCTGCGCAGTGCACTTCCGCTGACGGTGCTGCGCGCGAGCTGTTGCGTTCGTTCGTCTATTGAAGCAACAGATTACACTAATAACAGATGTTGCCTTTAATAATTCTCGAAGTCGTGTGTCACTATGAGCGACGTCGCAGCACAGACGTGTACGTAGGTGCACTTGCGTATATACGTCAACCATCCGGCTTGGAGCGCTTGCCCATGAGGGGAAGGGCAAACGACGTTCGGTTTGAAATTTCAGCTCTTCAGCATAGCAATGTAATACTTAACAGACACGATGGTTAGCACACATTGTATGCACTGCGCTTGTCAGCTCAAAATAGACAGACCTGGAGGGGCCCTTTACGGGGTTTAAGGGGCCCTGCATTTTTGCTCCAGATTTGTTCCCATCATGTCAAAGAAGTAAGAGCAAAAGGAATTAGGATAAAAACGTGCACAAATCCATGTTATATGTAACACAAATTTCAAAATACAATCAAGATGAGTGTCGCCCTCTACTCTTATTTCTGCGGCTCTGGATGCTACACTTCTCTGTCATGATGTAGAACTGTGGCAACCTGTAGCAGTGGGGCGCTGTGTTACCCAGTGCTCTGAAACTTGTAAACATTATTTTGGCTCATTCTATGGTTTTATTAGTGTTGCATCAAGTTTTACAAAACACAGTTTGTGAAAGTTCTTGAGGTGGTGAAAGACTGTAAGAAATGCATACAAAAACTTTATTTGAGCATATTGAACGAATGAAGGTCTGACATACACTGGGTGCAAGTAGGAAACATTAAGGTAAAGATATGGATTGCAGAGGTACCATAGTATTGCAATGATGGAATGCTGATGATCGTCAATTCCTCGTAGTAATGCTGAATGCGAATTGATATTTAGTATTGCAAACAAGACCTAAGCAGAGTTTCACTCGTTCAATATTTTTGGAAGTCATCTGATGTTGAAAGGACTCCAGAGGTGTGCTTGCTTAGAGCAAGTTCTTAATTGAGCAACAATGACTTGGCAATTAAATCTATGCTATTGGTTTTCTTTCCATTCTTAAAAAATACTTGATTTTGTGCCCTTATTGAGGATCACATTAATAATGTGAAAAGAAATGTATTATTGATGACATGCTTCAATACAATGCATGAAGTGATTCATGCATCACCTCAGTATGCTTTGTATTGTGTGCATTGTTAATATAATTGTCATTTTAAGAATACAAAGGTGTCTCAGGAAGATGGGAACATTTTGATGTGGGGACTTGTCAGGGCCCCGGTGAAGGCCCTTGTTGAAACATTTGCTTCAGAGTGAGGCTTCCCCTGCTCACATGCTGTTGATCAAGTCTATTATGTTAGTTGCACCCATTCATATGCGTATGTGTTCAACTTGAACATGTAGGCGGACATTTCAACTTTCAACTGGAGGAGACGTGCTTGCTGTAGCTATACAGCATTGAATTATATGTTTGATACAATGTAAAACATCCTATTGTTTCTCATGTGCCACGGAGGTCACTTTGTACGGCATGTCACCATAAAAAAAACCTTAGAGAGTGAGGATCAAATGCACTGTACTGAGCCAATTCACTGGTTCAGCAACCACATTTTTTTTTTTTTCTCACACTGGTACTGAACCAGAACAAAATCAAAGCACCTCAAACCTGAACCATGCTGGTATTTTGAAAAGGTTCAACAACTTCTTTATAAGGCTACTTGTGCAGCAGGGCGAGCACAATGTGCGTGCTCTGAGGAGACTTACATTGGACGTTGAAGCAGGTGCAGTGGCAGAGCAAGTTCTCGACGGTCTCTTCACAGTTAGTGATCTCATATAGGGGAGTCAGCCATTCCATAGAGGAAGGAGTATGAATTTGTGAAGGCTACCTCCAGTCGTTGGAAGCACAGCAGTTTGTCACACCGGGAGAAGGCTGATGGTAATCACAGCTGCAGTGACAGCTTAAGCATAAACAAATGGGGGTTGGAATTCTCCATAGTCTTCCTAAGAGCCATCATGATGTTGGGATCAATTCGGTGAAGTTCCATAGCTGCATCTATTCTTGATAATAGGATAAGCATGGACATTATGGGTGTTATCATGGGTGTATCACAATGTTGGTTGGCATAATCAAAGTACTTTCTTTGAACTTAGTTTGCTATAAAATGTTGTGATAGGATCATTTTGAGTAATCTCAACTAAAATTTGTCCTGGTCATTTCCTCCATCTGATTGATATGTGTTATAATTAATGTAAGCATTGTCGCTAGCAGCAGAAGTTAGTGTGAGAGCAAACTGATAAGTTAGGAGTTCTAGAAACTTTCTTAAAATCAGTGGACCTGTGAAGATGCTTATACACACCTTATGTCTACTACTGTGCATGTACTCTCTCCTCTTGCCTCATCCGTTTCCTTCTTTATCTCTCATTCCATTTTTCTTTGCAGGGTAGTGAACTGGAAGTTGGTCTGGTTGTTAACCTCCTTGCCTTTCTTTGTTTTCTCTTTCTTTCATTTACTATGATCAGGGAGGTCATGAAAGCTCTTGTAGAACTTGAAACTTAAAGATTCGATACTGGGTCTCCTAGCTCTGCTTGATGTAAGGACTCAATGAAGTGCAGTTTTCTGCCATCATTATTCCTTCATTTGAAGCTAACAATGCAAGAAGCACCATTGGTCATTTATTAGCATAAGTACACCCAAGCCTCCTTGCAAGACCTAATAAACACTTGCTTTATGCGAACAAACTTTGTGTGACTGTCAAAATGCTCGTCAGAAATATATGTTGACCCTATATAGAATGCATGCTGAGCATGCAGAATGAATTTCTATATGCTCAGGATTCAACTACAATGAACCAGTTTGTGGACGGTGAGGGGGGAAGTTGAAATGCAGGAAAGGATTTGCCTGGAGAGTTTGGTGTTGTGGCCAAGCAGGCTTTCAGGCCTCAGTGTGTGCCACTGGGGATACCACTGTGTGTACCTGCTGGGCAGTTTTGTGGCAGACATGGAGACACGAAAGAGGCCATTCAGGGGTGCTCAGACCTAGCTGAATGGCCTTTCTTTTTGAAATATTTGGTCACAAGTGATGTATCAGCTTCGCTGCTTTGCATAAATTGCAGAAAAAATACATGTTTAGCAGAATAGAAGTATACAACAAATGAGTCATGTGCTAGGCTCAGTATAACTACTCTCAACTGTGACATGAGCCTGTCATTCCTTTCATCTGATTATGTTATATTATTGTAAGCATTGTCACTAGCAGGACAAGTCAGTGAGAGCAAACTAAAGATTTATGTGCTAAGGCTAAAGCTTGTCTTAATTTTGACTGTTGAGCCACTCGTGGTACTTTATTCCTCTGAAAAATATCCGAGAGATGTGTGGTTTGAGTCTGAATTTCAAATGCATGCCCTTGCATATGTCTTTAATAGTTCGCTGACCCGCCGTGGTTGCTCAGTGGCTATGGTGTTGGGCTGCTGAGCACGAGGTCGCGGGATCGAATCCCGGCCACGGCGGCCGCATTTCGATGGGGGCGAAATGCGAAAACACCCGTGTACTTAGATTTAGGTGCACGTTAAAGAACCCCAGGTGGTCCAAATTTCCGGAGTCCCCCACTACGGCGTGCCTCATAATCAGAACTGGTTTTGGCACGTAAAACCCCATAATTTAATTTTTTTTTCTTTAATAGTTCGCTGCAGCTTGCATTGTAATTTGCAACTGTTGTACTTTGTCCATTCTTTCACAAACAATATTTTTGAAGGCTGAAATTTCCTGTGCATACTAATGCATTTTATGCAATTGACAGGAGTTCTACGAGCACACAGAGATCCTCTGGAAAGACAAAGGTGTCCAAGCTGCCTTTGAACGCTCAAATGAGTACCAGCTGATTGACTGTGCGAAGTAGTATGTGCACTTTTCTTTACTCTTTTCATGCTTGTGCACACATGTTTGGGATGTTATAAACAATTGTGAGTGTACTCGGAGAATATTGTCACTATGCTTCACTTTTGGTGGCTGTTGTAGACGCTTAACAAGCCATTCAGGTTTTTGGTTCACGTAGTAGAAATTGCTGATGCTGACATGTGGCATAATGCATGGAAGGCAATTTACAAATCCCCAGAACTCATCATGGACGATCTTGTTGGTAATTTGTTGGTAATACTGAGTGACACAATGTATTTGTGATAGCTTCTCATGGTATCCTTGAGTGGCTGGTGGGTGTAAACATAGAAGTTGGGAAAGGGCTTCGTTGAAAAGGGTGCGATATTGCTGAGCATTAACTTGACACCTCCTGGTAGTTTGCATTTATCGGGTGGTTATGTGAATGAATACAAATTCTATTATATGAAGTAGTGTAATTAAATTTTGTGTGGGCACATGATTGCTCCTATTATTTCTTTCTTGATCACCTGAAACTTGAGCTATTCAATTGGTTGTATACCATAATTCTGCAATCAACAATTTATCACTTTACCAAGAATTATTTTTAATTTTGGGTTAACGAGTTCACCACCACTTGCTGAATAAACAAAGTGTATGCACAGAAGAATTTGTGTGCAGTTATCAGTGGTTCCCTGGTTCATCTGTGACCCACTTTAGAGTCGTCATAGGAGTTATGACAGTAGTCAACATTTCTGTGCGTGCTCTTTAAATCCAGATTTGGCAAGAACTGCCTAATCATAATTATTAGGAGCACAAAAATTTTTCAAGAAATGTGTTTATTTTCAAATAACTGGAAAAGGCAATCAGTGCATTGCTCTACACGTATACACTTGCACGTGAGCAGGTCAGGCTATACATTGCCTGTCATAACTTTGCTATAGTAGATAGTGGAAAGCATTTTCAGTACTTGCATCAAACTTGCATTTCCCGGCAGCTTCGAACTGCGATCGTCTGCACTTCGTTATTCGAGTGATAAGGCTTTCTATGCCATTCACTATCTGGCACTTCCCGTGCGTCAATGCGGCTCTTGTCGGAACAGACTGAGAGTAGAGTTTGTGCCATTTAACAAAAGTTACAGCGAAGTTGCCAGAGATCTACATATCATTTTTTAACATGTTATAACAAGTGCTACATGTGCAGGGTGCACATAGCACGGAATGCCTAAATAAATGCTGGCTTCACTCTGTAGGGTACCATCTTTTTGCTAGTTTCGCTTTCAAGGAGGTGTTCAAAATGTATAAAAACACCATTTTTCTGTTTGTTGCAATGGGTCAGTTTGCATGCCATTGTCCATATGGAGGCTGAAAAACAGCACACTACAAGGCATCTGAAATTTGGTCTATATGCATTATGCTTTGCTGATGTCTGAATAATGGAGGATGTCCAAATTGAAAGGTGCCTGGAATTTTCTTTTATTATATTATGCTATGCATGTGTCTGACTAAATGAGCATGTTCAAATTTTTGGTGTCCGAAAATCAATTGGTGAATGTAGATGTACTCCATACAAATACACAGTCAGTGAATAGAAATCGGCACTACTACTTAATTGAAGAATAATCATTTAAAGGCTGATAAATAATTATGGTCAATATTTTAACTGACACACAGTTTTATGTTGGCACCTGGGAGCCTGAAGTTAAGCATGTATGAAAGGGGTTTAAATTTGTACAGAAACTTGTTTTGAGACTATGAAAACGGTATGAAAGTAATTGTTACAGCAAGCATTGTGGCTGCAGTATTCATTTGTGAATCTGTATGAACACGACAGTAGGTAATCAGTCTGACCGCACTGAAGATTTCTTTACTACTGTCATGTTCTGGAAGCTGCATGTGCTGCATTGTGCACTTGTCGAATGCAGCACATTGTAGCTTTGATAGGCTCTGTTTCTGATAGTTATTGCTCCATTTTTAATATTTGTGGTCATTAGGTTGGCTGATGGTGTTCCTTGTACATCTCAGACAACAGAAGTCTATTACAACATTTCTGTGTGATGGAATGGTGACTAAGCAGTTTTCATAAGTATGAACATTTTCTTTCAATTTTTGCACCCCTATGTTTATTCTTGCTTATTGTGACATTGGAAGTGCCACTTTAAAATACAGTATTGGAGTTGTGTAGCATAGTCATCAAACTTCTGGCTATGAAATTTTTAAACACCATAGTCCACCATGGTGGGCATGTGCAACAATTAAGTTAGTAAGAAAGCTTGCTGGAGAAATTTAGTTGATCCATTAGTTAATCAGTGAGTATCGCAATATTTTCTCATGCTTACCGGCACCAATTATATGTCCTCAAAAAAAGTGTCCTCTTAATATTTGCTGTGCTGGTTTAAGAATTACTTGATGCCTTTGCTGAAGCAATCACTTTGCAGTTCACCACTGCGCATCACTGCAGGACTGTCGCGGACGAATCTAAAATTCAATTATGACATCTCAAATGCTGCTTTCTGGAGGTGGAAATGAAAGCCGGTATCACGTAATTCTTTTATATATCTTTTCAAAACTGTACATTTCGCGTTGGAAATGCATAGACAACGTACCTGTCTGTTTGGACATCAAAGTCTGCTGCGACTAAGACAAGATTCCTTAGCGAATTAGTAAGGCATGTCCGATTTATCTCGCAGCTTTAATTCTAATTGCTAGCACGTATGGGGGGTTGCTGATGAGAAATGAGCCCTACTCAGAAAAAATTTAGCTAGGAACCTGTAACGGCTGCACGATTCTACATATTTTCCAGGGCAAATGCACTTGCCACATTTGTCCTCCAGCTTCGGAAGTCCCTGCAAATAAACGTCTTCCGTCTGCGTGTGTAACCACTCATT
This sequence comes from Dermacentor silvarum, assembly GCF_013339745.2. Lineage (NCBI taxonomy): Eukaryota > Metazoa > Arthropoda > Arachnida > Ixodida > Ixodidae > Dermacentor > Dermacentor silvarum. Next base: position 93,477,214 of record NC_051154.1, on the reverse strand, counting down.
TGCAGCATTAGTTGCCTCAAGAACACTCTAATTCGTCCCTTGAGGTGTTTTTTGAGATTGGGAAAAAGATGATAGTCAGAAGCCGCCAGGTTGGGCAAATAGTGTGGATGGGGCATCACTTAAAAGCCTAAGGAGGTCAGTTTTGCCATAGTTTCATGTGCACTGTGTGACGAGGCATTGCCATGCAACAGGATGACACCTTTGGAGAGCTTTTCTCAATGTTTTTCCTTGATGTTTTTCCCCAAGTTAATCAATAAGGAACAGTAATATTCTGCATTGATGGTTGAACCCTGTTGGAGGTAGTCCATTAGCAGAAATCTTTTCTTATCTCAAAAACTGTTGCCACTTGCTTCTGCACCACCAAACTTTGCACATGGAACTTCTTTGGCCTGGGGAACTACTGGGCTTCCATTCTTTAGGCTGTTCCTTTTTCTCTGGATCATAACAGTAGATCCTTGTCTCATTACCAGTTTCCAGTTTGTTCTGGAAATTGGACTCATTCTTCTGGGGGGGGGCAAGATGTTTCATAACAGCCATTAATGTCGCCAACACATTTCCTTTTTTTGTTCAGTTGACAAAAGTTTTGGGATCCACATTGCTCCAAGCTTTCTCATTTACAAATTCTTGTGTATAATGGCACCAACTCTTTCCTGTGATATTCCCAGATATGTAGCAATTATTTTGGCTGATATTTGACACTCCATCTTGATTGTCATGAATGGCTTTCACATATACAGGCACAAAGACAGAAACAGGCCTTCCACTCGGTTTCTGGCTATCAACACTGAAAGGGCCAGTTTTAATATTGTCAACCTGACATTTAACAGTAGCATATGAAGGGCCAATGTTGGCCAACATTTGTGACATTTCATCGTGGATCTGCTTTATGTCTTTTCCTTGCATAAACAGGAACTTAATTATAATCCTCTGCTCTTTTAACTTTTGTGGAAGTGCTGCTATGTCAACTTTAAACGTAAAAAAGTGAAATAGCTGAAAACATACGTAGTTGATTTTTACAACATTAAATATAGACACATTGGCCAATACACATTGCAAGTTAGAGCTACCTACCTCAATTCTTTCTGCATAAAGCTCAGTACTTATCAGCACCTCTTAGTAGTCACTGTGCTTCATGTAACCTACATTCAAATTTTTTATTTGACTTGCTATTCTTGATTATTGGGTGTCAAGCGTCTGAAAATGTCACATTATCATTGCATTTTATGCATGAGTAGGGGGCATATTTGTCATCAAGTGACTTCTGTGAACATTGCTCCACAAACAGGTAAACAAAACGGTTAACTTATGGCTAAACCACAGGCTCGTTTGCACTAAACTTAAGCACAGAGGTGTCATATTGCAGCGGATGAATTTCAATATAATGTGATCCAGTGCTGAACGAAAACTCGTCAGGTGAGGGTGGTGCATGGTCAGAATAAACAAGGACATGACTAAATTTGAAAAGAAATAAACATGTCATAGACGTTTTGGGCCCGAGGGGTACTTTGTTCACAATCATTTAACCTTTCAGCGTCTGTGTTTTTCAGAGGTCACGCATTCCCAGCATTGGGTTTTTTTCCTCGGATATTATAAAACGAACATAATGGTTTATTATTACTCGTGCAGAAATGACCAAAAGAAAAAAAATGACATAACTAATGGCAAATGCTCTCTTGGTGTGGTGCTCACATTCATCTTTCACAAAAGGAACATGGCAGGATAGAAATGCGGAAATGTACTAGTACATCGGTGACTCAAAAAGGGCTAAAGGTGGTGCCATAGCTTGTGAACAAGGGACCAACCTGTAGCGGCTCCGAAACTTCAATTATATGTTTGTTTACTGCAAACCTTATGTGAGTTCTTGTTTATTTTGGCACAGTTTAGTACCACGTTTTTATGTATACCTCACCTGTTTTCATCAAAAATAAACAAGTACTCGTCATCGGCTCTGATGCAAGACAACGAATGTAAAATTTGCAGATAAGGTACAGTGGCACCATGTCGTACGCCCACGCCAGAACAAGGTGCACATCATGTTTTTTCTGCTGCTGCTGGGTCATTGTGCTGTTCTCGCATTCTGCACTTTTTTCTAATGGTGCCACAAACATGTACTTCTGATTTTTTTCTTGCTTAACAGGCATGTAATCAACACAAAGAAACATAATAAACTGCATTCTCTGTGAAATGCCATCTTTGTGCTATCAACCAGCAGTTAAGCCGGAAGAGTTTTGTATACCTGGCCCTTCCGATTCCTTGCATAAATGACGAATGACAGTAATTTTGCTTATATCTGGCAGTCAAGCGAGACAAGGGTGGAGAGAGGGCAGATGATGTAGATAAGCTGCCTGCCTCACCCAAACAAGCAGAGATTTCTTGCTTGCTTTCTTCTGTTCTTCTCAGCATATTCACTTGGAATAAATTTTAAGTTAGGCTGGCACATTGAACACTGCTAAGTTTCATAAAACTTGAGATATCAAATTTTTTTGTATGTGCAGTCGGTCCCGGATATATCGCAGGGACATGTCAGTGGGAATGGACTTGTCTGTTCAGCAGGCTTGAAGCCACTTTCAAATCTAACAGCGTGTGTTTGGTTGATTTGGTGCCAACGTATGGCGATTGACCTTTAACGCCGTAATTAATGTGGCACATAACCGGACACGTTGATGTGTAATTCGCAGTACAAGTGTGCTGATGGTGGCACGGCGCATATAGGCTGGTTTGCTTTTGCGCTGCAGAAATAGATTGGTAAATTACAGCTTTTCATGATCTCACGAGACTGTCGAGACGTGCGAGGATTTCAGAAGTGTTAGATAGGCATATTTTATATTTAGCATTATCAAAATAGTTGAACTATTTTGAATCCCCTTCAAGTTCGATATATCCAACTTCAAAGTGTTTTCAGTGTGGACAGTTGAAACCCTACAGGTTTTCAGTTCTTACCGACAAAATGCATGATTTTATTCAGCATTTTCTTGCCTTTTACTGTGCCTGAAGTGTTGCATCCCAAAAAAGGAAAAAAATCACATCTTCTTGTTTGCCAAAGTTACCCTAAAGCTTGGTGCCTCATGATTGTGCACCTACTTTAGCACAACTCATGTGCAGAGTTTATGAACTTGCCAAGATGAGCAGTTTGTTAAAATACAACACCCGCTGCAGATACTTGCATATTTGTAGTGTAGGGATTGTGTCAAGTCTAGTTTTTTTTAGTATATATTAGAGCCCTGCACGGGCCGATTTAACGTAAAAATGGTCGCGGGCCGAGCCCGTTTTTATGTTGGGCTGCTCGCCCCAGCCCGACCAAAAGTTTTATGGTGAGAAATCTGTTACCCGCCCAGCCCGGCCCGCCACCTCTTTCTTTACCTTAGGCCCGAGCCCAACTCGAAACCGGCCCGAACCCGGCCCGAGACCGAAACAAATCACCAGGCGGCATTAAAAAAATAAAAGAAGAGAATGAAAGGAATTTATTCTTAAGGCATAAATTACATGTCATATGCAATTATGAACACCATTTCAGCGGTCTGAACACAAATACCAGCGCGCGAACTACTAGTATGAATGACCCTGCCGAGCAGTATCGGCAGCAGTTTCCAATGGCGCGACTTTGATGTGGCCCAATCCACTTCTATCGCAGCGCCGCCGCAGTATTTTTCCACATCGGGTGCCTCACTGCAAAGCATGCACCGCCCCAGCTGCTCGTCCCACTTAAAGCCCCACCATCCACGCGCCACCGCCGCTTTTGCTAAGTAGCGCCAACCTTTCATGTGCGCCGCTGTTCCCCGATTCGTCGCTCAAACCAGTTCGGCTTCCGCAGTTTCCGCTTCCGGGGTTTCCGTTTCCGGTTTTTCTACTTCCGGGGACATTTCCGGTTCCTGAATAATCGCTTGTTGCACGCTCGCACCTCTACGCAACAGTGACGTCGCTTCCGTTAAAAACGGAAGCTGGGACTACGTAAGTTCCGCTTAACGCCGGAAACTGAGGGGGTGAGCGAGGGAAGAGCGTGGAGGAGGAGGGTCGGTTGGCGGTACTTAACCTGGTCGGCAAAAATGCTTATGGAGGGGCTTTAGTCCCACTCAACCGTATTCTAGTACACTATAGCCGAAGCGCAGCCACGACCGGTCGTGAGCGCAGCGCATGGATGGAGTAAATGGAGAAAGAAAGCTTCTCATTCCTCCATGGTGCAGCATGCGCTGCTGCTAGGCGGCCAGTTGAGAACATGCGTGCAATCATGGATGGACGCAGTGCCATATTTCAGCCGCGTGACGAATTATCTTACCAGTCATCGTTTTACCAGTTAGCCTTTGAAGAATCCACAAGTCGCGAACGCACTTGCACTGCGCTGAAAGCATTAATTACATTGATTTAGGTAAGGAATACAATGGCATCCTTGGTTTGAGGCGACTTCGGTCTTTCTGGACTTTTACATTCTGTTAAAACAGCGTAAAATACGATGGAAGAAGAAAAGGGAAGTGCACAGGGAGTAGCACTGCTAGCTTCCAGCTGCACCGGGGCGACAGGTTTTTCACAGTCGAGATGTGCAAGTATAACTCGCTGCACGTTACATGCACACAACCAGAAAGTCCGAGCCTGGCCCGCGTCAAAATACTCGAGCCCGGCCCGGGCCCGGGTCAAAAAGCACATGCCGAGCCCGGCCCGAGCTCGGGAAAAAACTGCCCTGCCCGGCCCAGCCCGGGCTTTCTGGTAAGCCCGAGCCCGTGCAGTGCTCTAGTATATACTTTTCTTTTGTTCATTTTATTTTTTTTTACATGCTTGTCTCTTAAAGGGATACGGACAAAAAGTCTGAAAATTTTACGAAAATGCTGAAAATGAATCCTCAATGTGTGATTACACCGAAAAGAAGTAGTCACTTAGCTCATTTATGAGCCGATGGCTTTATGTTTGGCATTTTTGTGAGCGCGCGCCTCGCCGCCCGACCCGCGGGAATTGGAAGGCGTGATGTCACGACACCCTCGTCGGATAGACAGCCGGCCTGCCGCGGTCATTCGAAGCGCGCCGAAGCCGTTGTCGCGAGCATGGATTCGAGTTCTGGTGCGTCTACCAGCGATGAGTACACGTCTGACGATGAGGACCATTCCAACTTAGCAAGGAATATTACTGCTTACGGTTCTGAGCCTTCCGCGTCAGAAGAGCAGGCGGCCGCTGAAGTGCCGGTCAGGTTTTCGCTAACCATAGCGCGAAGATCTTGCTCTGCACCAGGCACTTATGCAAAAATTATTGGTAATTTCCTGGTGTAAATTTTCAGCAGTGGCGTAATCGGGTTGCTGCCGAAGATTTACACCAGCAGCGAAGTAGAATACGCTTGGTTACTGCAATATTAGCTGTTTTTGGTCTGTTTGAGCTCTGCGCCACCAGGTGGCAGCATCATACAAGGCCGCTCACGTTTATGGTTCCGCCGCAACGCCCGCGTTTACCCGATTACCGGACAAGCTAAAGCTCTCTAATACTCAGGTATCCAAAGTTTACGCATGGTCTTGTCTCTGGGAAACGTGTGCGACGGCGTGTCACGACCGACGATGCTGTTATAACAGCGATGTCTGGGTATTTCCTTCCGCCGCGACGAACGTGTCAATACCGAGCGACGACCAGAAGCCTTATGTAAGACGCACCACCTGCGTGGAGTGCCGACGGGGATAGTGTTTCAGACGGACCACGTGCGAAGATCGCCGAAAGGGGTTAAACAAACGCTGCAAGGGACCGACGCCCCGGAAACACAATGACAGCTGTGGCCGACCTTGGCCGCGGGTGGGTGTTATGACGTCAAATTTCATCTTGTGCCGGCGGGCGCTTGGAGGCAAGGTTCAACAGAAAATTGCAAAAAAGAAATATGTTTCTTGTTATTTTTTCAAAGCAGCTTGTTGTATTCGGCATTTTCAACAGTTCAACTTTTGTTATGACGCAAAAAACCACCCGCCAACTTTTGTGTCCGTATCCCTTTAACTGCATCACTTGTTAAAAACAATTCACCAGGAAGCATATTTGGCAAGGATTCATTTCTTCCAATTCTATTTATTTTCTTTCCATCTTTTCACTGAGTGGCAAACTGGTCAGTGTGATGTCATGCAGGCAAGCCACGCTGGGCAGAATGGAAAATTAAAGCAATTACAAAATAAGGCTCCAGGTACATGAGAAAAAAAGTAATTTTCTGAGAGGAATTCTATTATTAAATTCAAGGAGTGCTATCAGATTCAGACGTGTAGTTAGTTGGCCCTTTGTGCATGCCTGCAGTGCATTTATAAATGAATGGTCAAGTAGGGCTGTGCAATGGCAATTTTTTTGTGTGAAAAGATATTTCTCTGTTAATGTATTTTGCCGTGCTTCCTAATGCTGCTTGCTTGCTGACTATACACTGTTGAATCAACATTGTGCTGCTGTTGTAAGCGCATGAAATTCTTATTGTTGCACCAGCTTTTGGAGAATCTTTGCTGGTGTGAACCTACAATGAATATTTTATTGCGATATCAATTATATGGACACTCCAAGTGGATTTGTGCCGTCGACGTCATCGTCGCCGTCGCCGTGAAGTTCTGTATAAAGTAGAAGGGCGATAATATCGGCGCCGCGCATCGTATGCTGTATGTGCGAGTGAACGCACGGCGGAGAGCAGATGAGACTTCTGTCGCGCGAAAGGCGTACTGCATATCTTGCAACTGGGCGCATGGGAAACTGGAGGCTCAATCTTGCAACGCGAAAGGAGGAAAGTGGGAAGGCGGTGCGGGCGGGAGGGGGTGCGGCTTCTACTCTGCCAGCAACTGCGTACTTGTACTTTGCGCACCGAATCTTGAAAGCGATCTACACACGGCTCCTACCTTTGTATGCGCTGTGATTTCGCAGCTCAGTTTACGTTGAAGCCATAGACTGCACAAACTTTCGCTCCCTGTTGCTGCTGCGCTTGCTCACGCCAGTGTTGTGACAGTGGTTGTCTGCGGTCATCGAATGTGATCTATTCATGTTTGCTTGTGCATGCTGACGCCGTGCTTTTCAATTCAGTTAGTAGGCGAATGTGTCCTAGTTAATGCAGCTGATAAAACTACTATCCTTACTCTGTATAGCTCTCTACTAATTTGCCATTGCAATTGATGCTTCGCTTTTCGGGCGAAACTGCAACTTTTTTTACCAGCTTCGTAGCTTCGGTATTGTGAATATTTGGTTATGAAGTTGTGTAACGGTATTAAAATATGCAATAGAAAGTCTGGAGTATTTGTACTGCACTTCAAATAAATAAACTAAGTAAGTTCACACAGTTTTGTTTAGTTAAAGCTCATTGTGCTTGTTTCAAGGTTGAGGGAAGTGGACACCACCTGCTCCAGACACCATTCAAGACATATACTTACTCTTTGGTAGAATGGAATCCATCAGCACTCTGCATTACCAATTGGTTTCTCTCCCAAGCACAGTGTTGCTTAGCTTCAGTGATATAAGAACTGGTGATATGGTAAATGGCTTTTTATTTAAAGTTGTTGTGAATAGTAATATTGTTGCCATTATTTGTAATGTAAACGAAAGCTGGTCCCCACAAAAAATATTGTCGTAACAAGCAGTACCCAAAAAATTTAAAAATTTTTATGTTTGCCGAGGAAATTCCATGCAAACAGTGATCGGATTAGGCCTATCCAGATTGCTCAGAAGTAAGGCATATCATTCGCATCAACTGCTTGAATAGCTTGCTTGCTGTAGCCAAGGCCTCTCCAAGTTTTCTCCGATAAGCTCATTCTGCTCATTCTGCATGTTCCACTCGTACATTTGCACCGACAACAACATCACTGTAGAATGCCAAGTGCTGCACTACAGAATGCACTACAGAAATTATCATCAAATGACAGTCATTGTGCCATTCGTTTCCAAAAGACTAGATAGAAACTGTTTAGATATGGATTTCAACTGTACAGCCTGTTGAGCTGTACAGTCTGAGCTGGTTGTCTTCGAAGTGTAATTTCGTTTGTTAGTTCGTGCTTTCTTGTTTACTTTCTGTGAATATATTTCAACTAGTGTTGTATGTTGTGAGAGGTGCAGCTGGAGTTAATTAAAAAAAAAAAAAAAAACTATACAGCTTGCATCCAGGCTACAGTAGTATCTTGCAGCATACAAATCACTGGCTGCCTCTGCATAGGTAGTAGAAACATAGGGGATGAATTCTGCAAGCAAATGTGGCAGCTGTAGGAGAACTCTTCTTGTCCTTGTCTTCCAGATTGGCACGATGTCATACCCACAGCTCACATGCCAGCAATAGGCTCCTTTGCTAAAAAATAAGTGAAATGATGGCTTCAGTTCTTGTTATTCATTTTTGGGCATAGATGCAGTGGCTTTTAAATTTTATTAAGTATACCTTTAAAGGGGTCCTGAACCACCCCTCGGGCTTGGTGAAAAAAACCACAGTCCACGGATAGCATACGCTGTTGTGAACATCTCAGTCAAATTTTGCAGTCTTGTGTGGCGCGTGGAGCTTGCAAGCAGAGAGCGAAGTCATCTTTTTCTCAAGCCTGATCCTCACTCTTTGTCAAATAGCAGATTCCCAAACGCGGCTGCAATTGGCCAATAGCTGACATCAATGAAGAAAGGTGTTCAGATCAGTGTGCTTCTTCCTACTGTTACTGTGTTTATTTATTTACACAGTTTAATAAACAGGCTGAAGTAAGCAAAACTCTGCTTTCGAATTTCGGTAACAGTTACGTACTTGTGGAAAAAGCCGTCTATCGTCTGCTCACGCTCGGCAACAGTGCTCACGCTCGGAGGCAGTGCTCACGCTCGGCGGCAGCCGCCCGTGTAAAAATTACTTTGGCCACCCTGTTTATTGATGTTGCAGCCTTCGAGTCTTGCTAATTTCGACTAGTTTTGAATACTCAACCAGCCTCTAACAAGGCGAAGCTTAGGCAGACCACACACACGCTTGCTAGTGCGAGCTCACTCCTGTCCGCTGCTGCTTCGCTTTGTATTGAGCTGTTGATAGTGCTTTAAAATGCGCAAGTTGGATGTGGCTACTATCTGTTCGTCAAGCTGGTGCAGGCCAAAGCCGGTCTGCACCACGTAGCATGACCAGACTGGAGCATATGAGTGTGAGCCTGCACTTAAGCCCTGTTGTGCACAAAGCAAATGCTGCACATGTGCACTACAGTTGCATGCAGCTGTGGTCTGCTATATTAGCGTAGATACCGCGGCAGCCGCGTGGTGCCACGACAATTCCGCTGGCTGAATGCACTGTGGCTCGCTGTGGACAACCACGTCTGGCGCGTTCTAGGCGCCAGAATCGGAAGAAGTGGCGTCTACGTGAACATTCAAAATCTAATTTGAACTGCGCACCACGGTGACATTCAGTAGGTGGAGCGTTGTGGGCATACTCCGCTCTGCTGTAGCTTTCGCAGTGTAAGGCATTGAAGAAGGAGCGGGAGCACTGCGAATGGCATCATAGGCGACCTTTGATTGCCAATAATTCCACTTCTGATTTACGCATTGAAATACTTTTTGCAGCAAAGCATTTCTGAAATAGTCTATTTTAACTTCAAATGCATTTCTCGATTTCAGTAAAAAGTGGTTCAGGGCCGCTTTAATGCATGGCAAGGCGAAGTGCTCATATGTGAAAAGTGACTAGCTGGAACGAACAAGGAACCTAACAGTAGGAATTTGCTTCTGCATTGCATGATGTTAAGTGCTACAGCAAGCAAGATGCTACTGTGGCTTTGCTATTCATAGCATGCTCAGCTTCTGAGTGAAGATCATTTGTATTTTGCATTTTAAAGAGCCAGAAACTATTTTTTGCCTAGCTACGAATTTTTGCTAACCATTGTAACATTTTGCATATTTCTTGCTGTCGGAGTATTTCTTGTTCCTGTCTAATTCACTACTCAACCTAAAGGAACTGTCATTTCTATTTAAAAAATAACTGCGTTCTAGGCCTGTATTTCTGACATCCCATTTGATTTTTTATTCTGTTGTGTTGCACTGTGTGGCTGATTCCAGCGATAATGGCAACATGGTGTCGAGCCATGTCTAGGCCAATGACAAAGGTTGAAAAGAACGGTTAATGGAATGAATTGTTAAAAATCCAGTCATGGCATTGCGCGTCTGAGCTTGAGGTTGCGGTTTCTATGCCGGTTGTGGCGGCTGCATTCCGATAGGGCGGAATGTGAAAATGCTTGCGTACAATGCAAGGCACAATTAAGAACCCCAGGTGGTCAAAGTTAATCCAGAGTCCCCCACGACAGCTTTTCCTATATTCAGATCGGGGTATTGCTGTATCGGGAAGCGTTGTGCATACACACGGACAAACACGGGAAAAAACAGACGTAAACGCATAGACGTAAACATACAGCTATGCACTAACTCGCCCAGCAAAAAGTTCGTCTAAACTCAGATCGAGGTGTTGGCATATAAAACCCCAGTATTTAATTTTTTAATTGTTACAAAACATTACCTTCATTGTTGAGAAAAGTGTGTGTACTATTGTGAACACTAAAATTGAGTACAAAGACTGACAAATTATGTAGCATGCCTCTGGTGCACAGTTCACAGGACAAGAAGACTGACATTCAAAACAAGTTTTATGCTTGTTGTGTCCTCTGAGGTGCTAAGATTTGGCAGAAGTGGTTACTCAATTATATTTATAGAATAATTACGAGGAGAAAAAAAGTTACTGGGAAATATTTGCAAATAAAGTTTCAAGGATCTGAAATGCACAGCTGCACCACATATAGTGCCTGTTAGTCAGGAGAATTGATCTATCATGGTGCCGATTTGGAGGATTCGCATGGCTCTTAGATTTGGCTTGGCTCGGCTGCCTTGGCTAAGTTGAACTGGCCAATTATGTATGCCATGGTAAATATGGCACAAGCACACAGGTGATTCCAAACTGTATGCACCAGCTGTACAAGTGCTGCTGGCAGCTTCCAGCAGTTTTGCAGCGCTTTGGTAGGAAAAAATCAAAGCCCCTTTTTTAAAGAAAGATGGTTGAACGCGAAGCTTTCTCCCATGCAAACTGAATCAAAGTCTAAGTCTAAAGCCAATGACCACGCAACGAACTGAAGAAATGCTGAGCGACCCAATGCGATGCATATGTGACTTGATTGCTTGTTTAGGATTGTATTTTTTGAACGTTGGAAGTTGAATGAAGACACGTTTCGTTAAGTTGCATAGCCTTTATTTTAGATCATGTAGCCGTTGATTACATGCACAAACTTACACTTTCACGGACGACTCTACATTTGCACAGTATTGCCTTGTGATCACTGTGGTACACGGTCAGAGGCTCTGCCATTGCTGATACACGGAATCAGCCTTACGGGCACGATAGCGCTCGTGCTTACGTTTGTGTACAGCAGCCTTTTCTACCGTGCGCTGCACCTGCAGCCTACCCATGGTGACGACCGGGAATGCATTGCGTGACGTGTGTAATGCAATGCAGATATATATACAGTTCGTTTGGGTAGCGTGGCGTCGCAGTTCCCAATGTTCTTATCAGTACAACTGCGAATGTAAACTGTAGTGTTCTATGATACGTTATGTCATGCGCCGTTGTTGTATTGTGTGCGCAGATGCACGGATAGTTCCATTGTGTACTTTGGCTTTCCTGCAGTTCGTTTTCGGCGCTCACGGACAAATCAGTGAGACATAGAAAGAAAGCTTTGCTTTAAAAAGGCCGTCACCCCGTCAACCTTGTGCTAAGCTAAGTCATGCATATGCAGGGAAGATGTATTTTGGTCAATGACATAGGGTGGAGCAGTGACCCAACAATAAAAACTTATTGTATCATGTCATGCTACCAAATGTACTATCATCGCTGTTTTTTAGATGACTACAGCAGTACAATTTACAACTGAATATACGGCAAAAGTATCATTTTCTCAAATTTGGAACCATAATTTTTTCATACGTATTATGTTTGCGGCATAGGAAATCATTTTTAGTCAATTCATGTTTAAGGGGCTAGTCACCGCACCTTGTCGGAAATTTTGTTTATACACTGGAAATTGTAGAGCATCATATAGGGAGCATTCTACGACAAAGAACTATTCTACAACAAGAATTTTCAAATTGATTCATTACTGGCAGAGACAGAAGAAATTGAAACGTCCTAAGGTCGTCCTTGTATGAGGCAAGCTTCACTGCCAACATACAGGGTCCTGCATATTTCGCTTTGCATGTTTGAAAATAGGTTTTGCGCTCACTGCTGCACTGTTCTTGCTCAGATTTTGCAGAAATATTGCAATTTGGAGTATACGTCGTTTAGTATAACACTTGCCACAGTTAGTTGCCTGGTTTTTAAGGAAAAAGTGCAAATTTGCCTTCACTTAACTGTGGCAAATGCTATACTAAACGACATTGACTCCAAAATGCAATGTTTCAGCAAAATGTGACCAAGAACGGTGCAGCAGTGAGCGCAAAACCTTTTTTCAAACATGCGCATTGAAATATGCAGGACACCCTGTACACAGTCTCCCTTTTGCGTCAACCAGTGTCTGCAATTGATATTCTTTCCCTACCTTTTCTGATAGACTGCGTCACGTTTGCATAATGAGCCTTGCAACATATTTTTTTCTTCTTTCTTTTTTGCTGTGGGGTGCTTGCCTTTATGCTTTGTGCATTCTTTGTGGGAGTGCTCGAGTCAAAAAACTACCCGACAGAGGAATACATTCAGCAATATAACTGTATAAATGCGCAAACAGAGAATAGCATGGTGGATGAAGCTTTATTATGCACAAGAACAACCGGCAGTTGAAAAGAGTGTGGGAACAATTGACAGACGATAGTGGAAGAATGAAACTTACTTCAGCGCAGAGGGAAAAGAAAACAGGTAGACATTTGCTTTGTCGGTTTTATTATTTCTAGCTATTAGTTATCTGCATTAACATGAAATATTACACAGATATCTACTATAGCATGCACTGGTTTTTAGAAACCACGTGTCATGATGGATGATGTTGCAGGCATTCGGTGCAACGCAGACATGCCTTTGGTGTTGCATTTTCTCACTGCCGGAAAGCAGGCCTCCCTAGAAAGTAAGGGTAGTGGACTGCTGTTTGAATTTTCAGCTGTTTATCGTGGCATATGTCAGTGTAATACCTTGCAGACATGATTGTCAGTGCATGATCTAGACACCATGCTTCTCTGCAATGCCCAAACCTGGTAAGGAGCCCGCCTTTGTTTTAAAAAAAGTCCGAAATTGTATTTTTGCTTAAAAAACACAGCGAAAATAAAGATGAGGCCTGTAATAGGGGTCGCATGTCAAAGTGCAATCTCTCTAAATTACCCACGTCAAGTTTATGAGCAAAACGAGAGCAAGGTGAAAGCAGGAGCCAACGTTTCGACAACTGGACTTGTTTTTTTCAAGGCGACATATGCTCTCCTCGGCACAGTATATGTAGGTATAGTTCTTTTAAAGGTGAGAGAGGCGGGTGGGCGAGGTAACGCCTGAGGGTGTGTTAGTGGCGAGGGTGTAAAATTGAAAAGAAAGGTGGGCTACTTAACGTCGGTGGAGGCATGTGAGGTAGCGCTGTGTGTCAGCTGGTCGATTTGTCACTGTAGGTTCCTCTTTTCATGGAAGGGGCGACATAAAGTTTACACACTTGTGCACATGATTTTTCCAATTTTTTTCTTGTATATCATCTCTTGCCTTTTATTGTGAAATTCTAAGGGCGCTTAAATTTGTTTCCCCAACAATGTTTTGGAAATACATTTCCCAAAGCATATTAATAAGCCACAATTATAATTTAAATCTGGTAGGATCTTGTTCAGGGCTGGTTAGCTTGGCATGGAATGACCCATACTGTGATCAAACACTATTGAAGTCCTAGCACACTGGCTTGGAGACATTTGCGTCATTTGCATGGTTGGGAGCACATCATATGATGCAGCATATTAGATTTGACAGTTTAGAATGAGCCATTTATGTGCAACTTTCTGGTCATCACAAGGAAATAGATGAAAAAAGAAATAGATGAAAACACTTGGTAGTCTGATGCTGCTTGTAATACTCGGGCATTCTTGTTTTAACGGAGGCACCACAATAGCTTTACCACCTCCATATGTCTGGTGTTTGACCTTTTATATGCGGACAGCTTGGTTTTGGTTTTGTTGAACTTTCTTAGAGTATAAATACGCATTGTTCGGTCAAGACTGCGCAAGCTCCATTGTGCATTGCAAGATAAGTGACCTAGAGAAAGGTTATTTGCTTTAGATGAGCACTGTGCACACTCCTAGTGCTTGCTAACCAGATAGGTGATTGGAAGTTGTACCACGCCTTCCTTAGACCGTGATGCAGCGTTTTATAGTTGTCTGTATTTGTGACAGATCGTACCCTGAGGTACCAGAGACTATTGAGGTGGCATGTGGCACTGTTTTCGGAAGGCTGGAAGAGTGTCTCTACTGGAAAATTTAGTATGTGCAGTGAAATGTGGAATAACAGAAGTTGGGCTTTTTTAATAACGTAGCACAATAATTTTTCAGAATTGTTGCTCTTTACTTTTTTTCCCTTGTGTACATCCCTAAACTGTGCCTAATATATTTTCTAAAATGTAAGCCTCCTTTCTTGTTCATCACAACTCAACTAAGGGGGTTAGCTCCTACACAAACCAATAACAAAGAAGTCAGAAAAAGTAGTTGTAAAGAATGTTGTAATGAAGCAATCCACAGTGATTTCATATGTAAAAAAATAATGGATGGCTGGGTAAATTCCTGTTCATCATCATGTACTTCAGTCACTCGTGCTATCTCGAGCTGTGGAGGCTGTCATTGCACTGCTTAAAGGGCCCCTCACCATGCCCCTTGCAAATTTTGGTCATACACCGGAAACATCGTCTAGGGAGCATTTTACCGAAATAATTTTGAATATCGGTTCATTATTGGAGGAGATAAAATAAATTGAATTGTCCTGTTACTATGCCACCAGGAGGCGAGCGTCACTGTTTACAGAGACTCTCCCCCTTTGCCTCAAGTAGCGTCTGCAAGCAACGCTCCTTCCCTGCCTTCCATACTAAATCCGAGGAACCTCGTCACATTCAAGTGATGAGAACCTTCGGCCCTTTTTTCCTCATTCTTTTTTGCTGCGCTGCACACTTCCAGTGGCAGCATTGGGCATTCCACATTGGATGATTAACCAAAGCCACGTGCCATGGTTGGTGACGTTGCAGGTTATCTTATCGTTGCGGGCAGTGCATCTTACATAGAGGCATTTGTGCATGTGACCTTGACTCTCTCGGGAGAAGAGAGCATGGCCATCTGTTTGAAATTTCAACCGTTTTCGTGACACACAGTGATTTCATACTTTGCTGACATGATCACTACCATGTGATCTACACGCTGCGCTTGTTTGCTTGCAATGGCCAAACCTGGTGAGGGGCCCTTTAAACTCTCTTGCCTATTGGTACCCATAATAGTTTATCCATTCCATGAAGCCAGTTGGTGATGCTGCAGCATGAGATTTTGCTGTGGCATCTGCTTTTAAATCTGCAGCTGTTAAAAACTGAATTGGTTTCTCACGTTTGCTACCTAATTTTTATAGGCCACTCCTCTGTCCTGAAACGGGGGAGGGGGGAGATAAGGGCTTGTGTTTACCTTTAAGAAATGTGGAAAAATAGAGCTTCGAAATATATAAGGTTGCTGTTGTGTAGTGATGTAGTCCCTATAAATGCCATTCTTTTGTTTCGTTATGAACTTCGTTAGGACAGTGCGTAAGCGGAAGAAACCTGTTGAAGCTTGATAGTAATTGCTACTTACATTAAAGTTACTAGTCTTGTTAGGCAGGTCAGAGCTGTGGGAAATTAATGCCATTACTGGCCTTCAATAAGTTTAATTTTTCTGCAGTTTTCTGGACAGAGTGGCTACAATTAAGCAACCAGATTATACTCCAAATGAACAGGTAAGTTTATGTGTGTGGGGTTTGTGAGCTTCTAACCATTTTCTTTTATTTTCTAGGACATTCTGCGGTGCCGAGTGTTAACCTCAGGAATTTTTGAGACAAAATTTCAAGTAGACAAGGTCAACTTCCAGTAAGTTTGCCGCCAATTTTGTTCGGAGCTTGGTGGGTTTTGTGTAGTAGTAGTTCAGTGTAGACCGCTTATAACTCCAGGCGCATTTTTGCCGTCGCTGTCACCGTGCTTTAGGTTCCGTATTCGCTTACTAAATAAATGTACAAGAATGGTGTCACGTGCGCACAAGCAAACATGAGCACATCTCGCTCGTTGACCGCAGAAACGAACTGTCAAAACGCTAGAGTGACGAAGTGCGGAGAGCAAATTGACCTTCGTGCTATCATGCCTCTCGCTTCAACGCGACCTATAAGCGGCGAAAACACGGCGCGTGGCGGACTTTCCCTGTCGCAGATTGCTTTCAAAATAGGGCCAAGGCGATTGTATTGCCGAAGTGGATCGTCGCAGATTACGCCCTGCTTCGGTCCACTGAAACTGTTCCGCATTGCTCTGCTGGCGAAAATCCTCTCCATCTGTTTGCGCCAGTCCCGAATGCAAGTTTCGGATTCTCCGAACGCCCGTGATGCGGCCCGATTTCCGTCCGTCTCCGCACACATGATCGCTTTCCTTTTAAATGCGGAATCATGATGAACTCGGTACTTCCTGCTGATAGAGCAGACGCAGAGAATGCGAAGACAGACGGTAGACTATTGCCTAAGCATGTGTACTGCAGCACATGGAGGAAGCTATGGTAGCTAGGCTCGAGAGTAGCTAGGCTAGACGCGCGTGTGAGGCAGCCATTTTGAAATGCCGATGGCTATATGGTAATGCAGATTTAGGGTCATACTCGATTCTAACGCGTATGCAATTTTTGAACCTGTTTTATCGGAAAAAAAGTGTGCGTTAAGATTCGAGTAAATATGGTATTTGTGGCTTGAGGGGAGCGTTTGCAGTCTAGGTTGACTGCCGAACTTCCAGGCAGCCGCACTGTAACCGGTATTTCGTGTCCCGCAACTGCACTATAAGCAATACGCGTATACATAGAGTGCTATGGGAAAATTAACGGGAGTCTGAAAAGACCGTATTATAACCGGTCCTGCACTATAAGCGGTTACATTATAAGTGGTCTATACTGTAGTTGGTAGTAGTAATTAGTGCTCTAAGATTGCTATATGTCGTTGTGGAATGTTCGTATGTTTCACCATAACCATTGATAAGAAAACTTCTGCACTCGACATAGTGTGGAGAGATTTAGTGTGAAGGTTATGGCCTAAGTATGACCCTTTTTTGACATGCACCAGCAGCCAAGTTATATGTGATGACAAGGATTATGGCTGGAGGGTATGACTTGCCAAGTGGCAGCCATTTGAGCAGTCCAGAAGAAATTTGTAGGAGTGACAGTAACAGTTTTTTAGAGCATATCAAGTTACCATTGGATATAAATTCTTGATGTGTTTTCCAAGTGTACTTTGGCATTGGTATTCTCTCTAGTATGTGCTACATGGAGAAAAGAATTTGGTCATACTTCTTATTAAACTGAGGAGTATAGCCCTTGTGTATTAGTTATGTATATGGACCATGCAGCAGCTGCAGGAGGCACAGCGTGTCAATTCTGCTAACAGCCAGTCTGGCATTATGTTGTGTGCTAACGCGCCACTCTCTGCATTCCCTAGATTTGGGTTTTTATGTGCACGCTCTCTAGTGTTGCCTTCCCACATGCTGACGTGTGATGTGTGTTGATGTTGCAAAGACTTCAGATGCTGAATACAATTATAACTAGGGATGCTTGGATATTTTAAATTTTGAATTGATCTCCTTCAATAAACAACCATATCTGTTGACATGACACTGTCATGGTCATGGTGCGCTCGATCACTGAAAGCAGTTGTTTATAATTTAAAAACTCCTCAGCTGACCAGATGTTCAGTTGGGAACAGCATTGTATGCATGTATCAAATCTAAAAAAGCCTTTTTTTTTTTATCAAGCAGACTCAATGTACATTCTAGTGGGTTTCCCAGCTATCATGCACGTTCTATTACGTGAAGCCTTCTCAGTAGATAAAAGCAACTGTATAGTGTTAACAATCTGAAGAAGCAGTAATTTTTATTGTTTTATTGTTATTGCTATTAATTAGTTTGTAATAATTTTAGTGATGGAAGTGCTACGCGAGCGCCAAACTGCACTGTGAGGGAATTCCTGCTGCATGCTGCGCCATATTGTCGTTTATCTTAGCGTATTACGCCAAGATTGCACCAACCTGCTCCAAATATCTGAATAATTGGTGATGATTGCCCGCGCGAGAAGTCGCCGTGTTATCAACTCACCCTCTCACGCTTTTCCTCGTACGGCTTGTGGCCGCAATCTTATCATACTTTGACTTTATACGGAACCTCACAGCGATGCTGATGCTGTCGGTCACAGCGGAAATTTGCCTGGAGTGTCCATATAATTGCTATCGCAGTAATAATTGTAAGCAATTATGGCGATGCACAATTCTGAGGGCACAGCTGCTCGATGCACCTTTTCCCTGGTCGCTTAGTGGCTGGTATATCGACAAGTTCGTAAGGCGAATTTTATTATGACTAGGTGGCCTGGACACGGAAATAAATATCTTGAAAAACAGGTATGTGAAGTAGACACAGATGCACAAGGCACCCAACACAGACGCTATTCCATCTATGCCTGCGAGGACAACAGTCGAGTGTCCTTGTTTCTGTTCTGTATGGATTTGCGCTGCTTAGTAGTGCTTCTGATCAGCTACCAACTCGCTTAGCTGGTAATTTCAATTGTAGTGATATATAGGTCGATATAGTACAGCAACCAAATTCTTTCAAAATATTGCATGAGTGCCGACCAGATAAGTAGTGCGCCAGCGCCTTGCAGCAGGGCAGACGTGTCGGTGTGAATGGAATAACCGAGAACACTATATACGCTGTGACTGGCATGAGCTTTAAGTGCGTGTGCTCATCCTTGTGCATTGATATCCTATGATGCTCGCATTATATTGTTAAAGAATTGGGCGGCTGCACGTATTCAGCTTGTTAAGTGGATGAAACGCTTTTAACAGATGAAATGTAAAATGAAGCCAAGGACAGCTTGGGGGGGAATTAGCTCTTAATTGAAATGCAGAATTAACTGTGAATTAGGGTTAAATCTGCGCTTATCTTCATTTAATAACAAAGAAATAAAAAAGCAAGTTGACAAAGTTACTTGCATTTAGTATAGTACACATTGAATGCAATGTTTCAGAAATTACTAACTTTAACAGAGCTTCCTCTTTTCACCAGAGTTGTAAGTTACAGCTTCAAAGCATTGATTCCTTGCTCCAAACAGCAAATTTTTCTGCTCCAAAAGCACATGTTTCTGCTGCGAACTGCAATTTTTCCTGCTCCGAGAGCTGCTCCAGAAGACCAAGTGCCGCTTCCATCGCTGTAATTTAATAACTTTTTAATTTTCATATTTGTGTTAGATATGTCAACACTGTTTCACAAGACATTCAAGAACATCAATTTCAATTATTTGCAGCATGCTCTCTCTTGCGTGGCTCTCTTTTTCTGCGTTCGAAAGAAAGCCTGCGAAACCTTTAAAACGATGACCTGGCTTCTTGCTTGCGGGCTACAGCAGTGCTATTCTCAAGCAATGGACCATTTTGGTCATAAATATGATATGTGGAACTTCTTTGAGGTGGTTGCTACATTAATGCCCATGCTCAGGCTCGCCTTGCATGGCAGATTGATTGCTTGTGCTGCAATATTTTATAACTTGGCTTTGTCAGACTGCTTAATGCTCTCACAAGTGGTTGTGTGCTCAGGTGTGATGCTTGCTGCTAGCAGGAATTTCATGATCATACCATGATAAATGACCTGATAAAATCACTACAAAAAAGTGCCCGCGCTGCAAGCAGTTGAAATTGGAAGTTTTCGTGTCTGTTCTGAAACATAGTGTTTGCATATCTGCTGTAAATATAACATTTAAACAGTTAGGTAAATAATTAGAACCAATACAAAAATACTGAGCACTTCTTCAGGTTGCCTAATAGCATACAGTTGGTTTCATCCATGTGAATCAGGCTTTGCTTTTTTTTAAAAACTTGTTAATAGCTGGGACATCTTGTTTCAAAAAAAAAAAAAAGACTGGTGGGCTACATAACTCAAGGTAAAGCGCAAGGGAGCATGTAGTGCAACAGAAAAGGACGAAGACAACATGGTAGCGGCCTGTGGTGGATGAATATGCCGAAAAGTAATCTATGTTGCGACGGTGACTTTTCCTGTTGTACTATGGTATATATGTATTAACCATGTGTAATAAAGATTGTTACTAGGGCTGTGTCTTCGTCCTCTTCTGTTGTCCTACGAGCTCTCTTGCACTTTACCTCAACAGAAGAGGACGAAGACACAGCACTACAAACAGTCTTTATTGTACATGGTTAATACATATATACCATAGTACAACAGGAAAAAAGCCACCGTTGCAGCTTAGATTACTTTTCGGCATAATCATCCACCACAGGCCGCTACTATGTTGTCTTTGTC
Organism: Dermacentor silvarum; assembly: GCF_013339745.2. NCBI lineage: Eukaryota > Metazoa > Arthropoda > Arachnida > Ixodida > Ixodidae > Dermacentor > Dermacentor silvarum. The sequence goes on along the minus strand of NC_051154.1, from coordinate 93,456,770 downwards.
TTTTTCTGTTGTCCTACATGCTTTCTTTCGCTTCACCTTTAGTTACACCCGGTATATTTCACTTTGTCTGGAAATGGGATATTTAAAGCTTTTTTTTTTTTCTCGACTATCCGTATTCGATTTGATTAGGATAAATTTTCACTATTCAAACACCCCTAATTATAGCAATTCTTGTATTCAGTTAATACGTTGAGTTTTAGACTTGTCAGTCTGACACAGTGTGCAAACATGAATGTAAATGTGCAACAGGTGCGAAGCTGTACACATAGGATTGAAACAGGCTAGCAAAGTAAGTGTGCATTACAATGCTTGTGGCAAGCACAGTACATAGTGTAGACATCAGCACATGCATTGACCTGGTAGTGCAGTTTTGCTCCACTATCCTTGCATCATGGTACATCAAGTAGTAGGTATGTACACATCAAATGACTGAGTATGCCTCTGGTGTGAAGGCTTTTGTAGCTTTACTTTTTTTCTATCTGCATGCACACACGTTTGCATTTGGTCGACATGCGGACCCAAATGCCTGGTATATGATAGGTGAAGCAGCAGTATATTGGTACCTAGTAGGGTGGCTTAATGCTGCTGCCTTATAGGTTGCTATTCCTATCATGTCAATGCACAGCCATGTATTTCAATAGGTGTTTTTGTTTACACTCTTGCATTTAGCTCGGTATTATGAAAATTCAGCACATGTATTAGAGAGGAAACAACCTCATCGCTATGTCAGGATTCATCCACAATTGTTTTCAGTCCATATTATGTCAGTGCCATATTTTTAGGCCTGCAGCTGCTGAGCTCTATTGCAAGTTCATTAATACCAATTGGAAGAGGCCTTATCAGAATTTCAGGTTAGCAGAAGTACCCACACTATCCATTCGTGTTTATCAAACTAGTGATGTTCAGCCAGGACTGAAAGCATACATGCAAAATTTTAACGAAGCATAATATGTGCTCAAAGAAAAAAAAGTTCTTTCTTCTACAATTTACAGAAATATCCAAACATTGTTATTGTGGCTTTTGCATATTCTGCATCAGTTGCTCATTCAGCACAAAAAAAGAAAAAAGCTAACTGGCTTTAAGAAACCGCTCACAACCTTCACTTACGTAAGAATTCTGTTCACAAAAGGCTGATTGAATATGTGTATGCATTGAATGGTTAAAATTATTAAAAAAATTATTGACAGCTCCTTACAAATACATTTACATTGTAATCCTACGCATTATAGAGTTGTTTGATACTGTATCACCTGTCTTTTCCTGATTTTAAATGTTGTTGTAGTTTGTAGATGGTTAATGGCTTACATGTGGGCTTAGCACTGAATTACTGGTACTATCAAGACTTGCTGCGCCCAATGGTTTTTACTCATTTCTATAGAAAGAGGTCTGAACAGCTGCAAACTTCTGTGCATTTTTTTTTTTTTTTTTGCATGCAGCATGTTTGACGTGGGTGGGCAGAGAGACGAAAGGCGCAAATGGATCCAATGTTTTAATGACGTGACAGCCATCATCTTTGTAACCGCCTGCAGCAGCTATAATATGGTGCTTCGAGAGGATCCCAATCAAAACCGGTTGAGGGAGTCTCTTGATCTGTTCAAGAGCATCTGGAACAACAGGTAAGATATTAAAATCAAGTGCATGTCAATTTTGTTTGTGTGTATAATTTAGGGATCATACCAAAAGAAGTTAGTATTACGACTAACGAAACAATAGTTTCTATTGTGTGGCATTGCAACAATGTTTATCCGCTGTAGTTGCTTAGTGGCTATGGTGCTGGGCTGCTAAGCACGAGGTTGTGGGATCAAATCCCAGCCACGGCGGCCGCATTTCGATGGGCGTGAAATGCAAAAACACCTGTGTACTTAAATTTAGACGCACATTAAAAAAAAAACCAGGTTGTCCAAATTATTCCGGAGTCCTCCACTACGGCGTACCTCATAATCAGATTGTTGTTTTGGCACGTAAAACCCCTTAATTATTTTTTTGCTACAATGTTTTTGGGGCTTACACAAGAACCTCAACATCTCAATGTAGTATTGTTTAATAGAACATGCACTGAACTGCGTAAGAATTCAAGGAATTTTAAGATAATTAAAAAATTTAACTTACTGCTGCTGTATTATCGCTCAGATTTCACAGCCAGAAAGCATATTTTTGTCCACACCTTTCATCAAAGCACTTGCAGCTGTGCTTGTATCAGTTGTCCAGAAAAATGAAGAACCCCCATTGAATGTGCACCTCACCAGCAGAGAAACAAGGTGCTCCATGTTTTTGTTCGACAATTACACTTCAGAATGCAGCTTTTTCTCACTGGGGCATAGAGCTAGTATGTCTCAGAATTGTGACAACCAATTAGAAGGGGCTGAATTGTTACAATAAAAATGTAGGTGATTTTATATGAAAGGCAGAATAATTTCAGCATATGAATGCACTTGCCTTTATCTACTCATGATGTATTTAAAGTTGCAGGAATTAAATTTAAGGAACAACACTTGGCTGAATCTAGCATTGATATTAACTGTTGTTTCTTAGGCAATGTCCAGGATGTGCTATTCTACAATATTTTTTGGGGGGCAGTAATGTTCACTTTTCAGGAATTACAAGTAGATCCCAGTTCCCTCTTTATTGCACGCCCTTCTATAGATGCTTGCTCTAAATAGTGTGTGCCTAGCCTCTCAATATTTCATCTATAATTGTAAGCATTCTTTGGTGTGCTATGTCAGGGCTACTTAATTTGTTTTTTGTACTTGCTGTGTGCATCCATCTTACTTTAGTATTTTTCTGCTGCTGGCTTGCTGTTACGGTCACTTTTTCTATGTTTATTGCTACAGATAACTGAGGGAATCCCATTCATGTGTGATATTATACCACTACCTGTCACATCAGTGCACCATTTGAGTGTTCATGCTCTGTCAGGAAACGTGGTCCTTCAATAGCTTAATGGTTGTTCCCTGCGCATTACTATAGGCTCTTTCTTTAGGATGTCCCTCCCTGCCTCACCACTTCTCCTATTTGTGTGTGTGTGTGTGTGTGCGTGCGTGCGTGCGTGTGCGCGCGCGCACCAGGGGTCACTTAAATATTTAAGTGAACCGTTTCAGGGTTTTTTCTTTGTTACTTTTTTTTACAGATGTAATATATTCTGAACGACCTAATTCAAGGAAACATTAAACTATTTCTTGAAGGGACAATAAAATTACTTTATTTACTATAATAATTAGTCAACGACCAATCGACCTATTTTTTGGGCATGCCTGATCATTTGGATGCATTCGTGGCACATTGTATAAGGACGTATAAAATTTCAAATGCTGAAACCCTTCGCTGTCTGAACAGCTTTAATTGAAGCCACCACTGCCACCATTTTGATTATCTCGTAGCCCCAAACCAGTGCTCTCACAAGCCGATCTGCTGGTAACCGTAGCCACTCCGCTTCATCATAGCCATTTGTGTTTGGCCACATAGTGTTTCAAAAATGGTCGTCTGGTCGTTTTGCGCTGTCGTGCGTTCTGCAAAGCTAGGCCTAGCTTCTTCGACGTGGGCTTACCAAGCTGCCTGCTGCTTGCTGCTCTGTTTTTCATTGAAAGGATTTGCTGCTGTCGGCAATCGCGCGGACTCCTCCTTCATCATCCTCACCTATGGCTTTGAAGTGTGGAAATCATGGCAAGGATCTAAGATGTGTTGCATAATGCTGGTTTCTTATAGCCAGCTTTGACGCAATACAGCATTGTTACGTGGTGAAGCATACGCAATGCTTTGCGGTGAAGCATACCAAGAGCGAAAAGGGGCCACAGTCACGGGACATAGTATGTACAGTGGAATCTCTATGATACGAATCTCACGGGGTCACTAAAAATATTCGTATTAGCCGAAATTCGTATCATCAAAACACAATTAAAACTAGCTAAATTAAGGGGGGACGCAGGGATCAAATCGCGAAAATCGCAAGAAAAATCGATTTTTTAAAACCACGCGTTTGGGTATCTGCAACGCCTAATCTACAATGCATCAAAATGGTTTGGCTGAAAACGCACTGAAAGTGCCCGAAAAAGTTTAATTCGTCAGTGCGCAGGACGAAAAAAACAGCTTTAAATCGCGCAAAATCACCGCAGTTCACGGAGCTCATATCTCGTATTTCCCGCCACCGAGCGCCGCCATCTTGGTATCGTTCGAAAGCTCCAAGTTTCGCCGTTCCGCTTCTCAATTCGTCCGTCGTCGCCAACTTGTAACAAACGCACAAACACCAAAGAAGCGCGGGTCTGCGATAGGTAGTCACACAGGCCCTCTGATAAAAGCAGGCCTCCGATTGGCTGCCGTGCTGAAAGGAGTCTCTCCATTGGTTGTTGCTGTGGCAGGGGCAAGATGGCAACTGCAGTTGTCTGATTCGTAAACCACGCTGGCGTCTTCACTTGACACACAGAATTCGGATTACTGAGAACTCCCAGGTTAGTGATGGATCGTCGCTCGTTGGCGAATAAACTTTGGACGAAGCACGCCTTCGGGAATACGGAAGCGCTCCTACGGCAAGAAAAATACGGTGATTAGCGGGAGAAGCGGAGGAGCACCCGACTGAACGAGCGCAACCTTGCACCTTGGATTACGTGCCGCGCTATCTTGCACCGTGCGACTCCAGCAGCGAAACCCACAATCGCCCTGTGCCATCGACACCGATAACACAGCCGACGGAAGACGTGCCAACGGAGGCTCCTGCGTCTCGGCGTACGGCCGCGCGAATCAGCTGAGATTGTATCTCGGTAGACATAGCTCGCCGCGACTAGGCAAAATGGCGCAAAAAAGAACGCGGCCCGAAGCACGGCAGCCACTCACTCAGCCCAATGGCACGCGGAAAAGGAGGAAAAGCACAAAAGCAACAAAAGCGCCACCGCTTCGAACTCTTCGCGCCCATTCGTGGCCTCCGCACCAAAAGAGAAAGGGAGAAAGCGAGTGATTGCGCGCTGTTCTCTTTTGCGGCCGTCGGTGGGGCGGCATTTATTCGTATCAACTGAGGCGGGTTGAAAATCGATTCGTAACAACCGTTTTCTAGCACGTTGCAAAGTAATGGGGCTCGGCCGGGACCGCAGAAAAATTCGTATCATCCGGAAATTCGTATTAGCCGCGATCGTATCATCGAGGTTCTATTCCGTAATTTTAGGTGTGTGCACCTGCCTTTTCCTGTCGCAGCATGAGCACCAAGATGCTTATAAGTGTACTCGCAGGCCTTCAGAGCTATTTCTGAAGTGGTTGTGGGGGGTCTGAGCCCTTGAAGACAGTAAAGGGCATGCATTCGTTGTTTGTATTTGTTTTTGTGGTCTCTAGGGAGCCTGAAAAATCAGATGGCTGTATTTTTATTAGATTAATATTACTATACAAAAGTGGGCCTGCCGAAGCCAAACGAGGCCCTGTTTGATGTGTATAGTATGCAGGGTTTATTATTCAGCACATGAATATTTGTACAAACAGTAAACTGTATAAAAGTTATTTCTTTCTTTGAAATACTGTTGAACCTAGACGTAACAACACAGATATAATGAAGTAAATATAAAAATTTGGTTGCCCATGCTTTATTTCAATGGAGTATTCTGCTGCTATAACAAAATAAAAAATATGGTATCTGACACTATATGTATAGCAAAACATATATTTGTTTGCTTGTGCCTCAGTATATATATTTCATCATGTCATGAGGGAGGTAGTGGCCAAATACTGCACCAGGGCCGGTATTTTGTAGCGATGCCTTTCCGGTAATAATGCCTTTTTGCGCTTATCGTGCTTTGTCAGTATTCGGAGCGACGGTCTGCTCGCGTTATCAACGGGATCAGCCGGCCGTGAGCGGTGGATGATAAGACTACAGTAGAATATGTCATAATGCCTCGCTACAAAATCGTGGCCCAGGGAGGCCAATTACTGTTCTGGTGAGGGAGTGACATTATTGAAGCTTAGTGGGCCTTCCTAATTTGGTTGCACCTGGACTAGTATAGCTCCACTTGCTCTCGGCATTTTTTTTTTTTTCCGTTGTCAGGCGCCACTTTATGCCATGAAGTTAAGGACCGCACAAAGAGCGATGGAACAAAAATGGTGCGCCTAATGTTAAGAGACGGGAAGAGAGCGGTGTGGATCGGAGAGCAAACACGAATAGCCGATATTCTAGTTGACATTAAGAGGTAAAAATGGAGCTGGGCAGGCCATGTAATGCGTAGGATGGATAACCAGTGGACCATTAGAGTTACAGAATGAGAAGGGAAGCGCAGTCGAGGACGGCAGAAAACTAGATGGGTTGATGAAGTTAAAAAATTTGCAGGCGCAAGTTGGAACCAGCTAGTGCAAAACAGGAGTAATTGGAGAACGCAGGGAGAGGCCTTCGTCCTGCAGTGGACATAAATATAGGCTGGTGATGGTGATGATGTATATTTTGGTAGCAAAAATGTCAAATGCAGTGGCTGACCGATTTTTCAGATGCCTGATTTTCCGAATCTGCACGATTTCTGCAGTACCGCTACCTACCCCAAGCATGAACCTTTAACCGCAATAACTGAAACTTCAGAAGTCGCTCGGTGTTGTGAGCATGAACTGTGTGTGTGATGCCACATGCATAACAGCCCCGAACAACATTGCAACCATACTGACTGGCACAAAACTGCAACTTCAGTTGCCCGACTAACTATGAAGCGGTGCTGGCTGGCTTAGCGACCTAAGCAGTGAGGCCGGCGGAGTTGCTGGTGACATGCCATCGTGGGAAGCTGTAGTAGTAGGGGAGTATGGATCCACATGCATTCTCCTTCGTGTCTAAAAATTAGTGTATCAGCAGTGCGCTTAGTTTTATGTTTGTTTGCACTCGTAGACCTTATTGTTGATCGAGGGTGAGGTCGGATGCATGGGCTTGACTCCATGAAAGCAGAGGTGCGACTTATAGACCGGAAAATACGCCACAAACCATCATAGCTTGGATTTAAAGCACCAAGTTCATTTTTGCCCATAAAGAATGCATGTCGTATTGTGTTTATTTCATTGGCAATGCCAGCCTGCTCACATGTAAATAATGAGATGAGACACTTTCGTGGAAACGTAATTCTAATTCTGAGTTTCAATACAAAATATTAGTGATGTTTCACTTCATGAACGCGGTTTACGTACAAGCATACGGGCCCTATGTCACTGACATTGACTGTGACGACTCGCAGATGCCAGAGACGATTACAAACAGAGCACATGTACCCAAACGGATTAATAATGAAATCCGTCTTAAAGATTTTGGTGGCACCCGCGTGAAGCCGGGCATTCTGCTTGGTCTTGTGATTCCGGGCTTCGCGCAAGACACTGCGCAGCTATGGACTTCCATACTGGCTTCACGCTGTTGAGTTCCTAAGCTATGCCATCTTGCCTGATAAAACCCGCATTCTTGCAAGCCGCCTAGCACGTTCCTCAGGAGTCTCCTGGGCCAAGTTCGTGCCTTTTGCCGGACTTGTTCAGCTCGTGCCCGGCACGTGGCGGCGACTTCGGGGTCTGTCGACTCATGCTCGGCGTGCTGCTGCTTGCTTTGCTGCCCTGTCCTTTTCACTTGGTGCTCGGCCTCTCGATCACAAGACGAACCCGGTACGTCCATAGCGCACAAAGAACCCATAGAAACTGCTAGAGGAGGTCAACCCAGTGTGCCTCCGCCTACCCTGCTCCTCCGCAACGCTTCGCCTCATTTCTCTTTCCCCGCTTCGCTGAACGACACCTAGACTTTTCTCTAGGTGGCGTTGTTTTGCTTCACGCTCTGCACGCTCCTCCATACTTTTCTCAGCGTGCGATTCTCTTCTCCGCTTCCGGGCGCCTTCCTCCTCCGACGCTCGCTTCGCTCACGGCGACACACATAATCTTGGCACTTTCACAGCATGTACGCTTGCACGTAAAAAATATTGCTCTATAATTGTCTACAAATTTTGACTATGAAGCCCAGAAGTGGAGCATTGTAGAGATGAAACGCCACGTTAATGGAAAGGCATGTGACTAACTTGTCATATATTCTGATCACAAGGCTCTTGAACAAGTCAATGGTTTCATACCCAACACCTTCTATTGCCTATAATTGCTTTCGATTCATTGTGCCAAATAGCGGATCCTTGAGATAACAGTGGCATGGCAGTGTCCAAGCTAATGACATAGGTTATTATTTTCGTAATATCTTATGTGTTTTTCTGTGTTCTCTGTAAATTAAAAAGCATGGTCTCTAGTGTAATCTTTGGGCTTCGTACCAGGCCTGGAAGAGTTCTATAAAATAGCCTACATTGCTCCTTGTAGACAATAGATTGCAATAAAGCTCAAAACTTAATTTTTTTTAGTTTATAATTAAGAAAAAATTTAACATTGACTATCATTGAAAACACTGGTGAGCGATAGAGTCGAGCCCACTTATAACACTATCCAAGTGCCACAAAAATTTACTTGTTATAACCGATAATTGTTATAACCGGGTTCAAAATAGAGGGATGGCAGAGCTGTTGTGAGGAAACTATAATGGCGGGGAAGCTAGAGCATTTCTCCACCACCTACCGCCATCTGGCTGCGGATGGTGTTGACACGTTTAACTGTTTAACTCTGCTTCCTGTGCATTCCGATCGCCTGTAACAAGCCGTGGTTGTCGGCATTCAAGAATGTTACTGGTAAAGCGGGGTCACAGGCGGCTAGTGAAATGCGAGCTCCACCGAGGCATCGCTTTGGTGGCCTCAGAAGGGGCCTTTTAAAGAATGCGAGAAGGTTGCCGTGGCAGCCTTTCAGCTTGAGAAATCCTGAAGAAACGCTGGGGTGAGGTCACCACAAGCATTCTTCTCACTGGCTTGCACGAGAAAGCCCCATGTCCGCCAGCTTTTGCTTGCTTTACGCAAAGCTTGCCGACATCCTTCTTCAAGGCATCCAGGTGCTCCATGTAGGGCAGTGGAAGGTCCCTAGCGAAAACGAAGCTCAGGAGGGACTAAATCATCTGCAGGGCCTCCTACGAGAACGTTGAGGCAGCCTGCCTTACTGCGTCGTTGCTGCCGTTGTCACCTTCGCCATCACTATCCAATGCAAGCACGTTTGCGACAATCTCCTCATCGGTTAGAAGCACTTTGTTTTCAAATCTATAGCAGTACGCTTTCTTATTACCGGCAACATTGTGCATTGCTGATGATCTGCAGGTGGCGGATCAGCCATCTTCCGTTTCGGCGGCGAGTCAAATGATGCTTAGAAACCACATGGCCAGGAATGACTTCAACAAAACCAACAAAGACGAGCACGAGTGTTAGCAGAACTGTGCAGAATGAGGGTCCAGCGAGTAACCTGGGAGCAGCATCCAGCGCTGACATTGCAGTTTGCGCGGTCCATTCGTGTTTCGGAAGGTAGTGCGGTATAGAGCTATGGGCACTGCCTATTCGTGTTAGGAGGGGTGGAAGGACGATGGGAGAGAGGCGTGCGACGCTGGTGATGTGGAGAAGGCTGGAAAACAGCATGCTGGCGTGCAGCGGCTGAAATTTCTTTTTCTTTTTTCTTTTCAAGGATTTTGCATTTCGTTACCTTTCGGCATGGACACCCAGTAGCCGGACTTCATCGTTATAACCGATAATGCGGCATAGGAGCATTGTAGTAAGTGGGATATTTTACCATAAAAAACAAAGAAATGTTGATGGTGCAGTAGCTTCTCATTGTTATAACCGATATATTATTAAAACAGGTATCATTAAAAGTGGATTCGGCTGTATTGCAATAAGACTGATGTCTGCATTCTGCATGTCATGTTCATATGTGCATGCAAAATTTGGCTGAGATTGAGTCAGCTTAAGCACCAGAATGTTTTTGTACAAGGAGTGAAAACAGCATAAAGTTTAATAAAAGAACGTGAAGTTTACATTTTTTGAACACTGTTATTATAACTATTGCAGGTAAACTTTCATAACATTTAGCCAGACTGCAGATTAGTATTTCCAGAAGTAGCATACAGGGTGTGCACAGGTCCTTGAAATCCTTGAAAACCCTTGAAATTGAAAGTTCCATTTTCAAGGCCTTGAAAGTCCTGGAATTTCTTTTGCGTCCTTGAAAACCCTTGAATTCTTGGGGTTTTCACGGGGTCCGACAGTGCGACTCACATTATATGGCGGTTGAGGGTGGTCCCGGCAAACTTCATTGCTTTCCACAACACCGGGACCACGAAGTCAAACTTCCTGCTCGAGGAAGAAGCGAGCACATGTCCGTCGCGCACTTTTTAATTTTTTTGTCCCTCTGGCTTGCTTCGACTTCGGGGTTGGCCAAAAGAAATACGTTGCTGTCCACAATGAGGCTAGAGCGTCTCGACCTCCTCGGGAAAAATACAAATTGTGCCATCATGCTTATTTGTAATGAAAAAGCAGTTACATGAAGCTTAACAGTTGAATTTGGTAGTATTTCACTTTTTTGGGGGGTTCGCCTTGGGCTGGATTTATTGGCAACCCACTAAAAACAGGTACAGCCTCATAGCCTGAGCGTTGTCTGTTGGCCACATTGTGCTTTGTTTATCTGCGCGCGTGCTTCGGTGTCGTCGACGCTTTGTTTGCTTTTTCCCCCGTTTCGGTTGTGGTGCGCATGGTTCAGAATAATGCCTCGGAAATGTAAATTCCAAAGCTCAGCAACGACGATTACCACTTAGGGTTGCGCCGGATACATCGGACCCCCACCGCGCGAAAATTTGAGGAGCCTTAGCAGGCTGGATGAGTTTTTTCATGACCTCCTGAGCTTCAATCCCTCCTACAAAGAGCTGTGGAAAGCAGTCAGGCTGGTGCTTGTTTTGAGCCATGAGCAAGCAACTGTCGAACGGGGGTTCAGCGTCAACTGCCAGATCTCCGTAGAGAATCTGAAAGGTTTGTCATACATTTCACAGCGTATCATATGTGACGCAGAGGACAGGGCAGGTGGAATTTTGAATGTTCCTATAAGAAAAGAACACAGAATAGCTGTGTCCGCAGCGAGGCAGCATTACGGTGCATACTTGGAATTGGAAAAGAAACGGTACCAGGAAAACTCAAAGCAGACAAAAAGGCGCACAATTAAAGAAGAAGTTGAAGGGTTGCAGACAAAGATAAAGAAGCTTGAGGCAGTCGTTGCCGATTTAACAGCCTTTGCAGATGGATATGCAGAAAAAAAGGCTGAGAGAACCGGTGACATCTCGCATGTGGTGAAATCAAACAGCTTGAGAAAGACCAAAGCGAAGGCTGAAGAACTCGGCAGCATTAAGACGCAAATAGAAAAGTAACTGAAAGACCTGCCCTGAGCTTCAGAATTCCATCTAGTCGAATGAAACTGTACGTGCACTAAGTCAAATAACTTTCCTTTGTTCTGTCCAATAAGATGTAACGTGTGTGAACTACCGTAATAAATATTTAAATTTTTTGAAAGGTCCTTGAAAAGTCCTTGAATTTTTTTCTTGGAAACGTGTACGAACCCTGAGCATAGAACTTCCAATTTCTCCTGCTGTGTGGGTGGTACCACGGTATGAAGAATATAAGAGGTGTATAAACTGCGCAGCGGTGCCATGGAGAGAGCTTCTCCGCAGCTTGCTAAAGTTTCTGTTGCTCTGCCAGTAGATTGTGTGAGTACGTCGGGGCTGAAGGGGAGTGGTTTACATTGTACTAATGGGAAAATAAGAGCACGCAGTCATTTTGTGCATGCTTTCCTAGCGTTGTGACAAGCCTTTTAGCGCATAATGTAGAAATATTGCTTTGTCAAGCGTGGTAATATGAGGTACAAGTCATGCAAGGGAAAGTTCTTGTTTTTTGCATCAAAAGACAATGTTTGTCTAAACAGTGTACAATCCAAAGGAAGGATCGATTTGTTTAGCCGACAGACTATGTCTGTGGAAAACATTATGAGCACTAAGTCGTGTGCAATGAATGGGCAGTGCAGCACAATCTAGTATACTGTTACAACGCGTAAAGCTATTTTCCTGTTTTACTGCACCAATAAAATGTTCTTCTTGTACATGTTCTGCAGCTCTCTCTGTAGTGTCCGCACGCTGGGTGCATGTGTAAACACTCATGTTATCTTGATTCAGTGAATGCCTGTACTCTCGTAGCTGCCCTCAAAACAATCACATGACTTAATGGTTCTTGGTCGTCGCAGCGAATCACAGCAGTTAAATTTGAACACTATTTATACTACTTCCATTATCGTGGATACACACTTTGCCGTGGATAAGGAAAATTCCTGAACAGGCTAATTTTGTTGCTATGTGTGCACAACTTAGTAACGACAGGTTCACCCTCGTAGAAATTGTGTATGCATGATTAAAAAAAGTTGGACGTCAAGGTGGCTAAAGAAAATGAAATTTCACAACTTGGTTGATTGAAGTTTATGTAAATCTTCATAACTAAAGACATCTGAGTCAATGCCTCGTACAACAGCGAATGCTGGTTTCCCAGCATACAGGTGTTAAAATCTGCGTAACAATATGGGATAGACTACGGGGGTAATACTGAAAATAGATAAATGCCAACCAGGCTCCTTCGAGGTGTCTGCGAAAGCTGTTATTTAACGAAAAAAGAGAAAGTGCCATTGATTTGGCTTAGCTGTTACAATCCCTCAAAGAGAGAAAACAAAAAGAAAGGTGAGCCTTATCCACGTAAACAGTTGAACAAAGCGCCCATTGCTTCGTCTTGCAGCAGCATAAAATCACACCAGAGACTGCGTACGAGTGGCATCTGCATGTTACACTCATGTGTAAGAATGTGTCCTGCAATTCCTTGGCACTGTCATGTGACTAAGGGTTAAGCATAGCAAGCAATGCTTCAAATTTGTTTTTCTAGCTTTATTTCATGATTGTTGTTATTACATCAGGGGTAATTTAACATACTACAAACCACCTAGTGGACCAGTCGCCTGGATACCTATGTTTTTTTATGCCCATTTATATGTTATTACATTCACTTCAAAATTTTTATCAGCATAAACAAGTCCGTAGCTTTATTAGAAAATAAAAAATAAAATGCATGAAGACGAGCTTTGGAACACGTTTTATTACTTATTTATACTCGGGAGTGCTTTCCTAATGCACATACACCAAGCCGGCGGGAGCCCAATGGATGGTCCCTAAGCCCCCTGAATAAAACTAAAGGTGGCGACATTCTTTCTCGCCCAGCCTCTCCGTGTACTGGTATTCTCGCCGCTTGCGCTTTCCCTCGTAGCTCACCCTCACAGTTTGCTCGTTCGCTCCGGGGCGTGTGGCTTCACCCATAGAGTTACGTGAGGCGAGACATCAAAAATTGTTGTTGGGTTTTTGTGAGACCACGACCACGTCTGCACCAGCCTGTACAACGCCTGCACCAGCCACGACAACGTCCACGACCGTCCTTACGCATCCTAAAGACCCAGGGACGTTGCGGACGGATGAAGTTGACATCGAACATTGGATTGCCGATTATGAACGCATCAGTGAGATCAATCGTTGAGACCCGACGCTGATGCTGGCTAACGTGCTGTTTTATCTCAAAGGAACGGCACAGGTATGGTTCGAGAACCACGAGGCAGAGATTGGAAGTTGGAACACTTTCAAAGAAAAACTTTGTGCGTTGTTTGGGAAGTCCATGAGTCGAAAAGCAGCCGCAACGAAAGAGCTATCCATCCGCGCTCAGACGTCTACTGAACCACACATATCCTACATTCAGGACGCCTTGGCTCCGTGCAGTAAAGTCAACAGTGACATGACGGAGTTGGACAAGGTTGGTCACAGGCTGAAGGGAATCTCAGACGATGCGTTCAACCTATCACTGTTCCGAAATTGTGCAACCGTTGACGCAGTTATTGAAGAATGCTGGCGTTTTGAGCAAGCCAAAAGCCGGCGTATTGCAAGGTCATTCGCTCGGCTACCGAACACCGCTCTGACCTCGTCATGCGAAGACGGACTGACCTCTCGTCTGTAGTCGCCGCCGCCGTCGGAACTTACACGAATCTTTCGTCGGGAAATCGAAGCAATTGCTCCTGCTCTTCCGAACAACGGCCATGGCGATTTTCACATGCCGGCTGTTTGCCTGGCCCAGTCCATTCTGCAGAAGGAACTCGTCAACTTGGGTTTCACCTTCTGCACCGTTGCTCAATCTCGGACAATTGACTTTTGCCCTAGGTTGCTGCCTTGCCCAAGATCGCCGCCCCAGGATCAACGGTTGTATCCTCACTCTCATAATCCGGCTGAATGGTGGATGGCAGATTATCGGCCGATTTGTTTCCACTGCCGCCATATCGGTCACATCATGCAGCATTGAAACCATTGGGTGTCGCCGTTATTGGGGTGACACTGCTAGCTGCACCGACAACTACCGCTGTTTTTAGTCAACTCAGCCATGCAACAGTGATAGCTACCGCCGCTTCCAGCCTTTTGAGGCGTACAACGTCGATGCCAGCCCTATGCCACACAGCCACTCCCAGTCATCCTGAGGTCACCAGCCCCGTTCGCCGCCAGTGCTTCGTCCATCGTCTCCTTTGCCTCTATGACGACGTCCAACATCGTCGCTCAACCTGCAACAGGGAAACTATGGGATGTAGCTCTTGGAGGTGACGCTGCATCTTCGACTTCCACCTCAAATCCTCTCCTCGTATTGCCGACACGGCGAAACTTGATTGCCGTTGACGGCTTAACTGTTTCCACACTTGTTGATACTGGGGCACAAATATCCGTGATAAGTAATCAACTTTGTCGCCGCCTCAAGAAAGATAAGCCTAAATGAGAGTTTGGGTCTCTGGGCTTGGACGTGCATCCCCACGAAACGTAGTGTCGCCTACCTCCACATCACGGACATTTAGTCAGGTAAGGCACTAACTGTATAGCGTGTAGCTTTAAGAGATGCAGATATACGTTCGTCTGTATCTTTCTAAAGTCAGTCGCCTTTTCTCCGCTTAGGGACTTCTGAGGTGTTCCATACTATTGGCGTGTGAAATGCTGGTGAGCAAGAATCTCTCTGGCTAGAATTGGAATGGACGACGATCGGGGGTCAGAGAGCGCCGCTCGGTTACTAAAGTCGCGAGCTAACGCGTCCACCCTCTCGAGCCCGGCATGGCCCGGGCACCAAATTAACCTGTGGAGTTGGGTCTTTGTGGGTTCGAGCAGCCTTAAGGCTGAGGCAGGTATTCTACCGGCCATGAAGAGCCGGCAGGCTTCTTGCGAGTCCGATAATATTACGGACGACAGTCCCTTATGCTCCTGAAACCGTACAGCTAGGGCTATAGCCGTCGCTTCTGCCTTCGTAGCCGAGGTAGTGTTTAAGGAAGCGCTAGTGATTAATTGCGAATTCTTGTTTACGGCCGTGATTATGTGGTGTTGCCTATTGTAGCTGGCCGCGTCGACGTACAGGACACTGCAGTCGGTTCCGAATTATTTATGGAGCCATTTTGACTCTTGCTGTACATCTGGCCTCGTGGTAGTCGTGGTGAATTTTCGGCACTAGTGGCATCGAGATTCATTTCCGGCATTTCCGGATTCATAGGAGCCCCACCCCACGCCCAACACCTCATCGAGATATTGGGTGTGGGGTGGGGCTCCTATCCTGGTGAGGATTTTTCTACCCGCTGGGGTTTTATTGAGACCCCCGATCGGTACTCATCGCGAGATGAGCAGCGCTGCCCTGAGTTCTATGTAGGTGTTATGAAGACGTAACGCTAGGAGCCTCTCTGTTGGTGTACTGAGGGGCAGCCCGAGAGCCGCTTTGTAGGCGCTTCTAATTAAGGCATCAAGCTGAGCATCCTAACCCTTGTCGAGCGAGTGGTATGGCACGCCGTATGTTACTCTGCCCAGGACGAGGGCCTGGACAAGCTTTAGGGTATCTTTTTCGTGCATACCCTTTCTGTGGTTCGTGATATGGTGTATCATTCTGGCGATTTGCTTCATTGTAGTTTTTAAGGTGGTGATGGTGTGCTTGGCCTTGCCGTTGCTGTGTAACCAGAATTCGGGTGCAGATGACCTCGGCTGTGGTGTGGCTGTCCAGCTCGAGTGAAATATTGCCGTTACTTTTATAGTATTTTCCATGTATTCTGATGACTTCTGGCTTATCTGGCATGCAGCTAAGTCCCCTATTTCTAGCTAACTCTGCCACGGCTGTCGCAGCCTCCTGCCGCGTTTGTTCTGTCTGCGCAAGTGAACGCTTCGTTGCCTACATAGTGATATCGTCCGCATAAAGGGTATAACCCAGGTGTGGAGTCTTCTCTATGGCTCGAGCGAGTCTGCGCATGCCAATGCGCATACCGGGGAGATTATGGCACCCTGTGGTGTACCCTTATTTGGCATTTGAAGTTGATCTGATCTTGTCTGCCCTAGCCCGTTGGCAGCCGTTCTACCAGAAAGGGAGGACTTAATGTAGTTACCAGCATTCAAAGAGGCATTGCATAATCAAGGAGTACAGGAGGCGTACGTGAATATCTTGGGAAATATCTACAAAGATTCCACAGCTACGTTGGTTCTCCACAAGAATACTAAGTAGAAAATTACCTATCAAGAAAGGGGCAGGCAAGGAGACACAGTCTCTCCCATGTTATTCACTGGATGCTTAGAAGTATTCAAGCTCTAAGACTAGGAAGACTTGGGAATGAGGATCAACGGCAAATATCTCAGCAACCTTCAGTTTGCAGATGACATTGACCTGTTCAGCAACAATGGGGATGAATTACAACAAATAATTGAGGACCTTAACCGAGAAAGTGTAAGAGTGGGGTTGAAGCTTAATATGCAGAAGACGAACATAGTGTTCAATAGCCTGGCAAGGGAACAAGAATTCAGGATCGCCAGTCAGCCTCCTGAGTCTGTAAAGGAGTATGTTTATATAGGTCATTACTCACAGGGGACCCTGATCATGGGATAGAAATTTACAGAAGAATAAAATTGGGTTGGAGTGCATACGGCAGGCATTGCCAAATCCTGACTGGGAGCTTACCACTGTCGTTGAAAAGTGTACAATCATTTCATTCTACCCGTGCTAACATATGGGGCAGAAACTTGGAGGTTAACAAAGAAGCTCGAGGACAAGTTAAGGACCGCACAAAGAGTGATGGAACGAGAAATGTTAGGCCTAACGTTAAGAGATGGGAAGAGAGCAGTGTGGATCAGAGAGCAAACAGGGATAGCCGATATTCTAGTTGACATTAAGAGGAAAAAATGGAGCTGGGCAGGCTATGTAATGCATAGGATGGATAACCGGTGGACCATTAGAATTACAGAATGGATACGAAGAGAAGGGAAGCGCAGTCGAGGATGGCAGAAAACTAAATGGGGGGATGAAATTAGGAAATTTGCAGGTGGAAATTGGAATCGGCTAACGCAAGACAGGGGTAATTGGAGATGGCAGGGAGAGGCCTTTGTCCTGCAGTGGACATAAAAAAAAAATAGGCAGATGATGATGATGATGATGAATATAGGTAACAGTAGGCTCTTTGCAGCCAATTGCTCCGAAAGGATTGCCTCATGAGAGATGTTATCAAAAGCCCCTTTAAGATCGAGGGCAAGTATTAGATTTTCCCCCCCTTTGGGCATGCAATCGAGGACATCCTTAGCAAGAGGAAAAGTCAAGTCGAGAGTCCGGAGCAAAAGCCTATCATGGTGACAGGGAAAAGTTTTTTTTTTTTCTCTATGTAATTTTGGAGCGGAGTTCGAATCACCCGCTCGTAGAGCTTGCCCATACACAATGTTAGTGATATGAGTATTAAGGCTCCTAGGGCGGGTGGTTTGCCCGGTTTAGGGATAGTTATAAACCTTGGCTTCCTTCCAATCCGGAGGAACTTGGCCCTTCTCTAAGCACTGTTCGTTAAGGAATAGAGTAAGGTGTTTTAGGACCTCGTTGCTGAGATTCCGAACCATGGAGTTGGTGATCTTATCTGATCCCGCGGCGGAGTTTCTGTGGGCGGTCTGGGTTGTCACGAATACCTCTGCCTTGGTTACTGGTGCATCTAGTTCAGGGCTGTCGGTACCCGCATACTGCATGTTGCACGGTGGTATGATGATGATCATCATCATCAGCTGAATATAAGTGATTTTTGTAATTATCAGTGAATTTTGTTTTGGGGCACAGCAAGCCAACATGTTCTAAAAACTCTGGCGCATCTTGGGTATTTCCTAGAGATGTTTGATTATTTGAAATTTCAAATACAAATTGAATAGTCTTTGCTATTTGATTCGTATACGATTCGACAATTAGTGCAGAGACCAACCAGTGGGGATTTGGCACCGGCTGATATTTGTCAGAAGATTGGCTGCAGACAACAGCTTTACTCAACTAAACTGCCACTCACTATTTTGCTAAATGTGTGCAGTCTCAGGCTTGATCACCATTGGGAGGTAGCACCGATAATGCCGGATGACTGTGGTTTTCGTACTTCTGGCATGCACATCGCGATTGCGGTCACCACATACTTGGAAGTGTTGCTGCCACAGGCGGGTTAGAGGTATGCACCTAAACATTGATTTTCCATCTTGCTCAGTGACATAAATCCCACCATATTTGTGCATAAAAATAGGTGTCTGCAGTCACTCTTGTGTTCTGATCTCTGTGCCTAGAGAGCACCTATTTTTGTCAGACAAAACGGGGTCTCCTCCACATTTCCTCCAGTGCAACAGTGGAGTCAGAGGGATGCTTTCCTGAGGATATCTCGTGGTCTCACCGTGGTCATTAACAGTTCTTCGTCTGGCTCATGAAATGCTTGCCACCTGAATCGGGTCCGAACTCGTTTCCATGCACAGCCATTCTGCCACAATGCTTCACCATACACTTATTTCTTTTATGGACTGTGCCATCAACCTTTGCTAACAGAAGTTCAAATAAAAGTTTTTTCTGGAAACATAGCACTATCATGTCTCATGGCTACCTTCTTAGTGGTACGACATACCTTAGTTCCATAATTCGTAATCACTGTCACATGGAAGATATTACACGCAATGCATTGGCCCACCTGTCACTTCACTGTTCTTGCCTTTGCCGATTCCTGTAGTGTTACACAGCCACTTGACAGTATAATTTAAATCTGCTAATGAACTGATGGCAGCCTGAGTGTGAAAGGGCAGCTATTTCTCTGTAAGGACATTTGTGAAGACGGTAGCAGCTTTAGCCATGTGCTAGCCTTTACAGATGCTCCTTTCCCCCCCATCCTGCTGGAAATCCTAGGGCCACTGGTTTATGGTTGTCCTTAAGAGGACGCTTTAGCTCGGGCCCAACTCCGATGCGGCCTATTCAAATACATGTAAAATGCAGAAATGCTTTTCTAAAAGGTAACCCCTGGACCGATTTTAATGAAATTTGTTGCATTTGGGGGAGAAAGTTAAATTCTAGTCACTGTTGGAAGCGGAATTCTAATTTAGAGCCTGAGTGTTTTTAAAATAATTGAAAATTCGAAAGTTCGAGAAAAATAGAAGCACGAAGTTTACAAATAATAGCTCTGCATCAAGAACGGCTATCAGGGTTCTGTAGATGGCATCCATTAGATCATTCAAAGCGGACAAATTTGATATTTCAATTTATATCTTACGTGAATTTGTTATGTTGAGTGCAAAGGTTCTGCAAAAGCTGTATTTCTATATTACTAAATTTTTGCAGATTCATGTGTAATATATCAATTTTGCCCGCGTTAGATATACTATTACATGTAATGCACATAATTGTGATATCATTTTTCATTGCTGAGTTAGAGTTGTAAACTTGATAGTTTCATTTTTGAAAATTAGCGATCTTTACCAATTTTTAATAAAAGAAATGATGACCTAAATCAAAAATTCGAAACCAACAGTCACCAGAATTTAAGTTTTTCTTTTAAATGCAACAAACCCCGCCAAATTTAGTGCAGTGGTTGCAGATAACGAATCCTCCTTTTACATGTATTTAGATAGGAGCACCCGAGCTAAAGCTTCCTAATAATTCTCATAAATGCCATCAGGAAGTGGCACCTGTGAACTCCTTCAAAGAAGAGTCCAAATTTACTGGCTATGGAATTTGTGTTGCTGCATCCAGCATTTTGCCACCTTTAGCATCTTATTCATGTCTATTCAGCGTACGAAATTTATTTTAATTTATTCATAATGTCTTTGTTGTCACTAATACAAATTATTGACAAATGATCCCAGCATGAATTTCAAAGGCAGCTGGTTTTTAGGTTCAATTACAAGCAGATAAGTGCTGAAGTCACCATGAAATCACTGGGGCCTGTTTCTCTTTCGCTTAGTTTTTGCGACATGGTATGTTTTACAGGTAGATTTGTAGTTATCACAGCTCCTTCAAAAACAAGCCTCTGGCCATGATTGCAACTCCGCTACTTAAGATATCCAGCTGTTGGCTTGTCGAAACCAGGCTTATCTTGACAAAGCACATGGAGGAAGTTAGCAGCGAACTTCTGTTATTTCGACCCTGATGGGACTGACGAAATTGGTCGAATTATTCGGCAGGTTATTGGTTATTACTACGAAATTGATTATTCGGCAGGTCAAATTAAATATGAGGCAGAAAAAATGCCGAGCGACAACACCGATTCATCGGCAGTATTTGCCCCGATTCTAAAACACTCCTGAATCGAATTTGCACCCACTTTTTATCGATTCAAAGTAGAAAGCTAACAAAATTGACATTAGAGGTCCTAAACAAAGTAGAGATCGTATTCACACCCAATATTAGAAAAAGTACAAGAAAAATGTAGCATGCATCCGATTCTGGCAATAAGAAAAATACGAAACCAGGGAAATTTAACTTCACAGTACGGCCTAATGGCCATCGTCATCGATCTCGGATAGCACTTCATCACTGTCTATTAGGAGCCACATCATGTCATCCTTTGTACGGTCCGTAGTGCATTTGATAGTGTGCATTTATTAAACGACTCCATAACAATTGCATACGAGATTGTGGCCCACGCCTAGGCTAACCACTTCGCTAGTTCGTCCTGCGATGCATACAATTCTCAGGAATGCCACGAACACGTGGCGCAATTTGTTGCCACTAGCTTAACATTTAAAATTACTTGTTCTTTGAATGTGCTTTCTTAATCAGACTGAAAGCAGAGCATCATTGTCATGCTATGTGAGAAAACTTGTTTTGTCGCCATCCATGGTCGTCATCTCACAATGGCGATGGCAATGGTGATGATGATGGCTAGGCTGGCTCTGACCATAGTCTCCTACAATAATTACTAGAGGGAACTCTGGTGCTGCTATTGTTCAGCCACCATTGATGGTTAATACATGGTTTTGTCTGATCTTCGTTCTTGTGGCTTTGCTTATTTCCGTTTATCTGCCTTCATTGACCTAAATTTGAAAGTAATGAATACTTTTCTAAATGCAGAAGGCAGTAAGATTCTGCGAACATGCATAATCGCTATTAATAGGCACCGGGCACGCTATGAGTTTAGACCGTTGGCACCTTCATGGAGTGCTGCCGCGAATGTAGCGCCATGTGACGGCTTTGCCAGGCACAGTGGGCGCAACTGCCAGCTACGTTGGTTGGTTATGTTCCGGCGTTACTTCTGTCTTGTGTTGCCGAAATACCACATGGAACCAAATCTGAACAAACATGTTGTGTTTTTGGGTGCACAAACAGTTATTCATGACTGAAGCTGGTGAGGCCATTCAGTTCAACCGGTCTTCATCGCGGCCTCACCAGATGAAACAGCAGAAAGCCTGGATATGTGCGGTCCGTAGGCAACGGTACATACTATCGGCGTCAAATGAAACGCGAACAGCAGATCGCCTAACCGAAGGTATGGTGGTCCAGTCACCATTGACAGGCGCGAACATCTGGTTTGACCGCACTGCGCGATGATGCTCCCCCCTTTCGTTTCTTTTTGGCTCTCCTTTATTTCAAAGCGAGAACCGAAAATCAAAGAAAACAGGAGCTAAAATATCGCAGCATATGACAAGTGTTATCGCCAAGCGTGGTGAAACCATACGTTCTATCGGCGTCAAATGAAACTCGAACAGCGGTGCGTGTGGTACAATTAGCACAGTCATCATTACTGCACTGTCATCTTTTGTCACTTTCAAATAAAAGACAACCAGAACGGAATCGAAAATATCGCAGTATAGGGGGAACATCATCACGCAGTGCAGTTAAACCGGATGTGCGCTCCTGTCAATGGTGACGACTGGACGGGCGCGCACTATACCTTCCGTTAGGTGATCTGCTGTTCGCGTTGCATTTGACGTCGATAGTACATCTCCGATACTACTTTGCTTTTGTCTAGTTGTTCTAACATAAATAAAGCAGCCATTCATACACAAGAGCTTTGTGTTCCATGTAAATTGTCTTCACCTCCCCAGGTGTGATGGCTCCTGAGATTTGTCATGCAATGAAGTTTTCTTCCTTCCTTCCCGAGCATCGGCACCAAAAGCGAACACGCGGATTTGTAGTCGTCATTTTGCTATCCTCTCGGTGGGTTCAGTCTTTTTATTTTAGGGTATATTTTCCTTCCTTGCACTTCCCAGCTTGCACTTCCCAGGGTACACGACTGTGTGTGCTCTGCATCGATAACGAATGCCAATGCAGTGGTGTGTTCACACTCACCGTCAACGCCAACCTTAGACGTGCACTAGCCGCCACCGTCAGTTCTTGGTAGACCGAGCTGTGTAAAATAGACCAAGACTGAAGTTTGGGCTAGATTCTAAGACATTTGACTTGGCGAAGCATCCAAAAAAAAATGAGAGAGAGAACGTGAACATACCAACAAAGGTGCGATTGGTGAAGCAGTGCAAAAAAACTAAAAAGGAAGATGTAATCTGTGATTTTTGTGCTGCTTTGGCAATTTACATGAATAAATGCACGACCATGTTAACGTGCACAGGAAAAAATCGGCAAAATAACCGTTGGAGTCCCACATCATAGCTTGCTGCTCTGAGTTTTGTGCAATGAATTTGCATCACAATTTGCACTCATTTCCTGCTTTATATTGCCACGTGGAGACGTGCGGGGACGTACGTAGAGGCTTGCGGTGGCAGATGGAGGAACAGAACATAAGCGGCTGAGAGTGTCCGATAGTACGTGGGCGTCAAAAGGGAGTTCGAGTTTAAGAACACCTGTGGAGCAGTCGATAAGGGCTGAGTGCGCCGAAAGAAAGTCTAGGCTGAGGATCACGTCTTGGGACACTGTGCAAGCACGGCAAACAAACCAATGGTGTGATGGCCAGCAATGCACACTCGAGCAGTGCACATTCCAAGAACGGCAGACGAGTTGCCATCAGCGACCCGTACTGTGCTCTGAATTGCGGGCGTAGTCACTTTGCGGAGCTGAGTACGGAGAGCACCACTCATTGTTGAAATCTGCGTTCCGGTGTCTATGAGAGCCGTGACGGTGACGTCGTCCACTTGAATGTCCAGAAGGTTTCGGCGCGTAGGTACAGTCAACAGAGGATTTGCATATGGGGTCACTGATGCAGCGTCACCTCCGGGAGCTGCACGGCTTAGTTTTCCGGAGCGTAGGTGCCAGGTCGTGCAGGGGACGATGACCGGTATGGTCGTGGCGATCGAGATCGATGGCCTTGTGGGGACGGTGAGCGGCTAAACCTGGAGTGTGGAACGGCGGCATCGGAAGCATGTGGATTAGAGCGAGGGGAAAACCATCGAATGTTGCCTCCAGGACGACGCCAAGATCCAGTGCTCTAGTTTGAAGGCGACGACCAGCTACTGCGGCAGTGACGGGCAATGTGTCTAACGCGAGAGCAGTTGAAACATAGGGGTCGGTCGTGTGCTGTCCTCCAGTCAGCCGGGTTTCTGTAGCGCGAAGGGTAGAGCTGGTTCTGGGGGACATTTGCAGGGGTATGTTCGGGTGTACGGATGGAGCAGACGGCCGATGATAATCCCATGTTTGCGAACTCCTGGCGGACGACTGCTTGTATGAGCGACACGGTGGGCAGGTTGGCTGACTGAACGTCTGGAAGAACGGCCGTAGGAGCTTGTGCTTCGAGTTCGCGGTGTACAATGAGTGTTACATCTTCTGACGCTGTAGCCTGTACAGGCATCGGTGGGTCTTCACATGATGATGTGGCAGCGGTCTTAAGTAGCCGAAGGAACTGGCGGGTGATGCGGCAACTCTTCGCTTGTTCAAAGCGTTAGCATTCCTTAACTATGACGTCGACCGTTGTACAGTCCTTGCATACAAGTAGAATAAATGCGTCGTCGGATATTCCTTTCAAAATGTGCGAAATCTTGCCATGTTCGGCCATTTTTGCGTCAGCTTTTCGACAAAGGCCCAGTACGTACGAAATTTACATTTCGTATGTACGAAATGTACAATTTATTGTTTGTCTGGACACGGGATCCCAGCTCGTTTTTAGCGGCCTGCTGTCGGCCAAATGATCTGCCGAAGAACTAACGCAGGGCCGCTATTTTGTAGTGAGGCATTATGACTTATTCTACTCTAGTCTTATCATCCACCGCTCACAGCCGGCGGATCCCGTTGATAACGCGAGCGGACCATCGCTCCGACCACTGACAAAGCGCGATAAGCGCGAAAGGCATTATTACTTTAAAGGTATCGCTACAAAATACCGGCCCAGCTTTGCCCTGCAAGCGTCCCAACTTGTAAGAGCGTCTTCATGCGTCCGGTACCACACGCGTGCCGTTCATTTCAGATAGAATATCACATTGGCTAACATCACCGTGGAGTCCCACCTGTTGTGGTTGCTGACGCGTTCGTACATGTCGATCCAGTTTTCACCATCCAAGCCATCTGTGCCAGAAAAGGTTCCCGGGTCTTGTGGGTGCAAAAGAATCACAGGAGCCGGTGGCTGCTGCACCGTCGGCACTTTGCTGGTTGCTGGTCATCGCGGAGCAACCATGATGGCTTCAAAGTTCCGTGCTTGGTTGACGGAGTCGGCATGTTGGCAGGTTTACCCAGCACCTCCACCAAAAGATGTTACGGGGAAAACGTTTATTTAGAAAGTATTACTATATACAAGGTTTAGACAAGCAGCGGCGACGGATGCAAGGCTGTCGCGCACCTCTGGCCACTTCGTCGCCGTCGTCTTCATCCTACCGACAGTAGCAGCCCCTTCACTGTCTCGTGGCACTATATTGGCACATGCCGTCACATATGAGCCATCCACTGTGGCACGTACACTCTTGAGGGTTGGAAGAAGAGAACATTTTTCCTTGGTCTGGTTCTGGTACAGACGTGGACTCCTGGCTGTCTCTGTTGTTTTGCCCGCGACAATGTACACTTGACGTCATAAATCTGACCTGCGTCGTACAAGCAGTTACCTTTATTAAGAGTAGATAAATATAAATCTGTTTTCAGGTTCGTCAGGGCTTAAAAATCGCAGTGCAACAGCACTAGAAATGCTGTGTCGGCCGTCGCTCCATTGTCTGCGTAACAGGCCGGTGCTCTTACTGCTGCCGTTCGCAGCGCTGTTTGCCAGCATGCTGTTTAGTGTGGTGCCGCCACCTTATGATGGCCGCCCGGTACCTATTACAGTGGTTCCACCTGTTGAGGCAGCCAAAAAGAAACGCACCAAGTGTCTCAATGTGCTGGCTTGTCCGCAAAGGTGGTCTATGCTGCTTGTTGACACATGCCTGTGGCATAATGGTTTCAATATCGGGAATCTGTGCTTGAGGTCTTGTGTGCGCATCGTGCCGTTGGACAATTTTAATAATGTTTAATTTTTTACAACACAGTACTTTATGACAAGTTTTTGATGTCGTGAAACCAGAAGGATGAAGTTTAGGCAAATCCATGCGCTAACAGTCATGCTCATGCTGGCAAAACTGCCCTGCTTGTAGGTCCCTTAGACTCCAGCGGCGCAGTTTTATCTAGTAATTTTTGTCTGAAAGTCTATGGCTCGACGACGGTTGAAAGTTTCAAATGCAGTTCACGGTTTGTATCGGATTGCACCGCATAAGCAGTTTGGGGTGCGTTAGAATTGGGTAAACACTGTAATATTCTTTGTAAGCTACCGTTTTCTCTTCAATGTCTTCCTGTGGTTGGCCAAAAATAAGAATTTTTGACTGGAGATGACGTGTGTCCCACACATTAACTGTTCGTACCCGTAGTACCTCCAATACGGACGCTGCCGCTAGGGGAGACACCAACTGCGATCACCATTGGGCCCGGGCGCATGCGGGATGACGAGTCGAGTTCGAGTTACCTGGCGATGGCATATTTCAGGATTAAAATAACAAAAGTTCGGTCCCACAGAAATGTATGGGCGCCGGCCGGGACCTTCGTTCAAGGTCGAGTAAACAGGAGTCGAAATAATAGAAGGCTACTGTATTACGTAATTCAAGCTCTCACATTTTATTTAAGTTGACCAAGACCAAGTAACCACATCTTGTTCAGTGTGTCTGATGTTGGAAATAATTAGCGCTTATGGGGAACATAAGGAATGCTGTAATATATGGCAAAAATTTTTGTCACATATCACCTTATTTTTATGTGTGTGAAAAAAAGAGCAGCATTGAAAACTGGCTTTAAAGGGACCCTGAAACGATTTTGACGATTTTGTACAAAGGTATTGAGTTGTTAGGGTAGGTCCTTCTGATCATTAATTGACGCATCTAAGTGCTCTGCTTAAAGCATGTAATTTATTACAAGGTTTTAAAAAGGCACATGGCTACCAATCGCAGCACGCCACTCGGATGAATTTTAAGCCGCCCCTGACCTTTTGACGCGATTTGACCATATCACGTCAGTAGGGCTAGTTATCCAATTGGCTGCCCAGGGCGTGTCATTGGTAATTTTTCCAACATCATGGTGAACAAATGTTCGTAATAGTTGAAATGTTAATTTCTTTCTATAAAAAGAAAGTAACAGAAAGAGAATGCACAAGGGCAGTGTATCACTACACTCTTGAAAGCACTTCTGGCACACAGCAAGTGTTGTCTGCTTGTGTTACAACGTGCTCCGTGTTGACCCTAGCTGTGCGGTCTATGTTGGTCTCAATCTGTCCTTTCACGAGCACCATGGTTCACCCTCACTTTGTGGGCTGCAAACGTAGCGAACGGCGACATGTCAAGCTGCGACATCGTGTCCCTCTGCAAGGCAAACATGTGAGCGAAGTGGCTGCAGCGCTGGTTGTGGGTATCCAATCGGCACCGGCATCTACGCGTTTGTGGCCGTCACTTCACATCGAAGGATTACTATACAGCACAGTAGTAATTCATGTGTCCGGTATTCGGGTAAACGCAAACACAAGCTGACAGTGCCGGGCATTTTACGGGATGATGCTGGGCATTTTATAGGATGATGCCGGGCATTTTACGGTATGGTGCCAGGCATTTTACGGGATGAGCGGAGGCCCAAACGTGAACAGCCTGGACGGTGCAGCCACCTGGTGGCACAGAGCTCAACCAAACAGAGAACTAATATAGCAGTAATCAAGTGTATTCTACTGTGCTGCTGGTGTAAATTTTGGGAAGGAGCGTAATCGTGAACACGTTTTCTAGATGTTCAAAATGTTTTGCACTTGGTTACAGTAATATTAGCTATTTGTTTGGCTGGTTAAGCTCTGCGCCACCAGGTGGCTGGACCATGCAGACCGATCAGGCCGCTCACTCAGCCCACTTACGTCTGCGTGACTGAAGCTCCATCATCACAGCAATAGTACTGTGGAGGGGCTTTAGTTTACGGTTCCACCCATCCATCAAAAATCCCAGCTCAACTGTGGTTACCGGAATACCGGACGCGATCAGCGCTGCGACAGAATGCTCGCAACGCACGCTACTTTGAAGCTCTCGCTTGGGATCGAGTGCCTGGTGGCTGGCAGAGAGGTTGGCGAGGCTTTGCATGCTGGCTCCAAGAAAACCGGAAGTAGATAATACAACGTCATGTCATGACGTAGAGCCAGTAAAGGCGGAGCTTAGCCCTGATCACTCGGCGAACGAGTTGAGGAAAAGCATAGCTAGGGAGTAGGGTAACTTGTAATCGTCCGTAGGTCTCTTGATATGAGATGCTTCATACAAATTGTTGTGCGAATGTTTTACTGTAGCTGTACCCTACACGTCTACAAAATTTGTCCGAACCGTTTCAGGGACCCTTTAAGTATACCGGGTGACCTATTGTAATTGAAACAGATTAAAAAAAAAGCAATTTGTGAAGTTTTAAAAACGTCATTCGTTAAGATATTCATAGACAAAAATTCACCTTGTCCTGTTTCGATACTGAAACTAGGCGCACGAAGAGTGTCGGAAAAACTGCCCACATAATGCTTCCCGCCTCGTTTGGTTTCTTACATCAACAGGTTGACAGCCGTGTAGTCATTGCGGTGCAAGATGAACATCTTATGCTTTTTGCCCTATGAAAAGTATCTTTATCTCTATGTTTTTCTTTATTTATGGAGTTTTGTTTCTTCTAAAACCTTCTCTAGAAGATATTAAAAAAGCCTTTCTATTAGTTCTTTTTATGTAGCCCCTGTGTGCTGTATCAACCATTGTTATGATATGTTTAGCAGATAATGTAGGAGTGTGCGAATATTGAAAACTTCAGATGTGAATTTGATTCAAAAATGCACTATTTGAAATATTCAAATACAATTTCTGTTGGAATAAAAGGGACATCAACATTTATGGGAGTCTACACAGAGACTCGC
Source organism: Dermacentor silvarum (assembly GCF_013339745.2). NCBI lineage: Eukaryota > Metazoa > Arthropoda > Arachnida > Ixodida > Ixodidae > Dermacentor > Dermacentor silvarum. Next base: position 93,428,264 of record NC_051154.1, on the reverse strand, counting down.
TGATTTAATTTAGGGGGTGTTTCGAAGGATTCTGCTGCAGGAGAGCCTCAATTGCTGCATAGTGGCGCCAGTACCTGAGCGAGTTCACAGGGCATATAACTTATGCTCAGTAATTTCAGTCATTCAATAAAAATGCTTTGCTTTTAGGCAGCCAATGAATTTGTTCTCTCTGTTTTTTGGTAAAGCAATTTATCATTTGGGCAGTTTTACCATGCTTGCATTTCTTTGAAACAATGTGTGGCACTGTATGTAGCATCACACGTATGTTTTTGAACCATCGCAACGCTTTTACATGCATCCGGTTACATGCTTTATCTTTGCTTCATTACTGTCATCGTCATAATCCCAGCCACGGTGGCCGCATTTCGATGGGGGTGAAATGCTATAACTTCTGTGTACCGTGCATTGGGTGCACGTTAAAGAACCCCAGGTGGTCGAAATTAATACCGAATTGCCCACTACGGCGTGCCTCATAATTATATCAATGTTTTGGCACATAATACCCCATAATTTAATTGTCATTGTCATGGTGCAGATAGAGTATCACACTTATGTCCTTGAACTGTTGCCACTCTTACAGGCATCTGGTTACGTGTTATTTCTTTGTTTCATTACTGTCATTGTCATAGTGCAACATGTAACTGAAAGTTTATCATTTACATGCTTCTCAGTTGACTGGAAGTCCAGTTGTAAAGGGCATTATATACATATGAAATAATGCAAATAATGTTTTAATGCGAAGCATTCTTTTGCTTATCCCAGGCCCTTTGCTGTAGGTAGGTAGGCAGGTAGGTTCATGCCTAGCCTCGTTTTGTGCCTTTTCAATAATAAATTCAAGTGTCCGATGGCGGGATCGAACCTCTTTTTCCCAGCACAGCAGCTCGATGCTCTAACCATTGGGCTAAGATCGCATGTTTGCAGCTTTCATGCCAAAGCCAACTAGCTCTATGAGATGTTTGGCGCGTGTTTCATGTGCCAGTTCCTCTTATTCTTACCTCATGACAGCTGGCACTTTGAGATGCTGTGTTAGATTGTACCACCTTTGGGATCGGATCATATTCTATAGTCCTTTCGTCCTAGCAAATAATGCTGTGTAGGAGCTGTGCTATGTGTACTGCCTTCATAATCAGCACAGGTGATGTTTCTTCACCGGAATGCCATTGTCCTTTTAACCCCAGAAAGCCTGAACATCATTTCACGTCAAAGAAAATTAAAACGACTGGTTCACATTTATTTCTGGCCATGGATATTGTATTGGTATTAAGAAAGCAGTGAAATGATAATTATCTCAGAAATAATTAGTATGGTAATTACTTGATTAGTAATTGATTTGCTGAACTATCCTCAACTGAACTCTCCCAGCACATCAGAAACGCTAGTATGGGCTCCACATGGGTTTCCAGTGCATCAGTTTTTAGGAATCAAATTCAGCGAACCCAAAGTGATATGTTAAGCTTTGTGGGATTAACATTGACCACATGACATAGACATAGGTAAATGCAATTGTGTAACACTTAGTCGCTGATGACATCGAGTCACAATTTGTTTCTCTCGCTTATACCCGGCCATTACCTACAACTATGTAGAACCCAACAAATGGCATGTCGAAAACTCGTTGAATGGCCAGTCTAGAAATTATGCCGTCGCCATCATATGATTATCTTCACCGTCATCGTCTTGCTGCTATTGTCACGAACACGCTTGTATCACGCAACTGCTTGATTTATACAACTAGGTGAAGAAAGTGTTACCAGGTGGACACGGTCTACCTAGTAATGCTTTGTAGAAACCTGAACAATGCTGAATAGCCAGGTACTTGCTAAATGCTTCGCATAACATTGATTCCCACAGTGTGTGGGATCTGCTTAACTTTTTAAGAACCGAACTACACGCCAACTTTATATTTCACTTTGTTCAGAAATTGGAAAATATTTTATATTCAATTCGATATTTGGAGGTTTGAGCTGATGCAAGCTAGGTTCATGGTCATACTTATGCAGGTATTAAGTATGTGTCCTACAGTGATATCACTGCAAGCTTTGCATTGAGGCAACCCTTGTGGTGTACATAAACACTGCATTCATGGCATTGTTAATGCAGGAAGCAATTTTGAAAGCTTAACGAGAATTCCTTACCGTGCTTCCAGATGTTAACCCTTTAAGGACAAGACATATAAATAGACAGAAGAAATAATTATTTTCTATCTAAATGTGCAAAACACATCAAGAATAGGCATAATTAACAAAAAGAAAAATATTTTGTACAAATCTTTTCAGCACTAGGGCGAAAACCCCAGGCGGAAAAATGGAAGTGGGCTTCACCCCAAGGCACCTAAGGCTTCATTTTCAATTTGTACAGACAGCTCTCATCATATGTGAACCATAGGTGTACGTTTCATTTCCTTTACATCACATGTGTGACACCACTGCGACTAGATACCTTGCATCGGCTTTTCTTCTCAGACCTCGTTTTCAAAAGACAGTGAGTCGGGTGCCGAACTACTTCTTCCTCATCCAGTGTTCCTGCTCTAAACCAATAAATGATGCTTGCTGCCTGTCATTCGGTGTTGGCCGAAGAAATTTAGCCAGGAACTTCGTACTTAATGCTGAAACTGGGTGAGATTTTTTTTTTCTGGTATGTTGCCTGTAGGCAACACTCGTCAATAAAAGGTTAAGGAAGAGCAGCTGTGTCTGGATGCGTGGTTTGGATGTGAGGCTATGCAATCTTGTCTCCGCCCCCTTATTTTGCCGGTCTAGCTCATGACCCTTGTTGTTTGCTTCGATGAGAACTCCCAGTAATGGCAGACCGCAGTAATAGTTAAGTTCAAGCCGAGGTGCCTCGTCAGGCTGGTTATAGCTTGTAGGCTTTCAAAGTGGAAGCTTCCAGCTGTTTAATGAACATTATTCAATACGAAGCATGCCGCTTCGTAACATCTCTTCATCGTTAGGGTTGCCAGGCATAACGTCATGATTCTCCGATCATGGGTTTGTCATGTGAGAGGCAGCGATCCTGCTCTATTGAAAAATGTGTGCCGTTCTCACGTCATTTGCTCTGCAGTCTTAATAATGTCCAACAAATATAACTGCATGACTGTGTTCCTTTGTCATACCTTGGGGCTCAGCACATGGCTTTGTGCAAATTCAGTGAAGGAAGAGCTACAAAAAAGACATATTTTGGTACATTCTTTAAATGTATCCCTCGAGTAACCTTTACCACCTGTGTTAGCACATATCTGCCACCCAAGTGGCGCTTTTTAGAGATGGGAATTTGGCAACCTATCTCTGTTACTGGGATAATATTTCAATTATTTTCTATTTATTTGTTAACGACTTGTGCAAACTCCTGCAATCTCTGGAAACAGTTTGATATTTAGTGTTTGATATTTAGTATGTATATTTGAGGCGATTGCATGTACTATTGACCAAAAAAGTTCACGGACCAAGGGTTCTGACAAAAAACTGAATATCTCGGCAGCCTCAAAACGCAGCCTGGTATTCCCATTTCCAGCCTCTACTGGTATATGCGAACAACATTGTCATGTACGGTTTTACTGGGTATTTTTAAAGGCTGCTGCTTGGATATTTAGCGTTTTCTATGATCCCGTGGTCCGTAAACTTTTTTAGTCGACAGTACATATGTACACCCGTCAGAAGTATACGGACCACAGAGTCGCCGAAAAAACTGAATTTCTTCGTAATTAACATGCACAAACTGAAATTGACAAATACACTGGAAAATTCGCAATGCCAAGTTCGGACTGCAGTCCTCAATTTCAAGTTGCATTCGCAGGCAGTTGAAAAAATCGGCTTTATCGCGCAATCCCTGGTCCGTATACTTTTGCTCACGGGTGTAAAAAAAAGTTCCCTGGCTAGGTTACTTTTTCAATTTTTTTTTGTTGTCTGAATAATGCCACTGTAGTTTCGCTCTTTGCGTTGTTTTATTTTACAGCTTGCAGGCGGCAATAACTTGTCTTGAGCATTAGAAATTTTAGGTAATGAATAAATATAATGAATCTGAGATTCTATTGGAAACTCACTAGACTTATTTGCCTGGACATCTGGCTTCTGTCTCATTCTTCTTGTATTTTTAACATTTCTCTGATATTTACAACAGTGGGGATCATCTGCGTTATACAATGCTCAAGAAACCGAACGCATCAATTCCACTTCTTGATTGGTAATACATGTTTCTGTGCTGTGAAGTGCTCACTTTCATGTTTTTGCAAGTTCAGTGAAATGAAGGCCAGTGAAGCAGTCTGCATCTTTTCAGTTGGGCTTACTTTAAGCGAAAGTTTTATGAAACACATATGCAGGGTGCTGAATGTACTGAAGGGCATGCAATTATGTTATCGCATTTCGTTTGCTGAGCACAATAGAATTGACTATTGGTTGCTCATCGCTGCACATATCTCTAGGACATGCTGTCACGAAAAAATGTTAAATGTGGTGGTGTGCTGCTTTTCACAGGGTAACGCTGCAATCATCGGTCTGTTTAACTCCTACTCTGCTACCCCCAGAGATTACTCATGGGCCCACCCTTTACAACCCCTGCTTCGCCCAAGTGTACTCATTTTGTATTTTCAGCGTATTCCCTGCATCTCCCGAAGCAACATTGTGCAATAATGAACATTGCGCACTAGTTTTGTCGTCTATGGGAAAGTCATCTAAACACACAAAACTTGTAATTTAAATTTATGACAGCAGGTGGAGCACGTCTTGATGCTTTGTTGCTCTGTCTCTGCAGGGCAGCCATGGTTAGCCAGTGCGGCAGGGCCATCCGCACTTTAAATGAGAAATAAATTTATAAAGTGTTCATTTCTTTATTTGGAGAAAGCAAAATGAAGAACAAGGTTTTATGTAGCATGAAACATCTGCTGAACCAACACACAAGAAATATGGAAGGGGCTGAGGATGGGCAGGGAAGCCATGGCGAGTCCCTTCACAGGTTCATTTGCACTTTGACAGACGAAGACATTCATGAATGAGAAAAAGCTGACCAAATAGGTGGTGATTCATGGTACAGAAATTTAGGCATACATAACACAGGATACACTAGTAGATTAACATGGACAACACAAACCCAACTATCAACTGAAAGCTTGTACAGCTGTCATACGTTTCCGCCAGTGTGCGGCCTTTTAATTGATTGTTGGCGTTTGGGTTGTACTTATTCTTCTTTCGTCCATGTATTGACACCTGCATTTCCATACCATAAAAGAAATTTATGAACTTATTATGAATTTGGGAGGCAACAATAATAAAGCAGCAGCATCAGTGCACTACAAAATGTCCGCTGAAACAATAGAAAAAAAACTCGGGAGGTGCTGATGATCAGTTGGAAAAAAAAAAAAAAAAAACTGGCTGTCAAAGAGTCAAGGTTTTGAGTGAAACAGACTTTACCTGTAAATGATCACAACAGCGCTTGCTCTACAAAACTTGGAGCTGATTTTTTCAGGCCTTATCATCATGTATACAGAAGGTGTGTGCCTACTAAAACTCATGGGGAAAAAAAAAAAAATTCGGCCCTCTATATAAAAAAAGCCATTTAATGATGTTTGCAGCCTAAATATAATGCTGCTAGTGTGTGTTGTCTTCTGACGAATTGTTTAATTATTTAAGTTCAATATTGATTGGGGAGAGTGTATGTTCCAAACTATTTTATTGTAGGGTTGCTCATGTAGCACATTTTTCCACGTTCCAAAGAAAGCCAGCTTGTAAGCTTCATTGGTGCCACTCAAAGACATTGCAAGTGGACCAATGATACCCTTGACACGGTCTTGAAGCCACTTAAATGGGATGCATTGCCTTTCATGGAGGTGGCCACTATATTTGTGCATGAAATGAAGAGCATGCGCCATGCTTTCTGATAGCTTAGCTTTCAAGAATCACCCTAAGAGGAATATCGTTTGCATTCATGCACCTGCAAATTTTAAACTAGTATCTCTTTTTGCCTAACCTTGAAGCGTCACGCGATTGCGTTGAGGGTGTATAGAGTGGAGTTGTAGCAAATAGAGATGGCGCTCATTCGGTGCCTGTGTTGTCATTTGTGGTGTTAGCACCCAGGCAGAGTAAGATGTGTCCTGTCACACGTCACCTCACAAATGTGTCACCTCTGGCTAGTGGTAAAGGCTGAGCGTTTTTTCCCTTTCTGTCAGTTGTATCAGAAACATCTTTTTCTAGCTTTTCGTCACGCATGCACTCTAATAAAAAAAAGAAATGCATGGAGGCTGCTCTGTATCTACATTATCAACAACTAGGCTTTTTAACCCTTTGAGGGTCTGACTTCTTCACAAGAACAGTGGTCCTGCAGTGAAGTTTTCTTTTTATTGCAATTTCCAGTTATAGGAAATGATTGAAAACTTGTAAATACAGCAAAAGGTTATTGCAAGCAATATTTTGTCTCAAAAATGCATTTCTTGCATCAACAGTATACACACAAGTACACTATACAGTAAGAGATCGAGAAAAATGTCTAGGAAAATTTATAGCTATCAATTTGTTGTCCCAAAAGTATGTTTCATCAAAATACGAAGCACTTCAGGAGTCGCTGCAGGAAGAGGCACCGCGCACGGCTATAACGAAATCGCAAATGTGCGCACCCCATTGTATGGGAATATGCAAACTGCAACTGAAATAGGAATCGCTAAGGCAAAGAATTTTTTTTTTAATATCTCAACTTCAGCTGTGCAGGGCTATATCTAAGCTACCTGAAACACTATAGTTGTGGCCGTAAAAAAACTAGCATCTTCTTCATGCACACCTTGGACGTATACTCGCGGACAACTTTCTGTGGCAATGAAGGGAAAGCTACGGAGGCTAAGCGTGCACAAGTGAGAGCGCTTCTGAAAAGAGTCCCTCGCTTAAATACAGGTTTGTTTAGGCTGGGGAAGAGAAAACAGAAACACCATAGTAGCAACAGGTAAATAAGACGGAACACACAACTGAGTGTAAAAGTTCGCTTATTTTGCGGCTTTTCCCTTCCGCGTCCGAGCAAACGCGAAACCGTCGCACATGGAAGCTGCGTCGATTCAGCGTCTGTTCCAAGCAACCAAAAGCACTGTCGAACGCTGCCGGACTACTTGGCGCGGTAACACATGTGCAGCAGCCACGCGCCCGTAGCTTTTCTTTCATTGCCAGAGAAGGTTGTCCGCGAGTATAGCAGGCGACGCACATGTGACAACGTGAGTATGCGCTCGAGGATAAACAATTCGTGTTGTGCGCTCCAGTAAGTGAAATCATTTTGAATGACTGGGTGACTCCATAGAGATTGCAGTGCCTCTCGTCAACTAGTGGTGTCGAATACATGCGAAATATCAAACATAAGGTTGGTGCCGTACATACATGTCAAAAATCGGCTGCGCTCTACATGTGTGGCCTAAGCCCTCAAAGGATTAAGCAGTCCAGAAGTTGGTTGCAGTTGGCCTTTAAATGGCACCCTAGTAGGTTCCCACCATACTGGCGCAACTAAAATGCAGGAAGTGACACACGCCGAAGCTGCGCATTGCCACTGCCCTGCCAAAACCGAAGCAACGCAGAAAGTTTCATGAAAAAATTAGCGAAGCCAAGAAATAATGCATTGCCAACAAGTGTGCTGAAGTAAATTGGGCAGAAACCATTGTGTAGAAGCCACCAGCTTCCTGCTATAAACCATGAGACTAAAAAGGATAAACGATAAATTTATCAGTAGGTTTACACTACGAAGCAATCACTTAACTGGAATATATCCTCTGATGGTTCCTTCTCAATTTTTTTTTGCATTCGCACCATGTCTAAGGACTGCTGGTGCTGCTAATACATACTGTTACATATGGGTTGCCATGTCACATGATCCCTCCCCCCTTTTTTCCCACGCCATTTCTTCTTACCCCCCACCCCCTGAATAATGTGGACTCACTTTTAGATATGGTGATTAGAGCTTCACAATAGGTTTTGTTGCAAAGAATTCCATAATGTGTTAAAGAAAAGATTACAAATCGTTTGGACTAGAGCATGGGCTGCTGTCATAGCACTTTTAGCATTGTTAACTAATATGCAGAAGACAAAATACTGGTGCCTGTTCCAGTTGGCTTCCGACATCTCATAAGCAGAGGGGGCCCCCTATTTTTAATGGTGTGTGTGTGTGTGGGTGTGTGTGCGTGTGCATGCGCGCGCACACTTTTATTTTCGCCAAGAGCCAACCAACCATTGTCTTCATTCGTCTAACCGGGAGTATGGTCTCATACAAAATGTGCTGCATGCAGGTCTGATCTTTTATTGTGTCCAAGGTGCTCCGAACCTTTTTCATTTTATATTTTAATGAAGGGAACTCGCACTTGGGAGTATGGTGTCTGGTGCTGCAGAGACTTTCGTTTATGTAATCATTGTCTGACATGGATATGGAGCAGTGTGAGGACTTTTAGTAAAGAATGATGTGCCTGGTTGCCTGCATGGGCTTTGGTGGGATGTTTTTTTTTTTTGATGTGTGCTTGTGTGGTTGCTCTAACTACATTGGTAGCTTGTGGCCTGTGAGATGGGATCTTCTTGGGAAGCTGTTCTTTCTCACAACTCTCTTCCTCTGCTCTTTGCCAGGTGGTTACGAACGATATCTGTGATCCTCTTCCTTAACAAGCAGGACTTGCTAGCGGAAAAAATCAAGGCTGGCAAGTCTAGGTTAGAAGAGTATTTTCAAGAATTTGCGCACTACCAAACTCCCTCGGATGGTGAGTGGTTTTCTTCCCCTCTCACTTCCTTTCTTTACTTTCCCATTAACCTTCTCTGATATTGTTTTTCGTGGAAACGACTTATTGCTGTGACATGCCAAGTTATGCTCCCAGCAATTGCTATCACGTTCACATGATGGTTTTGTGAACGGGGAGTTAGAAGTAAAAAAAAATTTGCACCTGTAGTCGACATTAAGTCTTCGAATTTGTGTATTGGCTGCGAAAATGTTGCAGCTAGAAATTACTTTTCACAGAATTCATGCACGACACAGTGCTCTTAACATTTGTTTGACATGTAGAGCTATTTGTTTTTTACTTTATGAAATACAAGGGCAAATATTGAAATACTCACACTTGACTATTAAAGTTACTGATGAAATATGATTTCATATGTTTCTAAAATAGCTTAGAACAATAATTGGATGGTCATTTGCAGATTTAGGCTATACTGGCCATTGTTAGTGTGATAGCGCAGCAGAGGCTTAAAAAGTACCAGGTTTAAATAATGTCGTTGTGTGTGTGTGTCTGTGTCATTGTGTGTGCGTGTGTGTGTGTGTGTGTGAATAAATTAGAAAGTGGTATATTTCTCCTGTAGTGAAGAACTTCAGTCACCTTTTCATTATATACTTCCTACAATGACCATTCAGTACTGTTGTATTTAGTTGTTCGAGATGTAGTGAAGTTAGCTGAAATTGGCTTTGCAACACTTTCAGAGTATGGCTTTTGTTCTCATATTCTTCTTTTGGCAGCCATCATCAAATTGCTGCTGCACTTATATTTTTATAGCAGTAAAGGTAGCGTGCTTGATTCAATACTTAAACTGAAATTGAACTTTTGTTTTTACCTTGAGTATGCAGTAATATAATATTAAAGGTACACTAAAGAGAAAAAAATCATGCGCCATTACACTATGTGAAGGTGGTTGACCAGCGAAGCTGTAGGCGCGTTGCTCTTTGGGAGTCCGGACTATATGTGGTGCCCCCATTATGACGACAGAAGGGAAGTGAAATTCAAAATGGAGAATGGCAACTTGTGTTTCTGGTTTTTTATATACATTCGCATCTACGACGGAACCGCCGCTCCGATGAGCCGGAGGAAAACAGACACGCGTGACGTTTCGATGGCACTGCCACCATCGGAGAGTGGAAGGAAACTAGATACGCAAGCGCTTGGAATGCCAACAAAGAGAGGGTGGTGCGAATGTAGACAGGGCTGATGTGGGTCGCTCAGTGGCAAATCTTTGAGAAACCTTTATTATATACCTGGGAGTCTATTGATCTTGAAAATGGTGCCTATTGATAACTAATCTGCTCAAAATGCATATCTGAGGGACGCCGACGAACTAGCTGTGAGAAGACGATGACGACGAATGTGCGAGCAGTGGCACGAGTGCGCTTGCGTGGGGCCTGGGTTTTTTCACACATAGAGCAAAAATACACGAAACCCTAGCCATAAACAGGTATGCTGTAAAATAATTTCACCTGGGTTAGTAAATTACCCTTCCAGAATACCAAAAATGTTACTTTTACTGCTAGAAAAGATTTGGTAAACCAGAAAAGGCACAAAAAGGACAGACTGGTGGTGACGCTGCCTTGAAATTTCTGCACCAGATCGATTTTGATTGCATATGCCAGGGCCAAGTTGATAGTTTATTGGTAAAAATGGACTACATTGTGGTGCTAAAGGAGCCAAAGATTGAACATGGCAGGTATGGGGAATTCATTGAGCCAACACATGGCCCAAGTGCGGGGGAAAAAAAAAAAAAAAGAAAACTTCGAAATGCGTGACGTCACACTGACGTGCCGGGGTTTCGTCGGGAAATTAATAAAATTAAGTGTTGCCATTTATTTTTTCTTTACTAAACCTCTTATTGCAAAATTATTAAATATAGAGCTCAAAGAATAATTATCAGTCTAAACTGATTTAGTGTTTCTCTTTAGTGTCCCTTTAAGAAATCAGGTTTCATGCTATGATTTGTTCTTCATACGTTGCCTTCTCAAAAATTATAGTTTCCATAGTCACATAACTTACTGTAAAAGGCTTATTTTTTTAATACCATTTTTGACTGCGTTATTTTATGCTGGAATTTTGGAATAATTTTTCTATGTCAAACTTGCAAAAGATGCTCATGGGGGTGGGGTGGTAGAGGGGTGAGATCTTGGAACTATTGATCCCAGTACCTGGTTCTTCAGAGAAACTGTCGGCCACGTAAGAGAAACCAACATACTTGCTAAGTCTTGCAAGTGTTCCTTGAAGATTATGAATTTTGGCTCATGGAAATGTTGTGCCAAGTTTTATGAAAAATAGATTCTGTTTGCAAAAAAAAAAAAAAAGTTTTGAAGCTGTTGAAAGATCTGGCTGCACAAGATTGCAAAACACACCTAAAAAGAAACTGTGATGCTACCTGCGCCACACTCTAGTGGCAGCACGAGGCACCATATACAGCAAGCCTTGCCTTCCATACACTTTTCAGTGCAGCCTGGAGCGGGTGTCCAGCCATCTTTCTTCTCTTGTACTCTAGTACTGCCCATATGCTTCTGAGGACTGCTTAAAAGTAAATAGCAGTCATTAAAGTGCATATGTATCCCATAAATGGCGTGTTTAATGTGAGCAAACATAAAAAAAGTGCTATATTTGTTCCTCCCCCCATGTTCAGTTTATATCATGTGTGTGATTTTTGATAATTTTTAAGGTTGACAGGTTGGAAGGTATGGAACAGTGAAAATTAAATCATCTTCAGAACCTTACGTATTTTTACCCATGAACTTAGTTCTGAACCGTGATAAGCCCCAGTTCACCAGCTACCTGCACATTACGAAAATTGGTTGTGAATTGTCTGCATTTAAAATAGTTCTTATTGGCAGCGACCTTTTGTGATGACACCATACCAGATCCGTTATTCTAAACCAAGCATGTACTATAAAGTGTGAAACTCTTGATACTGCTGTAGTTATAGAGGTTCAATTTTCTTTTGGCTAGCTTGTGCACCTCGGAATTAGGAGAGTTGCACAGCAGTGTTTTCTTATTTTCAATATATTTTCAAGAATACTACGAGTTAATAGTTGTTTTTTTATCACTGACAAATTTATGCAGTCCTGATTTTAAAAAAGTGTGGTTTGTCTTTATTTTCAACCAAAATATATAAGAAAAGGTGCTCTGAAAGAAAGGCTTTTTCTCAAAAGACACATAGTATCACTTAAACTCATGGTAAAAGGAATGTAAATTGAAAAAGACTATGCAAGAGCACCAAAATACACCAATATACGGTAAATGGGGTGATACGTGGGGCTCTTTCTAGTGAGCAAAGCAAATGAAAGTGTAGTGTGAGCAAGCAGATGGAAAACAATGATTTGAAACAAACTGGTAGGACAGGTTCTACGTGGGCAAATGGCTAAATGTTTAAGGTGAGGCTTTGTGTCCTGGCTGCAAAGTTTTAATTTTGCAGCACCGATAATATATCCTGACCATTCCTTCGTTACACATTTGCTTGACAAGTTTATCTGAAGATACGTTCCATTAAATTGCAGTATTTTTCTTTTATTGCAGTCAAGTGGCAACTCTAGAAGACTGATAATCAGTGTTAAAATATTCAGGTTTTCCTCTTCCTCACTTTTCACTACAATGTATAGTGATGTGTATGGGGCTGGTGTTACTTGGAGGAGCATGCTATCTATGCAATAATAAACTATGCATGAGAACTTGGCATCTGAGGCAAGTACTAGCAAAGCGCTTATACAGTCGACTTCCATTAATTTAGCCCTGATGAGACTGCTGAAACTTATCGAATTATCTGCTGGGTTAAATAAGTAAGATGCAGAAAAAATGCCAAACACTCTATTGATTCATTGGCAGTATCTGCTCAATTCTAACACACCCTTGAATCAAATGGATGCCCACTTTCTGTGTGTGCAAAGTAGAAAACTAAAGCACAAAGGACATTAAAGCTTCTAAACAAAGTAGAACTCTAACGTGCACTCGATTTTTTAGCAACAAAAATGGGCAAGGGTCTAATATGTGTTGCATAATGGCGGCCGATTTCCTAAACTCGGCTTTGCCACCTATTTTTAAAGGAAGCTTTGCCGCAATACATCCGTATTATGCGAAAAAGCAAATCCTGCAGAGGTGGTTTTTGTTTTGTCTTATTGCAATGATTTTCTTGAAAAAAAAAAAAGAGGGAGAGACACGTTAGATTCGGGTAAGTACCGTAATCGGACATTTTGAGCTACAGTTATTGCTCCAAAATTCTCCTGGGCGAGCTGAAAATAAGTGTTTTCGATGGGAGACCCCCTCTCATGTGGAATTACATTCCTATGTTCAACGCATTCACTGTCCCTGCTCGCTTGAGACAGATGCTGCCACTAAAAGGGTTGCTATAACCCCGGGGTCGCCAAAGGCATCGGGCATTTGTGTGTTGACGGGTCAAGTTCTAATTATACGACAAAGGCCAATTTCAAGATCGAAATAACCAAACATTTTATGCCATAGAAATGCATGGTTCTGGCAGTGACCTTCAGTCGGGATCGAATTAACTAGAGTGAAATTAACAAAAGTGTACTATACGATATTCTCATTGGTTCTTTTGTCTGTGAGATGTCTGGCTTCGTGGATGCTTTGATTTGCATTCATTTTGTGTGGAAAATAAAATGGCAGTGTTCCACCGTTTTGGGAGGTTCATGAAATTACTTTATAATTTTTTCAAAATATTGCTGAAATGGCTGCATGTATGCAGAATTTTATGAACCCTCCAGAACCAGGGACATCCATCAAAACATTTACTACCTTAGAAAACAGCAGGATTATATATTCAGGGGTTTTACATGCGAAAACCACAATCTGATTACGAGGCACGAGTAGCGGACTCTGGATTAATTGTGACGATCTGGGGTATTCAATGTGCACCTAAATTTAAGTACACATGTTTTTACATTTCGTTCTCATTGAAATGCGACCGCCGTGGCGTGGATCAAACCCATGACCTCGAGCTTAGCAGCACAATGCCATGGCCACTGCTCCACCGCAATGGGTACCTTACCAAACAGCTCATTAGGAGATTTGGATATGTTGACTTTGCCTTGTAAATGTGCACTTTGTTTGCTTGCATTCTGTATGTTGTGCAAGTATCATGCTCCTTCTTTGGTGGCTGTCTATTGTATTGGTTATGTCCCAAACAGCTTAGCTGCTATGAAAGATGCCTTCTTGCATACCTTCCCCGTAAGCCATTTCAAGATAGACCAAAACTGTCGGAGAAAATTGGGGACATAATGATTACAAGAATACTACACCATGGTGGTTGATGGCAAAGCAATTTTGTTTCTCTTTTGCTATATGCAATCTTGGTTTGAATGAGCAGGTAGTAGTCCTGTGATGTACTCATTATTGTTGGTCACTTTGCTTTGGCTACCATGCTTTAGTAATAACCATTTAACAGTGAATCTGGTTACAGGGGGCTACTGAAGCCTCATTTTGACTATAATTGTGCCGTGACTGCTCCAAGGACTCCTGCTGTAGGTCTGGTGGCAATGATAGTGAAAACGAAACCAGAGCTGGACACTTCTACAGCTTGTCTGTGTGGTGGCGCATCAATATTTCGTATTATGAACCTGCCTCTGTGTTTTCTATTAGCATTTCACTAAGGCAATAACAGCTCAGAGCAGTAAAGATCCGCCTTAAAGGGCAGCAACAGCAGCAGCTAGAAGCCGAGGCATCGGTAGTGAACACAAAATGGGATTAAATCTAGGGTAATTCTTATTTACTGGAACAAAGGCAAATGAAGAGAATCTCTCGGGATGAAATCAAATCTGCAAAAAAGATGCGAAACAATGCCTCACTACTGAGTTCCAGAGGGACGAAGGCAAAATGTTTTTGACATCCAGAGTGGGGAGACACTGTTGGGACCAGAGGACGCTTCCCTAAGCATTTACAATCCTGGAGTGTCTGAAAAATAAGTAAAACTATATACTGCAGGGTGCGATTCCACCTTCTGTATCTAATCTGTTATTTTGTTAGTGCCACATTTGTAAGCAACTTGCCACATAATGCGTTTTGTAAATTTATAAGTCATAACATGGTGTTAAAATACATAAAAAAAATAAACTTTATCATGTGTAGTTTCTTCTAAATGTCAGTTTGCACAATATTTATGTGTTGACAGCTTTGTAAAATCACTTGAGTTGCAATATGTGTATTTTCTTTTTGTGGGTGTCATTTACTCTTTAGAAATTCCCTGCTAGAAAAGCCGAAATGCCTGCTACAAAAGGACTCTTCTGGTACTGGGAAAGCTATATGAAGCCTTGTGATTGTAGCACCACTACACATCTAGATGCTACCGGAAAAACTTTTTCTTTAATATTTATGACAGCTCAATGAAAGTTTCACCATTTACAGAGCCTGAGCTCCTCTTCTCAAATCTGCTTTTAGTTTTTTTTTATGCCTCATTTGGTTAATTTTTTGCACACCATGCATTTGTAAAAACAATGCATTTTTGTGCAAGCTTAGGCGATAACAGTGAGCACAAGAAAACACTAAAAAATAGCTCATATTGCTCCAAATGAATAGAATTCAATAAAGCAAAAAAATATAGTGTAAAGTTTGTGTTTTAGTCTGGAGAAAAATTCCAGCGCTGAGTTTGTTTTACTACTCTCAACGAAGAAGCTTTTAAAATGATCTTACTGAATATCTTTGTGCAAAAATCTGAAAGTTGTTTCTTTGAATTCAGGACATGTTAAAGCATAAGCATGCGAAATTTCATTATCAGACTACATAAGTTGCACAAATTTTAGTGCACAAACTCTAAAAATGCTACAAAATGAGGAACTGAGAAAAACATGTTTGAAAGTTAAAGTTAAAAATTGAAAGTCGCACCGCTCGAAAAACACATGCTTATTTTTTATTATTTCTTGCGCCGCAGCAGCCCGGGCAACCATGGTTACTGGGAGAATGAGGCTTGGCCGAGCTCCGCGTTCTGCGATGGCGATCTGCCGTGCGTTGTCGGCCGCAAGACCAGTGAATTGCTGCAGAGGGCGAAATTAATGCTTTTATTTTATGACAGATAGTACTAAGTTATTATTTTTAGTTATTTACAGTCTTCTTTTTTGATGAGCTAAAACAAATCTTTCGCGCTATGATACCTCGCGTTATTTGTCGCATCGTGCTACAAACTCTGCTTTTTAGCTGTCGCGAACACAAAGTAATGTTCAGTGTCATCGATCTTTCACGTTATCTGTGCCTACGGTGCAGAAGTTCAGCTGTCCAGCGATCTGCGACGGCGACGTGCTCACGGCTTCTTTTTTGATGAGCTAAAACAAGTCTTTCGCGTTATGATATCTCGCATTATTTGTCGCATCGTGCTATCTTGTTTTCTCGTTTTTTTTTTTCAATTAGCTTCGGCCGGATTAGCTGGGACACACACTACCTATATAGTGTCAATTTACATTAACCTGGCCGCAGGTCTCTCGCTTGCCAAGAACATGCGTTAAGAAAGGGGACAGGCAACAGATGCCACTCACTGTCTGAATTGGTATACGCGGAGCTTTAAAAGATTACTGCGCAAACCGGCACACTAGTGTAAGAAGCGCGCAGTCGTTTTCGGCGACGAGCACATCCCGAACTAACTCGCTCGAAATGGTAAAAGCCGCGACGGCGCACAAAGAGCAATGGTAAACATTAACAAATTGATAACACCGATAATGCTGCGAAAACCGATTACTGTCAAAAAGCAAACCATGTTGATGGCTATTAAAGTTTTAGAATAGGGGCCCCTAAAGTTTGGGGCCCCAAAGAGCTTTGCGGGTGTTAGTGTTGGGGCATGCAGGAATGAAGAGTATTGGAATAGACATTTGGCGTTTGCCAATAGTGTTGCGTTTGCAGTGTCACTACGGCGTCAAAGAAAAGCTGTTATAAATATTAAAATAAAATATACCATTTTATGATAAGAAAAGTAATTTAGACTTTCGTGTTTTTGCCTTTAATTATAATTTAGAACTTCATCTTCATTACATATGTTACTTTTCTAACCAACCAAATTCTAACCAGATTTATCGGGACTTTTTAATCAATGGATTAATTGTATTTGTTGATTTATGGACAGGAGCTTAAAAATACCTGCCACGGTGGCTGAGTGGCTCTGCTGAGCACGACACGGGTTCAATTCCTGTGCGGTGACCCCATTTTGATAGGGGCAAAATGTGAAAATGTTCGTGTAGTTAAATTTATGTGCATGTTAGCCCTTTGAGGATCACCTCAATATATTTACAGCGGCAGAAACAAGTTTCAAGATTGCGATAGCGAAAAGAATGTGAGGAGGAAAGCGAAGGAGGCAGGTTTGGCGAAAGCGTGAGACGAAAAGCTGTGCTGCACAAGACGTATTCTGTGGCAACAATCGCTACGAGATGGCGCCAGAGTAGCACGCGTCGTCTGTTCACTGATGATGCCATCGATAAGGCATGTGGCGAGCGCGTCCACGAATATCATATATGAAAACAAAGTGCTGCACGAGTGGAGGTCTGCCTGCGGTGGCCGCTGTGAATCGCAGCCACATGTCACCCATGCGCTGCCTCTTGCTATCTCCAGATTAGCAAGACAGTTGCGCCACACTTCTCTCTGTTTGCTACATGCGGCATGAGACAGATTGTCCGCGCCAGTCAATATATTGCGAAATGAAAACACATATAGGGCTACGCTCAAATTTCGTGTTTAGTATTGTAATCGTCGGTCAATTTTTTTTCCGTGTATCCACAAGGTTTTACACAATGTGAAAAAAGTTGCCACAAGGCACCGAAAACATGATCACAATCAATGTGTTGGTGTACCCTCGTTATCGCTGTCAAAGAAAGAAGTAGCTTATTTAGAAAAATGTGGTTACTAGGTGTGATTTTGTATTCTTTATTTGAGAGTCACTATGTCTGTACAACGCATGCGCTCTGGCTTCCCTGCGAACTTCTGTGTGATTGTTTTCATTAAACTTGTTGCTAGTCCCAGCATGTGTCCGTCTACTTCTCAAGGTGTTTGCGTTTTGAAGGCTGGGTTCCATCGTTTCTACAATTTTTTTTTTCATCCACTTTTATTTCCATTTATCATTTCTTAATTTCATTAAGAACTGCAGAAGATTTCCCCTGTGCTGTCTTTGGTGTCTTTGTTTTTGGCTTCTTTTGATACGACTAATAAAAAAAAAATCGGGCCCCTCGGTTTCTTTCCTTCTCGTTTATATACATATGTGTATATGCATGGTATAAATTTTTTAACTGCGCTAACTCACACTGACAAGGACGAGGCAGACAAGAAGTAGGAAGATTGAAAAAAATATTGTGCCAACTTCTGTTGACTTCTTTTTTTTTTTTTTTTTTTTTTTAATGACCGCTAAGTAGTAGTGCATCTGGGCTACAACATTCTCTGTTGTGTTTTCAAAGAACAAAGCTTACATGCCTTGAAGAAGACAAGTCCACGTGTCGAAACGTTGGCTCCTGTTCTCACCTTGTTCTCGTGTTGCACTTCAACAACGAGAGTGTTTTAATTGCTTTTCAGCACTTGCCTGTCCTGTATCATTTAGGGCCATGGCCGATTTTCGTATTTACGGAGATGGTGCTGGCTGCCTGGACACTAAGGCTGATGCAAACTTTTTCTTGCGTAGCACGGTTGAGAGTGCTGCAATCCAGGTGTACATGCGTGTAGTGACTTTTAATCTTTTTTTCATATGTCACAGGTTTTCTTTAGAGCCTGGAAAAAAGAACAGCATAAAGATAATGCCATGGATATAACTTCATTGGGTGTTTCTGTTTCTGAGCATGCTCAGCTTTTACAAATATAAATTATGTCGTAAGACAAATATTTGCAAGTTTTTATTCTTAAACTCAATTAGCCAACTAATCGCACTTCAATAAGTAGTATAGCTCTGGATAGATAGTGCAAACAATATGCAGTTGGTTACATTCACGTATGATGCACCACTCTTTTAAAATGCCTAGGTTACACCAAACACCCAGTATATGAACGAAATTCAAGTCTTCGTGTTTACATTTTTTGTTTAATTTCACACAAATGCATGTATGCACATGCACGCATGCACACATTGTATGCTATAATACAGGAGAGTGAAATTGCATAGAATTTAAAATGACATAAATCTTGTTTTTCTGACATTGGTTACCATAGTATCTGCAGTTTTTCTTAGTATTTCACTCTCTGAGTGTGGCATCTGCTAGTAATTTTTCTTGTTGCCTTTTTGTAAAACATACATAGTGGCTTTGTTTACAGTGCAGCAATCCATGCTTATTGTATATCCCATTTGATGTGCTTATTCAGCATGAGAGTTTTGCGTACTGTTAGATGATTTGCCTAAGAGTTTTTACATCTGGTGAATGAAGACACTAACTGAGTTTATGGTGTAGTAATACTCACTTAATGTCTATAGATGTTTCCAACGAGAGCTCTCTTTATTTACTCTGCCATAATGCCTTTTTGACTGTTGTGAACCTGCATGAGCTCCCTCCATGGGAGCGAAATGCGAAAATACCCGTGTACTTAGATTTAGGTGCACGTTAAAGAACCTTAGGTGGTCCAAATTTCCAGAGTCCACAGTACGGTGTGCCTCATAATCAGATCATGGTTTTGGCATGTAGAACCCCATAATTTTTAATGAGCTCCCTCCAAAGAGCACTGTTGAAGCGGCAGCATGTGCACTTCATATTCACATGCGTTTTTCCAGAAATCATCACCTTTTCTGAAATTTTCTGTAAATATTCATAAGTGAGATGTTTTTATGCAATTTGACATAAAATGCTGTCATAGTTTGAATTGGTGTGCCACTTGTGCAAAAGTAGTAAAGGAATGGAAATATGAAAATGTATTTTATGCTTTTCGCTTGCTGCTTGTCGCTTGTGAACTCTGCTTAGAGCCACTTATACTGGTTGTAGCCTCGGTGAGTTGTTACGTAGACGCATTAAACTATTAAGCTTGAGCTAAAGCATTTATTTTAGTTGTCTGCTTGTCTTAGACATTGCTTTTCTCTTTCTCTTTCTCTCTTTCTTCCCATTCTTCCCTGCTTTTTCTCTTTGGCTTGCATCACCAAGAACCACGGTTAAATCCATTTCAACCTGGAACACCACACAGTGAGCAAAATGAAGCTTTTTCATATTTGCAGTGCTCTTTATGATATTCAGTGATGGCAGCTATAAATATTTAAAAAAATATTTGTTTGTCACTTTTATTTTAGCGTTAACCTTATTGTACAGACTATAATAACCAGGCTATGAGTAGTAGTTCTGTGACCATGTGAATGTTGGTTTAACATAATATTAAATTCCCCTGAATATAATAAAGCTAATAAAGGTAAACAAAGTGAAAAAAATAAGAATAAATGCTCTATTTAGGAACATCAACTTCCTCTGTTGTGGCTGAATGTCCGGGACAAAAGTTTTTCAGCTGGGGAGGAAAAGTTTCTGGAGCTGGCTGTTTGCTCTGCGAAGTCCATGTGCATTATGAATTTGCTTTCATCACTGCATGGTGTGTTTTATTGTGTGGTAATGTTAATTTGCAAAGGAATTCCTGAATTTTGAAACTTCCCAGTGTTTGCTTACGCTAGCCATGAACCAGGCTTTCGGAAGTCTAATTTTTATTGTTTCATTGATTTCTTCTTGTAACACGATTCATGACAACAGCTTTTCTCCACCAGAACAATGTTGCCTTGCCCTTGGTTCTTCAGTTTTCCGACATATCTGTCCTCAAATAGGTTTTTTTATCTGTGCCTCACAGAAATATTGCATACACCAGAAGAGACTATGTCGATACACTACAATTTTTATTAGAAAAAGGTCCTAATTATTTACATGCATAAATTTATTGGCTGTCCTCCTTTCTATCTCATGAAATGTCTCTTGCTGTGCTTTTTTTCTGCATGAGCTTGTAGAGTATTTAAACGCTGTGAAGAGTGGGAAGTGTAGTGTGCATATGGGAGGGGAGTGTTGCTTCGTTTTGCCACTATATCCAGCATATGAAACAAGCAGGGCAGAAAAAACTCTTTCGGAATTGAAAACACACAAAACTGGGATTTGATATGCTGCATTTGTTGTAAAAGCAACGAAAGGCACAATTTTCCTCCCGAACTGGGCATATCCAAGGTCCTTAAGTAGCTGAATCATGCTGCCATCCAGTGCACATCAAACCTGCACACTTTCACAAATTTGGAAGTGTAGAAACTAAGCCCCAATCTACATTAGCACTTCCACTATGCAATCTTTTATAGCACTTGGTTGCTTTGGGTAGCCTCAATATATATAAAAATAGCTTATTTTAGTAATTATAACTGTAGAGCTATGTGACTCGACAGTTCTCACACTAAATAGACATAGCAGGAGCTCTCTCTCTTTTTTTTTTTTTTTTTTCCAGACTGTACATGAAACCAGTCAGTGTAAACTCCTGAATACACTCCATATCTCAGAGAGCCATGGTACAAGCTATCTGCCGCAAGGTGAATCCTACATGTGGCAGCATCATCGCTGCGGTAGTATGGATAGGCAGTTGGCAGCAGGCACGGAAACGTACATGGCGGCATTCTGCTGTTAACGATTTGGGGCTGTTATCTGGTAAACAATGATTGCAGTGGATTTGTAATGTGCCATGCTCCTAGATTAAATTTTTTGCATAACAAGCACAAACGTGCGACCCAATGTAAAAGAGGCATTGGCAATCGGGTATTTAGGGACTCGAACTCCGCCACTCGAGCTCTATTTTTGCATTTAATGTTTTTGTGCGTGTTAGCTTGCACTACGCTTACTCATTTAATATTCTTGTTACATCAGACTTCCTGGATGTCATATTGTTTGCAACTTTCAAATTTTTATATGAAAAACTGCGAGTACGCTTAAGCTTCGTCTTTAAGAGTGGAACACGATAGCAATATGGGACACCGTTGATGCCGACACAGGCATTGCATTTTCTGCGACATGGGGCCCGATCAACATTTAGAAAGGCTCAGTTTTCAACATTCCCGTCAATGTTGCCTAGAACCAATGTACAGCGAAACACCATCAGAATTGGAGGACGCTTAAGATTCACCTTTGAGTGGAACACGATAGCATTCAAGATCCCTGGCTGCTTATCTGGCTTTTTTCTCGTATATTCAAAATACAATCTGACGCTATCACGTCTGTAGGTTGCGGTTAAGTCGTACTTTATGATTTTTTTGATGGATTTTACTTTGAAAAATTAAATTTTTGTTTACTAATGCCTTGCGCCACGTGGAGGGCCTGTGTGGTCGGGGTGGTTTGGGATGATGTGCTTCGGCATGATTATTTCCGGCAGACGCCGATGCATAATGCTGAAGCCGACACCGACGCCGGATTTTCTGCGGCAAGGGGCCCTTAACGCTATCGCATTAAAACCAGTTCATGTTCATTGACATTGTGATAGCAAGCTTAAAGCACTCCACTGTTCGTATGTTTCAGTGTTTTTTCCTTCATCTGCAGCACTGCACTGTTGCTGAATTCACTCAGTGAGCAGATGTACTGCTCAATATACCAAGCATACCTGCTTAGTACTGGAGGCACGAAGCAAGTACGCGTTTAGTATGGACCTTTTTTTTGTACATTTATACTGACTTCAAGTATGTAAACGTCTATTACTATAATAGGAGCCAGAAATAATTGGGTGTTCTTATTCGTGAAACCAGATAACTGGTGGTCCATTAGAGGTTTATATTGGGTGCCAAGAGAAGGGAAGTGCAGTCAAGTATACCAGAGGATTAGGTGGTGTGATTAAATTAAGAAATTCGCAGGCATCAGATGCGGTCAGCAGGGGCAAGACGGAGTTAATTGGTGATCACGGGGAGAGGCCTTAGTCCTGCAGTGGAAATAGACTGATGATGATTTGGTGAAACTGATAATTGTTGCAATTTATTGTCAAGCTTAATCTGCCACGCATACAATTCCTGATCAAACCTTCTTGCTTATGTAAGATAACTTATGGTGCAAAATAATGGCCATGGGAAGTATGATGTTGTAAAGCAGTATTACTTGACTGATAATAGAATCTACGTAAGATTATTAGGTTCTTTTACTGCAGAGAATAAATATGCCCATGTGCTACAGCATTTTTGTTGATATCAAAGGCATTCTATAGAGTGGCATTGGATCTGTATTCAAGCTCAAGCCTTCATGAACAATTAATGATTGCATAAGCATTAAACAGTAGTCATGGATTTGTAAAAGTAATTTCAAGTTTACACACATTTACTCTTTCAAATGTACACATTTTTTAGTGAAATCCTAAAGATTGGGGAATAATCATGTGGCTGAAAACTAATTGTTAGAGCTTTTCATTCCTTTACACATCTTGCATTGACAATTTTATATCTTTAGAAAGGCATCGATGTCCTTGCATTATGTGCTCGAAACACCCAACTACAAAAAAAAGAAGAAAAAAAAAAGAAAGGGGTAGACTGACATGGTGGGGGGGCTGAGGCCATAGGAGAGAGCAACAGTTTGAAAGGACACACTTAAAATTGACAACAAAAAACACTGATTATAGTGTATACTTACCATTGCAAGATCTGGTGTTTCTTTCCATTGTGCAAAAAGGCATACAATTTTTCACAGTGCATTACAACCATGAAACAATCTTTTTCAGATATGAATGCACTGTTTACATGCACAAACAACTGTCTTGCAGACAATGCAAGGAGTAATTGGAGCACCCAGGTAGCACATGGTTCAAAAGCGTCAGCTGGGCCCATTGTAAATTCTCTCTTTGCTATCTGACAAAAAATCCTCAGATGAAACATGTCTTTCTCGTGTGCAGCCTTTGTCAAAAATATGTAGGATGCCATGCCAGTGGTTTGAGCAGGTGCCAAACTGTGCAATGGCTGGTCCTTTTGCTGCTGTTTGTCCGCTTGAGAATATATAGAGTTAACGTGACTGAACTCCTGCTTGTGAGCTGCACACAGCTCTTCGGTCTATGTGTGTCTCAGCAAGCTGTTCATTCGGGCATCAGTGTCCTTTCTGATCTAAATATATGTTGTGCTAGTTTTTCCAAAGAAGGTAGTTTATACAGACTTATGCATCTGCCGTTCTCAGAAACTAGACCAGCATTTCTTAGCAGGGAGAACAAGCATTCAAATAGCAGGATATGATAAGGCCTGAAACTCCAGTGTTTAGCCGTGGCTCTGGGACAGTGTGGCGAGCTTTTCTATGACAGTTTATACAGCGTGTCCGAACTATCATGCACTAAGTTTTAAAAATAAGCAAATGCCACGTACGAGGTCTGTTAGAAAAGTATCCGACCTTATTATTTTTTTTGCGAACACCTGATAGATATGAAACAAGCACGCTTGCATCAGCTGACCTTGAACCTTCGTGCGCATGCACGAATTTTTTCCCACCTGCTGATAGCGTCAGTCGCTGGGACACAGTGTTTAGTGAGGTAGCGCGCAGTGCTTCATCAAATTTTGCCAGAAACTGGGCGACAGCCAAGTGGAAACAGTTCGGAAGATTCAGACGGCTTTCGGTGACAATGCTATGAGCAGCACACAGATAAAGGAGTGGTACAACCGGTTTAAAGACGGCCGCACATCGGTGGAGAGTGAGCCACACTCCGGTCGGCCATCAACATGCCGAAATGACCAGGTCATTGCCGAAGTGAAAGCTGTGGTGATGCGGGACCGTCGTGTGACTATCCGAGGAATTGCAGAAGAGGTGGGGGTCAGCACTTTTTCTGCACATTCCATTATGACCGAAAATTTGGGCATGAAGAGAGTTGCGACGAAATTCGTGCCGAAGCTGCTCACGGTGGAGCAAAAGCAACTTCGTGTTGAAGTCTCGCAGGACATGCTGTATTCCACAAACAGTGACCTCGACTTCATGAACACCATAATCACTGGTGATGAGTCTTGGGTGTACGGGTACGACCCAGAAACCAAATCCCAGTCACAATGGAAGCATTCCACGTCACCAAGACCAAAGAAGGCCCGCTGAGTGCGCAGCAACGTCAAAGTGATGCTGACTGCTTTCTTTGACTCCCGCGGTATGGTACACCACGAGCACGCACCACAGGGTCAAACAATCACCAAAGACTACTACAGGGATGTCCTCCATCGCCTACGGGATGCTGTGCGGCGCAAGAGATCGGAGTTGTGGTTAACCATCCATCACGACAGTGCTCCTGCATATTCCTCGCACGTGATTCAGACTTTTTTGGCGAAAACCAGACTCCTGTAGTTCAAAAGGCTCCTTACTCTCCTGATATGGCCCCCTGCGACTTCTGGCTGTTTCCCAAAATCAAGAGGTCATTGAAAGGAGCGCGATTTCAGACAAGAAAGGACATTATGGCTGCAACGACAGCTGAGCTAAACTCCATTCCAAAAGAGGCCTTCTCGGAATGCTTCCAACAATGGCAGCACCGCTGGGAGAAGTGTGTGGAGTCCCAAGGAGACTACTTTGAGGGTGATTAGGTTTCCAATGCTCCAGTTATGCCAGTTTTTTTTTTCTTCGGCCAAAGGTCGGATACTTTGCTAACAGACCTCGTATATGGACAGAACCAAGGTAACATTTTTCCGTCGCTGGGAGATACTCAGATTATTTTTTGCATTCTGCCCAAGTACATAATTAGTCTAAATAATTAATCGACTTCTCAAATATTATAATTGGGTGAAAAGTGTGAATGAGAAAATTGTAGAGCAACATGAAACATGCCTCAAGCCTCACTTGAAACATGCCTCAAGCAGCCAGTCGCGCGACAATCTTGTGTGTATTCGCGAGCATCTTTCATGCTCGGAAAAACACGTTTATGTAGCACGTATTGAGTAACAGAAAGCTGTGTCATGCAGTAGCACACCCAGGATCTCTGCCGTGGGGGGGGGGGGGGGGGGTGAATTTTTTTTTTTTTTTTGGGGGGGGGGGGAGCAAGCACTTTGCATAATATGCAATTTCCTTGCTTTAACCAGAGGAATCCAACAGCAAATAAAATGCCTAATAATTATACTAATAATGACACCAAGGAAGATGACAAATGTTGTTTCTTCAGCGTTTTACTCAAGTAATCTGATTGTGAATGCATAAATACAAGACAGTGATAGAGTGTTTTTGGTAACCAGGAAAATTCGACCTGAAGCCACCTCCTTAATTGCAATGACAATATGAACAGAGCACTGAAGGTACACGGACTGGTGGGGCTGGCCGCGTTGGGGGGGGGAGGGTTACAACACCTGATACCCCGTTGGGGCACCACTGCTGTCGGGAGTTTTTTCATGTAGCGCTACAATTTTCTCATTCACACTTTTTGTCTAATTATAATATTTTAGAAGTTCATAAATAATTAAGACTAATTATGTAATTAGGTGGAATACAAAAAATTATCTTAGTATTTCCGAGCGACGGCAAACAACATTACCTTGGTTCTGTCCAGCTATGTGGCATATGCATATTTTTAAATCTTAGTGCATCATAGTGGAGACACCCTCTATATGTCTGCCTGGCCATCCATTGTATGGAGAGAAAGATTGACATTTCCATTCCCTTCCTTGTTGGATAGCAGAACAGCAGCGGTTGAGCGGCAACAGGTGCATTGTCCTTGTTTTCTGCTTGTCTTATGCAGCTTTGTTGTGGTGGGGGGTGCTGGGCTTTGGAAGCAGCGCAAGACACCATCACTACAGCCAGGCATCTTGAGTGAAGCCACACTTGTTCAGCTTTCAAGTGCAAAGTTGCTGTACTCTTCTACATTTGTTCTTGAGCTAACAAATGTTGACAATTCTGGAGCTAACTCGAGAATTGAAAATAAAGTGTACCTGTGCAGTTGGACACAGACGAGGACGTAAAAATGTGAGAACCATTAGGATGACTGAAATACCAATTTCAACGTTAAAATCATTTAATTGTTTTTGACAACTGGCCGGCATAGTCAAAAGTTCATTTACTGAGTTTTTCTCATTGTTGTGTTTCATTGAAGTTATCTACTTGAAATTTTGTCAAGGTCTAGGCCGCGGATGGCGTTTCCGGTTCTCTCATTGCTTCGTGCTTTGTCATGTGCACGTAACCTTGAGTTCGCAACACTGTCACTTTAGGCTGTGCTGCAAAATATCAGTTTGGATCTTCATTGGCTTTATACCCACACATGAGCTTGCACTTTTCTTGCCAGCGCGCACACGAACTAGGTAGGTGTTCACAGTAGTTGCCAGCCGATTGTCCACGGACCCAAATTCTGCTTCGCGCATGGCCGTCAGTCCAACCCATGCACTTCTGTACTGATATCCGATGTCGTCTACTGGTAATAATATTGTCACGAGCGGCGATCCTGTGGTCGGTGCTTGGACGATGATGACAACGGCGGCGTGGCTTTCTGGTGTGCACGCGCTCTCCTGAACCATTGCTGTAGCGTTGTGCGCCTTACCTTGTAAATATATCCATTGTATATATAATCTCCCCGTAACATCTTTGGTGGACGTGCGGGGTAAGCTCGCTACAACACCGGGAACTGGATCTTCGCAGCGGACGGCGCGTTGCTGCCACCACAATGACTGACCAAGCAACCCAGTGTGAGCAAGACCCAACACCGGTCATTCTCTTGCATCCTCGTGATCCTGGGACATTCAACGGCACAAGCGGCGTGGACGTCGATGAATGGCTGGCAATGTATGAGCGTGTCAGCCCCACTAACAAGTGGGACCCGACGACAATGCTTGCGAATGTCATCTTCTATTTGCGAGGCACTGCGCTACTCTGGTTCGAGACGCTTGAGGCAGATCTGACAAGTTGGGACCTCTGTAAGCAGAAATTACGCGATCTATTTGGGAGACCTATCAGACGACAACTAGCGGCCAAGCAGGAACTCGCAATTTGTGCTCAGACGTCCACAGAGCCGTACATCTCGTATATTCAAGACGTGTTGTCTCTTGTGCCACAGGTCGACAAGGACATGCCTGAAGCGGACAAAGTGGGACACGTACTGAAAGACATAGCCGATGACGCATTCAGTCTGCTACTGTGTAAGAACTGCTCTACAGTGGAGTTGGTCATCGCTGAATGTCGTCGTTTTGAGCAGGCCAAAAGTCAACGTATCACTCACCGCTTCGACCGACTTCTCAATACGGCTGCCACGTCCTCATGCGAAGGTTTAGCCACGCTCCGTAAAGCGCAAGCTTCTGAAAACGTCACCAGGATCGTCCGTCGAGAATTCGAGGCCATGGCACCCGTTACTCCTTATGACGGTATGCAAAGCAATAACCTGGCTACAATTTCGCAAATTCAGGCCGTGGTTCGCCAAGAGGTGGCGAATATGGGCATTTTACCCGCCTTTAGTAACGGTAATGGTGCTACCCACCCGGTCGCCCCTGTCGTCGCTGCTGCAAGACCGAACTTGACCTTCAGGCCACGTTATCAAAATTTAGCTGATTGGCGCACACCTGATGACCGGCCCATCTGCTTCTCATGCTCTAGAATTAGACACATCGCCCACCATTGCCGCAGCTGCTGGCCCACGTCCTATCAACCAAACCCTTACAATCGCCCGGAATGTGCACTATATGCTCCGTCGTTCCGTACTGAGGCCTCAATTGCTGAACGTCCTCCTAGGGAAAACTGGATCAGCCGCTCACCATCGCCCCAGTGCCGTCAGTCCCGCTTGCCCCAACCTCGCCGCTCTCGGTCTCCCTTTGACCGCCTCTCGGAAAACTAGCCAGTGCAGCCCCCGGAGATGACGCTGCATTTACGACCCGGCCTGAAAATCCTCTGTTTGTCCCTGATACCCGATGCAACCTTCTTGAAGTTCTGGTTGATGGTGTGGAAGTTACAGCCCTTGTTGATACCGGCGCACAAATTTCTGTAATGAGCTTGAGCCTCCGGCGCCGCCTCCAGAAAGTCCTGACGCCTGCGGCTTCACCGACTGTCCGAGTAGCCGATGGGAGTACACCTGCTGCGCTTGGAATGTGTACTGCGCGCATCACCATTTCTGGTCGCCACACATCTGTTCTTTTTGCTGTTATAAAACAGTGCCCCCATGACCTCATCCTTGAAATCTACTTTCTGTCCACACACGCTGCCCTTATCGACTGCTCCGCGGGCCTTCTCCGGCTAGAACTTCCTTCATGCTCCGACAACGTCGATGCCGGCCCACCCCACCTACGCTCCGTGGAGTTTCTTCGACTGCCTCCGCAAGCCGCAATATACGTCCAGCTTTCAGCCTTTCCGCCCTTACCCGACGGCGACTATGTTGCCTGCCCTATTCCTGAGGTCGCAATGACACGCAACGTCTCACTCCCCTATACGGTGTGACAGTTAAAAACAACGGCACCTCTTTTCCCATCCTCAATTTTGGCTTCTCGACGCAAGTTCTTCCTCACGGCATATCACTCGCTCATCTGACCCCATTGGCCGACCACATGGTTTCTGCCTTGACCACAGAACCTCCACCGGATTTTTCACTGCCGTCATCGGAGTCGGGTTCGTCCTGCGACCACTTCGCCCGCATGATATCAGGAGACCTCACTCCGGCACAGTCCGCTGCCCTTCGCTGCATGCTGGTTTCCTACCAGGATATCTTTGACATTGGCGACCGTCATCTGGGCCAGACTTCCGTCGTCACCCATCGCATTCATACTGGCAATGCGAGTCCTATTCACCGACGGCCTTACCGTGTGTCAGCTCCGGAGTGTGCTGTCATCCAACAGGAAGTGGAGAAAATGCTGGGCAAAGGCATAATTGAACCCTCGTGCAGTCCTTGGGCCTCGCCCGTTGTACTTGTGAAAAAGGACAGTAGCTGGAGATTCTGTGTAGACTACCGCCACCTCAACCAGATCACCAAGAAGGATGTGTATCCTCTCCCGCGTATTGATGATGCACTGGACTGCTTGCACGGCGCCAGATATTTTTCTTCCATTGACCTGCGCTCAGGATACTGGCAAATCGCTGTGGACGACCAAGACCGCGAGAAGACCCCCTTCGTGACTGCCTTCGTGACTCCTGATGGCCTCTATCAAATTAAAGTGATGCGTTTTGGCCTATGTAACGCTCCTGCTACTTTCGAGCGCATGATGGACTCTCTTCTTCGAGGCATCAAGTGGTCCATATGCCTTTGCTACCTGGACGATGTTATCGTTTTTTCGACTCCGTTTGAAAACCATCTCACTCGCCTGTCCACCATCCTTGATGTTTTTCGCCGTGCTCGTCTTCAGCTTAACTCGTCGAAATGTCGCTTTGGGCACCGTCAAATCTGCGTACTTGGTCACCTTGTTGACGCTGCAGGCGTGCAGCTAGACCCTGACAAAGTCTGCGCGGTTAGTCAGTTCCCTACTCCACGGTCGGCCAAGGACGTCCGCAGTTTTCTTGGCCTGTGCTCGTACTTCCGTCGTTTTGTCCAGAACTTCGCAGAACTGGCCCGCCCTCTCACTGGCCTACTCAAGAAGGACGTCGTTTTCACTTCGGGTCGTGAATAAGGGACGCCTTTTCATCGCTCGTTGCAATCCTAACGAATCCACCTGTTCTAGCACATTTCGACCCGTCAGCCAGCACGGACGTTCGTACCGACGCCAGTGGCCACAGTATAGGCACCGGGCGCGGGATGAATTTGGACCGGTGGCGCCTTCATGCGGCTGCGCCGCGAATGTATGGCATGTGGCGGCCGGGCCGCGCGCAGCAGGCGCTGCCTTGAAACCAAGTCTGATCAAACATGTTGCGTTTTTGGGTGCACCAACAGTTACTGAAACATGACTGAAACTGGTTAGGCCATTAAATTCAATCGTTGTTCATCGTGGCATCGCGTTTTTCAGGCGGAAAGTCTGTATATATGCGGTTTGTAGGCAACAGCGCATACAGTGCTCAGCAATAACGCGATACTCGAATCGCATGGTCGCCAGCGCTTTTTGCACTGACTGTAAGCGCTGGGGACGCCAAACTGATGCATTGTGGTGTAGAGTGAAAGCCAGAACCTTAGTAACGCATTATGACTGCATTTGGTCCCACGGCGCTCACCTGTGGCGCGAAAAAAAAAAAACAACGGCGGCAGCCGCGCGCTGCCAGCGCTTCAATCGCTGGGCACTGTACATTTCCGACGCTGATCTGCTATGGTCTAGTTGTTCTAACGTTAATAAAAGAGCCGTTCATACGCAAGAGCTTCGTGTCCCACTTGCCTGTCTTCGCCTCCGCAGTGTAATGGCTCCGGAGCTTGGGCACCGAAGGCGAACACTCAGATTTGTAGTTATTTTGCCGTCTTATCGGTGTATCAGTCTTTCTTTTAATGTACATTTTCCTTCGTAGCAATTCCAAACTCTGGTTGCGTCCGGCACACGACTGTGCTGTGCATCGACGGCGAACGCCAACGCAGGGGTGTGTTCACACTCGCCGCCACCAACGGCTCCCGTCGCGCTAAGCTATATAAAATGGGCCGTGACTGAAGATTGGGCTAGTTTATAAGCAATTAAGAATGGGGAAGCTTTGAAAAGATAAAAGAACTACAACAGACAGAGAAGGACTGACACATGTCCGATCGGCGAAGCAGCTCAAGAAACAGAATAAGGAAGACGTATGTCTCCTTTTTTTTTTCTCTCCACAATTTTTGTGTTCTTCGCCTATTTACATGATTAAATACGCGAGAATGTTAACGCGCACAGCAAAATAACATCTGGAATATAACTGCTGGAGTTCCACGTGTTATCTTGCCGCGGTGAGCTCCGTTCGCGTAGTGCATTTGCATCGCAATTTGCGCTCGTTTTCTGCTTTATATACTACTTGATGCCACGAATGTGATCTGCCTCGTACAAGTGACGACCTTTCTCAAAAGCAGACACGCGAAAATGCGTTTTCCGGTGCGTCAGCCCTTAAAACCCGCAGTGCGAAATCACTGGAAGCACCGAGCGCCTTCGTCCCGTCGTCTGCTTCACATGCCAGTGCTCTGACAGGTGCCGTTCGCGGCGCTGTTCGCTAGCATATCGCCGGCGCGCCGCTGGCGCCTTACAACGGCCGCCCGGTGCCTATAGGCGCCGTCCTTGCACAACAGCAACACGGCCTCCACCGCGTGGTCGCCTATGCAAGCCGCCTTCTGTCGCCGTCGGAGCAAAATTACTCCATCACAGAACGCGAGTGCTTAGCTCTTGTCTGGGCCATCGCAAAATTCCGACCGTACCTGTATGGCAGGCACTTCTCAGTCATTACAGACCACCATGCAGTTTGTTGGCTTTCCTCGCTCAAGGACCCCACTGGTCGCCTTGGCCGTTGGGCACTCCGCTTGCAAGAGTACTCATTTTCTGTGTTCTACAAATCTGGACGGCTTCACCAAGACGCCGACTGCTTGTCACGATAACCGGTCGATCCCCCTGATACACTGGAAGATGAACCTGACACCTTCGTTCTGGCCATTACAGACTTCGTCCACATAGCTGACGAACAGCGCTGCGACTCAGCTTTGCGGCCTATTATAGACGGTCTTGACTCACCACACCCTGACCCTTCCCTATGGATGTTTGTGCTCCACAACGACACCTTACACCGCTACAACACCCGGCCTGACAGCGCTGAGCTCTTGCTTGTTCCCACGAATCTTCGCTCTACTGTTCTGCGCCAGCTTCACGATGCACCGACGGCCGGACACCTAGGCCTGTCACGCTCGTATGATTGCATCCGTAGGTGCTTCTTTTGGTCTGGTCTCTACCGTTCTGTGTGACAGTACGTTGTGGCTTGTGACCTCTGCCAGAGACTCAAGACTCCTGCCCTACTGCCTGCTGGCAGCCTTCAGCCCCTCGATATCCCTGATGAACCATTTTTCCGGGTGGGACTCGATCATCTAGGACCTTTCCCCATGTCAGCCACTGGCAATAGATGGTTTGCAGTCGCTACTGACTACGCAACGCGGTACGCTGTTACACGTGAACTTCCCACCAGCTGTGCTACTGATGTAGCCGATTTCATTCTTCTCGACGTCATCCTGCGCCACTGTGCTCCTCGTCAGTTAATCACGTACCGTGGCTGCTGCTTCTTGTCTAAAGTAGTCGACGACATTCTTCGTTCTTGCTCGACCAATCACAAGTTCACCACTGTGTACCATCCACAGACAAACGGCCTTACTAAATGCCTCAACCGTACTATCACAGATATGCTTGCTATATACGTGTCTGAGGACCACCGAGATTGGGACATTCACTTGCCTCTTGTAACCTTCGCCTACAACTCTTCTCGTCATGACACAGCTGGCTACTCACCTTTTTATCTACTTTTTGGCTACGACCCACCATTGCCTATGGACACCATGCTTCATACTCACGCAGAGACATCCTCTGCCTATGCTCGTGATGCCCTTGCCCGTGCTGACATCGCCCGCCAGGTTGCCCGCGATCGCTTGTCGGCTTCACAGGTCAATCAAAAATGTCTCTATGACCGCCGACACCGGGAGGTGAACTTCCCATTCAGGATCGTTCGTCTTGCTGTGGTTCCCGTCACGTCGCGTTGGCCTATGTGAAAAACTCCTTTCGCGTTATGCTGGCCCTCACCGTGTTGTACGCAAAGATGTGACTTATGAAATCGCTCCGCTAAATCCTGAGTCAGCCTCTGCAACAATTGCGAGTGACATAGTTCATGTCTCGCGCATTAAACCGCACCACTCTTGGCCGGGACCCTAATTGCACCGGGATGGTGCTTCTAATGCCGGCGGGTAATTTCACGAGTGGCGGTCCTGTGGTCGGTGCTTGGACGATGACGACGACGGCGTGGCTTTCTGGTGTGCACGTGCTCTCCTGAACCATTGCTGTA
Organism: Dermacentor silvarum; assembly: GCF_013339745.2. Classification (NCBI taxonomy): domain Eukaryota; kingdom Metazoa; phylum Arthropoda; class Arachnida; order Ixodida; family Ixodidae; genus Dermacentor; species Dermacentor silvarum. Next base: position 93,394,853 of record NC_051154.1, on the reverse strand, counting down.
GCGTTGTGCCCCTTACCTTGTAAATATATCCATTGTATATATAATCTCCCTGTAACAATATATAAGGGTGACATCCCCGTGATAGTTTGTCTCCCACCACCCCCACCACCTAGGCCTAACCAATGCCGCTTCGTTGGAAGTCTACAACATTGCAGTTTGATGCTGAGCCAATGAAATGCAGCAGCTGTACAGCAGTCAGAAAACCGAGGAATCACCTCAATAACGAAAGTGACTGCACAGGCGACAGCCCCAATGGCAGCAACTGTGCTCGCAGCCGTTGTTTATGGCATTGCACCCATGAATCAGTCGAAAAATTGAGCGACACACTATATGACATCTGAAATTTTAGTTGCCGTGATGAAGATTGAAAAATTGGTCAGCATCAGCATTTTATTCTCGTTTCACCTGATTTTATTGGAGTTGGCTTTAGTTCCACATAATGCAACTGCTTGAAATCATCTCCACTTTGAAAAAGTTAAGTGAATAGAAATCGGTCAAATGCATGCTAGAGTTCCATGCTGTTTTCAATCCTGAAGCTGTAGAAAGACAGTTTAACAAATTTACATACTTGCTTTTGCCCGGCTGCAATAAATTTAAGCAGCTGCTAACTTTGCATGAGGAGGCTGAACGAGCTAGTCTGGCTGTTTGCCCAACTTGCCCGACACAAGTGATGTCTTGTTTTGCACCGCTACTATACCCTTGAAGCCAGTACAGGAGCAGAGTGCCTACAGCAAGCAGTGCAGGTAATGATGCCACATTTTCCTTGCCGTGTCTGCAGTTGACTCTTTGCAAAAAGGGGCATGAAAACATCAATCCTCCCACTATTTATATAGGATTTCTACGGACCTTTGACATCATTGATAGCCCTTTAATGTCAAAACACCATATTAAGGGCCTTAAAACCCTTAAAGGGGCCCTGCGACATTATTAAAGCAACAGCTTTTTTTTTTTTTTTTTTTTTTGCTGTTCCTCCCGCTTTTTGGTTTGTATGTTTCTAGCCATTTATGGGAGGAGAGTCAACTTGGGCCTGTAGGTATGTACTGGCTGCTGGCTTTCCAAGCAACCAATATGGCCCTCTGGGTATCAAATAGACAACTTGCTGCTGGCTGCTGTATGGCCTCGTAGATAACTCGGGTCGCTGGGTATGTGCCACTGAGTATGTGCCCACACTGACAACTTCGGCACTGTATATATGATATTGGTATGTGCCAATTCATGGCCAATGCCCCGGAATGGATGATCCAGGGTAACGCAAGGGGCACGTAACCTTAAATATATTGTTATGGGGAAAAGAAGTATGAAATATATTTACACTGTCGGACGGACACCAGAAGAATTGACGAGGTGTCCGAGAACAGAAATTTCACGACGACCGAAGTGGCATTTGGACAAATTGAGTTGTAGCCCCGCCCGACGAAAAACAGATAGGACCATCGATAGGCGTTCGAGGTGCGTCGCAAAAGTCGGAGAAAAAAACGATCACATCGTCCAAATAACAGAGGCAGATGGACCACTTGAAACCGTGTAGGAGGGCGTCCATCATTTGTTCAAATGTGGCTGGGGCATTACATAACCCGAAAGGCATCACTTTGAACTGATAGAGGCCGTCGGGGGTAATAAAAGCCATTTTCTCACGGTCCATGTCATCGACGGCAATTTGCCAGCACCCGGAGCGAAGGTCTATGGACGAAAAATATTGTGCTCCATGGAGGCAATCCAGGGCATCGTCAATGCGTGGTAGCGGATAGACGTCCTTCTTGGTTACCTTGTTTAGGTGCCGATAATCTACGTAAAATCGCCAACTGTTGGCCTTTTTCTTAACTATTACAACAGGGGATGCCCATGGGCTGCAAGAAGGTTCAATGATGTTACGAGAAAGCATCTTATCAACTTCGTGTTGGATGATGTCTCGCTCGGTAGAAGAGACACGGTAGGGTCGCCGCTAGATTGGGCTTGCATCCCCGGTGTTAATGCGATGTTTTACAACAGATGTTTGTCCTAGAGGGTGGTCTCCAAGGTCGAATAAGTCCCAGTACGAGGCAAGGAGGCAACGTAGTTCATTGGCACACTGGGGCGGAAGGTCGGGCGCGATCATTTTTATTAGGGCATTCAAGTCTGAAGGGGCAGGAGGCACAGCAAGAGTTGCACACGAGGAGTCATCAGCAGTTAAACCCGAAATCTGGTAGTCTCGTGCTGGCGTGATTTTCGCAAGTGATATGCTGCGCGGGAGAACTTGTGCACAAAGTCCAAAGTTCACTAGCGGAAGACAGAACGTGTTGTCTGTAATGGTAATGACGGTGTGAGGAAATGCGACGTTAAGCGTGAGCAGGACATCCGGATTAGGGGATACAATGTAGTCACCGTCTGGAATGGGCGGAACGGGTGAAACACCTATGCAGGTAACGGCAAGGTGAGGGAGGCGAATATGCTCTGTGGAACATAGCCAGATCGGAGCACTATCGGGGGGATCAATAGCAACAGGTAGAGCGAGTTGCACACCAGCAGAACAGTCTATCAAGGTGGATTGGGGAGTGAGGGCAGTGTTCTAGGACATAGAATAAAACAGAAGTATGATCGGCGACACTCACACGAGCTGGACACATGCCAATAACGGCCGGCGTTCTCCCGTCGGCGACTCTGAGCACAGGCGACGGGGCAGGAGTGAGGACTTTCTTGAGACGATGGCAAAGCTGAGCACCCATCACAGATACATGCGCGCCAGTGTCAATCAGAGCCGTAACAGGTACACGATCCACGTTCACTTCCGATGTGTGGGCAGGGTCAGAAGAGGATTTTGGCGTCGGTTCGGTATAGCAGCATCACCTCTAGGTGCTGCACCCGTCAGTTTTCCGAAAGCGTGCGCCGGAAGGAGCTGGGAGACGGTGACCGACGCGATGGGGGCGAGCGGGAGAAGCGGCGATGTGGCAAAGGAGAGCGGCTAGAGCGGGTGGGCCGAGAAGTGTCACCAGGAGTTACTGGTTGCATGCGCGGTGGGAAGCGAGAAGCAGCATGAGGCGGACGGTCGGATGGGAGATAGGGCCAAGGGGTTGAATTCCACGATGAGTGGCAGTGACGGGAAATATGACCAATACGGCCACAAGTGAAGCATATTGGCCTGTCGTCTGGAGTGCACCATTCAGCCAGTTTGTGATACCGCGGAGGGGCATCCACGTTGCGAGGGCGCATGGCAGAGGTGGACGAAGCGTAGTCAGGCCAATTAATGGAGCAGACGTTGGTCAAGCCAACGTTGGCCAATTCCTGGCGTACGACGGTCTGGATCAGGGAAATGGTGGACTGGCAATTGTTGGAGCCAAGGGTTGGGGCTTGGATAGGAGATGCGGCCTCGATTTCACGCCGGATGATGTGGACGATGTCATCAGCGATTGGGCGTGGGCAGACTACGGAGGTCTTCACAGGTTGACGTAGCAGCCGTGTTGGGAAGGCGGGGAAATGGGTGGGCAGTGCGGCGGCTCTTGGCTTCTTCAAACCGCCGGCATTCGGTAATGATGGCTTGTACAGTAGAAGAATTCTTAAACACACGGAGGTGAAAGGCATCATCTGCTATGCCCTTAATCACATGTGCGACCTTATCAGCTTCGGACATTCTCGGATCCACTTTGCGGCACAGAGCGAGCATGTCTAGGATGTATGTGAGGTAGGACTCGGTGCACGTCTGGACACGCGAAGCGAGGTCTTTTTGAGCGGCGCGCTGACGTCCAACAGGCTTGCCAAACAAATCCGTGAGCTTCTGTTTACAAATGTCCCAGGTGGTAAGTTCCTCCTCGTGGGTCTGAAACCAGACGCGTGCCGTTCCCGCGAGATAGAATGCCAGATTAGCCAGCATGGCGGTCTGGTTCCAGTGGTTGCTCCTGCTCACCCGCTCATAAAGTTGAAGCCAATCTTCAACATCCGTGTTGTCAGTGCCGGAAAAGGTGCCGGGGTCGCACGGTTGTGCCAGAATGACTTTTGGCGTGGAGGCCGACGAGCCCGAAGCATCCTCGCCTTGAGCTGGCATGGTAGATGCAGCCAAGGAGCGCCCGCTGCGTAAATCCGTCTTGCGCTTGAGCCCGCAAACTCCACCAAAAATGTTATGGGGAAAAGAAGGAACACTGTATTTGTTATGTATGTTATGGGAACACTGTATTTACAAGACTGGCAGCGGCTGACAAGACCATAGCAAGCACGTGAAGTCCCGAGCTTCGTCTTCTTCAAGTCCTCTCAAAACGTCTTCTTCATCGCTGTGTCACAATATTAAACCAGTAGGAACCATACCTTCACCTCGAGTGCGGCTGTTGAATGGATAGACATTGCAATAATGTTGCAGCTAGGATAATGGGGATATCGGCGGAGTTTCAGGTAGGGTACAGTGATTACAAGATATATTATGCCGTGGTATCATTTTGCATAGTAGTTGGTAGTAAGATTGCCACTTTGCCTACTACCCACAAAGTATTGTGATTCACTGATGGGCATGGGCATATGCAGCAGGTCACACAGGAAAGCTATTGCTGATATTGGCAATCATCTTCTATGGTTTCTGCCACAATTGTTTTGGCTATAAGCAATTTTGCTTCAGAGGATTCGTTCTACGGTGCCAAGTTCAACACAAAAAGGTAGCAGAAATTGGCACACGAAATTCAAAAGCGAAGCCGATAAGAAAAGCCTCCTTTTTCATATTTCACTTGACCAAACCATAAGCTGTTACCATTGAGAGTAGCGCTTTCAAAAACATGCACTGGAAGCTTGCACATCATGGTGGCTTTGTCTCCAGAGCTGGTGCCTGCACTTTTTGACTGCCCCATATTGTGGGCGCATACCAGCACTACCAATGCAGAGTAGTACATTGTAACTTGTTTGAAAGAAAGTGTGTGCAGCTGCTCAAATACCAAGTCATGCCATGTTCAGCTGTGAAGGGGGGGTTAGTGTAAGCAGGAAGAGAGTTTCAGGGAAGCGTTGTCTCCCTTAATAAGACTTAATAAGAAGTTATTGGCAGGTTACTGCCTCTGTGTCATAATTTTAGATTTTGTCTTGCAGTCTATTGAAAAGGCTTTAAAACTTAAGCGTATTGGGTTTTTTTGTTGAATTTGAGGAATAAGTTCTTAAACTGCACCACCAACCAATCGCAGTCAACAGCATATCTGTTATATGTTGTTAAGCATATCTTGTCATATCCATCGTCAAAACTCATTGCTGCATGCATCTGCAGTTGGCGAGTAACACTAGTCCTACAACAGATGAAAATATTATTCTGTTACTTCTGTCATTGCAATTTAGGCATTGGAAAGGTCCATATTTTGATAGCAGTGAATAATAGCTATTAAACTAAATATGTCGCAGGGCCTTTATAAAAAACCCTTTGACTGTCACTCCCGAGTATACTCATTTTGTCTTTTAAGCACATTCCCTGCCTATCAAGGAGCAACTTGTGCAAAAGATGAACATTGCATACCTATTGTACCATCTATAGAGAGGTTGTGTACCTGAACATTGTAAAGTAAATTTCTAATAGTAGGTGGAGCCAATGTCTCGGTGTTCTGTCATTCTCTCAGCAGGACAGCCATGACAAACCAGTGTGGCAGGTCTATCTGCACTCTGACAGCCGAAGGGATTTGTAAACTGTTGGATGAATTCTGCGTCAGATGAAAGAGACGCCAAAGTAACAGTTTCTGTGTAGCATGAAATATCTACTGAACTAGCATATGAAAAAAACCCGTCAGTCAAGAGTGTTAAGTCACATGAAATGCTTAAAAATTCTTGAATTTTGTTTTGCACTAAGCTTAGTGGATTTTGTTTGGACATCTGCCCACAAAGTTGGTGCCAAACAAAAGTCAACCCAGTCCAGTCCTCATAGCAGTTTTATGGTGATTGGCAGTGGTTCACTTGCTAAGCATTTTAACGCGATAGTGTTAAGGGTCCTGTGTCGCAGAAAATCCGGTGTGGATGGTGGCGTCTGTGGAAGAGAAAATCATCCCGAACCACCCCGACAGCGCAGGCCCTCCACGTGGTGCAAGGTGTTAGTGAACAAAAATTGAATTTCTCACGGTGAATTCCATCAGAAAAATGGTAAAGTACGACTTAACCACGACCTACAGACATGGTGGCGTCGGACTGTTATTTGAATGTATGAGAAAACATAATTCTGATACGAGGAAACTCAAACACAAACCCCTTTTGCCAGCATTTCTTCCATACCAACAGCGGCGTGCCCGGACACGGCTGGGCTCGACTGGCGCGCATGCTCGCTTCTTACGGCTTTCTCACCCATTGGGGAAATAATGGGAGAGTTTCTCGGAACGTTTCGCCACCCATCAGCGGTAGGGGCGCTGCGACCCTGACCCTTCCTCCCCTGCTCCACATGCATGCGCTTGCCTTCGCGCTCGCACGATCGTTTTCCCGCGCATTTTATTCAGTGCTCTGTCAGTGTTGTTCAGTATGCAGTAATTTGTGGGCTCCTGAAACGGTCGTAAAGCCTTTAGTACGCGTGGCCACAGCCAAGACTTGGCGCCGTTCATTGCACATCGGTCTATAACTGCTGTGTGATGGTGTATTGCTTTGTTCCGTATTGCAAGGCCCAGTCCGGGATAACACCCGGTGTTTCTTTTCACCAGTTGCCAAGCAATGAGTTTCTAGCCTGAGTTTCTAGAGCTTTTGGACAAGATAATGCTTTTTTTTTTTTTTTTTTCGATAGAGCTTCCGAACACCTGTCACGAAGGAAGAGCAGTCCAGCCCTATTTACAACATGCTCCCATTTGAGCTGCCCTGAAGGTGTTGACGACAGCCATGGGATATGATCCGCAAATCTAATTGCCGAGAAGTTTCTGATAGTACTCCTTGTAAATCACTCAAACCATCTGACTGACGAAAACGACAAGCCTTCGGCCTATGTACACAAGCCGCCAAGGAAACACTTCAGATTGTAATCGTGAATAAGACACATTTGTGAGCTACTGTGTCCGCAAGAGTTTTCGCCAGAAAGTATGGCAACCACACTTCCCGAACTCATTCACGCGCGACTTGTGTAATCTTGACGACTGGGGCTTGGCAAAAAATTAGAAAATCGATAAGTTAAAACGAAGTCTAATATATTTTCAAATAACCATCCAATGTTTACCATTGTATTGCTAACAATATAGTGAAAATATGTAAGCAAGAAGCACGATTTGTAAGGTCTCGTTATCATAGCAGCCTGCCGATAAACATTGCCATCAATTGCGAATGCTATTTTGTTTACCCGTGTAGACTGGGAACGCAAGACCGTAATGACATTCGGCATGAATGTCATTTACTGCAAATGACATTACATGTGCCGTGTGACAGGGGTATAAGTGCATACGAGCAATAAATATTTATTTTCATTCATCAAAATGCATATGCGTTTGATGGCGGAGAGCTGTTCTCCCGGCGCATGCATCTCCATGTTCCCCAGTGAATTTAAAGAAGCTCGATGTAATAATACAGTTACACAGCATGTATTTATAAGAAGCCTAAATGAACCATTTATGCGTCCTCTAGAATTAGGAGACTTGTTCTTGAATGCACGGTGAGGTGAGAAGCACGCCCGACCCCATCTTCCAGCGTTGCGCACGCAGCACAGATCGGTTGGGAACAGTTGAGCAGGGTGAGGTCGCAGCGCCACCACTAAACAGCGGCAATAGGCAAGAACTAGCCCCGATGCAAAGGCCGCAAGAAGTTAGCGCGCGCGCCAGTCGAGCCCGGCCGTGGCCCGGATAGGCTACTTGCGAAAATCTTATCCAGATGGCGCTCGCACCCTCGGCAGGTCAAATTAGGCGTTGGCCTGCCTAATGCGTTTTGGACACGCTGCGCGTCGGGGCAATAGCAAACAAGTAATAAAATTAGAAAAAAATAAAAGTCTAGGGCCTTCACATTTTAATATAAAACACGCGTCGGGGCAATAGCAAACAAGTAATAAAATTAGAAAAAAATAAAAGTCTAGGGCCTTCACATTTTAATATAAAACACGCGTCGGGGCAATAGCAAACAAGTAATAAAATTAGAAAAAAATAAAAGTCTAGGGCCTTCACATTTTAATATAAAACGACTTGGAAAAATGTCTTCACAGCAATGCATTTCTGTTTAAAAATGAAGCCGACTTTAAGGGGATCGGGGTAAGCTTGGTCGTTGTAAGCTGGCTTTCCCGCCTTCTGTGTTGCAGTGAAGCCTACTCGTAAAGAAAAATGCGATGTGAACGGGGCGCAACAGCGCTATCGCATTCCACTCTTTAATGGCGAAGGTTAAGCGTCCTCCAATTTTTATTGCCTTTTTCAGTCACGCAATAAAAGAAAATTGCTTACTGTCATACATAATGTTGCTTTGATCCTGGATCATGCTTTGTCTGGACCTTAGTAGTCCTTAAAACCCCAGAATTTTTTTTTTTTTCACAGAAAATATAACCCTGCTTTAACCTTTGCACACGCAAGCACTGCCAACAGGGGTGCTAACACATGGCTCAGCATTCGATCTGGCGCAGCAGTGTGCATATTTTCTTAGAAGCATTAGCTGGAAGATATTATGTTATAATAACAAATGCCTCTTCATCTTGTCCGCTTTATGTATTTGAATGGGTTTGGAAAGCCTTCCCTACTTTTGAAGCTACTTTATCACGCTTTTTTGCTTCTTGAAATAAGGCTGATAATGTTTTGACTTCATTATTATGAAGTTTTACTTTATTAAGCCACTTGTAGCCTACTCTTCTGTTAGGCACTGTTAAATGAAAAAATGGTTTGTGCGTTTAGACAGCACATTGATATTTTGACATATTTATTACCTTTTTATGGTGCATTGAATGTCGAATGTTTTTTCTTACTAAACATAAAGAACGTGAAAAGATCAGGAATGCATTAACAAAATATTCATAATTTAAGGGAAATTCGACATGCTCTCCCGGAAAACATGTCAGTAAGAAAAGAAATACTTGTTTATGGAAGCCTTAAGATTAATAGAACAAAGGTACCAAATCGGCTCAGATCAGTGTTGCCAGCCATATCCTACGTGTGATTATTGTTATTATTGTAGGGCTATAGGGCAGTCCTACTGTTTTTCATCCAGATTTTGTTTCCATATAGTGGCAAAGGAAATAATAGAGATGTGAGGCCTCAGAAAAAAATAAGAATTGGGCAGGAGTGGGAATTCAGTGCCAATTGTGCCATTTTGATACTCGTGCAAATTGTTGCGCCATATTGCACTGAAAATGGAAAAATGACAAAATTGTGCCACGCTGCACTAAAACAGCCTTGGCTCCGACAGGCATCAGCAAAATGCCGGCACAGTGTAGGGCATTAATCTTTCATTATTCTCAGAGGTTGTGTAAGTAATTTACATATTCTGGGCGCCAGTGAACGCTAACAGCCGCACAAGTTCCCTGAATAAAACTAAAGGTAGTGACATTGTTTTATCTTGCCGCCTGAGCTGGCGAGCGAGGGCAGGCGATGAGGTCCGGGGCTTATCCGCACCTTCCTGTTGGTAGAATGAGGTCACATGGTTGTGCTGTTGTCGTTTCCGCGGAAGTAAGTGCGTCCGCTTGCTGCAGGTCGTGCCTCTTCTTGCTTTTTTGTTACTCATGCCAGTGCTGTGACAGTTGCTTTTGATCACAGCTTGCAGCCCCCGATTGCGGTGATCACAAATCCTGATATCCCGCAATGATCGTGAATCCTGAGCAACTTTCATGCCGCTGAAGCCATGACAGTTGCTCTTGATCGCGGCTCACAGCCCCTCAATCGTGGTGATCACAAATCCTGATATCACGGGGACCACAGTGCTGCAGCGCAGCGCGATCGCTGCGATAAAAATGAGCAATCTGAGAGGGCGAGCAGCGAGGGGACTTGGAATGAAGAGTCCAGGAGTGGACGAATGTTGCTATCTTTAGCTTATTCAGGGGGCATAAAGCCTTACATTTATTCACTCGATGCGAACTCCATATGTTGCGGTGGTTCTAGTGAGTGGCTAAGTAAAGTCAGCCATGTGCAGAATCAGTTTGAACTAGTTGCTGTTACATTACCTAGAAATGTATTTGAACAAGCCACTGTGGTGTTCACTAACCCTAGCTTCTTCACATATATTGGGGAGCACCTTCAGTCGCTTCACCAGAATGCTGCAGAATGCGAGGTTTTGTGACTGTTACCCTACCTAATTATGTCAATGCTCTAAATTAATATTTGCTTGCTCCAGGTAGCTCCACTAATAAAAAAACATATGCTACAGACTGCGAATTATGCTCCAGTCTGCTCCAAAATGAAATTTTACCTGCACCAAAAATTGCTACAAAATGACTTTGGCCATTCCCGTCCCTGATTGGGAAAAAGCTCTTTTTAGTTTTTTTTTTTGCAGGGCATGAAAACTGGAAAAAAAGAGATTATCCAAATTTAATAAATTTGAGTCCGTTGATGTAATTCATGCAATATTTAGGTTGGTGTAACTTTGTGAGTAGAAACATTCAGGTGACATATTATTTCATCCAGTTTATGTAAATTATTTGATCATTGTCGAGTTCTGCATCTCCACTTTTTGCTGCTACATGCGTCATTTATTGCGGGCGCAGTATCCGACCTTTTACGGTTGAAAAACGACAGGGACAACAGCCCCAGTAAAGCACTCATTCACAGTGATGCATCCCAAACAACACGAAGAAATCGAATCCTGCATTAGCCTTGAAACATACTAACGAAGTTAATTCGTTGGGCCTGAGCACATTCTTTCGACGTCCTCAGGGTAGCAGTCAATTTTTTTTGTAGGAAACTTCTGTGAAAGCATCTCAGATGCGTTGTCTAGTCTGCTTATGGATGGCTTGGTTAGAATGTAGAACAGAATTTGCTGTTGGGTCGACTTAGTGCTAGAGTGTACCTGAGCTGAAAAATTAACATTTCTGTCCAGCAGTTTTCAGTAGCTACTCTGAATTTGTTTTTCTCGTCATCAGTGCAAGTGCACCATCCTATAGTAGTTTCGTCTGAGTTTTTATTATGGCTGCTCAGGAAAGCACAGCCCCCTACATACATTCCCTGTATATTTAGAAATTATTTTGCCAGTAGCTGCTCTGCAAAAAAACTGCTTGGTCTTGATTTTATTCTCATTCTAACAAGGACAGCATCTAAAAATGGTCCTTGCTTGCCTCTGCTTTCAATTTCTTTGCAAGCCTTTATGCGGTCATCTTCCAATAGCAGGTTATCTGGATGTGCTTTTCGAACTGCACTTCTAGAGCAAAATTTTAATGTTTTCTACATCTATATAGTTAAAAAAAGCTTGTTAGGAAACATAATTTGATTAACTAGATTTTATAAGAATGGATAGTTGGGCGAGTTGGTACAGTAACATATTCTTGATATAAGCGCGAAGAAGGGACGGAGGCGGAAGAAGCGCTCGTCCTGTCTTCTTCCGCCTCCGTCCGTGTCGTCTTCGCGCTTATATCAAGAATAGATTTTATATCAAGCGGATAATTCTTACTGGTACAACGAAGAAAAATGTTTAATTAAGCCTTGTTAGCACAATAATTATGCTTCATAAACGTAAAAATCCTTTTTTACTGTGAGGGAGGAGACTTGGTAAGGGCGAAAAGACGCAAAAATAAAATCTGGGTGGTGGCGCTGCCCTGAAGTTCCACACTTTCTCTCGTGAAAGACATGGATTTGGGTAGCATTTGAATGGATCTAAGCAAACTGTTTTTCATTAACGAATGACTACATTGCATTCTGAAGGAGCCAAAAACTCAACCTAATAGCCAGTTTTGGGAACTTATCTGAAGCAAAAATAGTCCAAATACGAGAATAAAAATTTTGAATTTGTGATATCACACACATAGGCACTAAGGTTTCGACGAGGAATTGAGTAAAGAACGTTTTATCATTATTTCTCCAATTATGAAACACAATTTTAGCATGTAATGAATCGGAAAGATCAAAGAGTTACCATTGTAAACTGTTCCAAGCAGGTCGCGTTACAGAATTCTACTTAATTATGGCTGCTCCTTTGTCACCGGTGTATAAGTCTAAAGGCGCCCACATGTTTGACCTTGTTTTTGTCATGGCGAACTCGAAACATATAATAGGCCACGTAGTAAATACCCTCCATCCGCAATCCAAAATGCTATTGTTCCAGAACTCTGCAAGACAGCATACACCAGCCTTTCCTTCCTGAAAGCAACTTTCATGGATGATAGATGAGAATTCCAAAAGCTATCAAGAGTCTTGGAGCAAATGAGTGAATTAGTTGTTTTTTATATTTTACATCAATAAGTGGACAAGAATTCAGAATTGCCAGTCAGTCTCTAGAGTCTGTAATGCAGTATGTTTATCTAGGTCAGTTACTCACAGGGGACCCTGATCATGAGAAGGAAATTTACCGAAGAATAAAATTGGGTTGGAGTGCATATAGCAGGCATTGCCAAATCCTGACTAGAAGCTTACCACTGTTGTTGAAAAGAAAAGTGTACAGTCATTGCATTCTACCGGTGCTAACATAGGGGGCAGAAACTTGGAAGTTAACAAAGAAGCTCGAGAACAAATTAAGGACGGCATAAAGAGCAATGGAATGAAAAATGTTAGCCTTAACCTTAAGAGGCAGGAAGAGAGTGGTGTGGATCAGAGAGCAAACGAGGGTTACCAATAATCTAATTGACATTAAGAGAAAATAAATTGAGCTGAGCAGGCCATGTAATGCGTAAGGTAGGTAACCGAATGACTATTAGATTTACAGAATGGGTGCCAGGAGAAGGGAAGTGCAGTCGAGGATGGCAGAAAACTAGGTGGGTTGAAGAAATTGGGAAATTTGCAGGTTGAAAGTAGAATCAGCTAGCGCAAGACGGGGGTAATTGGAGATCGCAGGGAAAGGCTTTTGTCCTGCAGTGGACATAAAAATAGGCTGATGAAGATGATGATGATGAAGTGAAATACATTAGAAAGTCTTTTTATTGAACAGTTTTAGGGCTCTACATTTTAGTTAGCACTGGAAACATGCCACTGTCAACCCAGAAGTGGGTTTCCCAAATTTGACAGGACCTTCCTGTTTTTATTTGCTACGTCATGCCATTATGGGGCCAACAACATTCCTCTATCTCACTCTTTACAGTTTTTGTTGTCATTACATGACTCTACCTTTGCTTTTCATCTTTGGGCAAAAGCAAGTTTTAGCAGAGAGCGTACTCTGGTCCATAATGTGCCCTGCCTTGCCCATTTAGGATGTGACATCACTTTGAAGTCCTTTTGATTTATGGGCTAACACATCTTAATTGCACTTTAAGGTTGCATTGAGGTATTGTCATTGAATTAGCACAGAATCCACCATTAAGTAGACAAATATGTCAGCCATTGAAACAAAACATGGCCAGAGCTACAGCGCGGAGAAAAGCCATGCTCAGCACAGTGCCATTAGCAGGGTCCCAGGAGTCAGAAGCAAACTGAGAGCCCACTTTAACTTTTGCTTGAATGGTAGCACATTTATTAACTGCTTTTGTATTGTCCTTTATGCTGCTGTATTGAAAGTGGTATTGAAATCAGCCACTTATTTCCATGTTGTAGCCTGAAACATTTCCAAGCACTCATAAGGGCATGTTTTGGACATACAAACCACGACATGTTTAACATTAGCAAGACAGTGTGTTGGGATAGAAAGATAGCAATAAAGAACATTAATTCATATTGCCTGGTGAACCTGTGCTTTCGTTGTTTGCACACTTATGAGCCTCGTGTTTACCTTTTGCGGACATTTGTCAGGCCCCCACTGCCATGCGAAAATATCGGCTCCAGTCACATGTCGGGAAGCGCCCAACATGCACGCTTGCTCGCATTCTATCCAAGCGCTCATCCCCTTGGGAATTTGCAGACAGGCACCTTTTCTTTGGTTTTTACCACATGTAACCATCAAGGCTGTTCCTCGGTAGGAGCTTTCGTCGGTAGGAGAGGTGTCTGGGTTCCTTGATGCCTTCAGCAGCCTTTAATCGCTCACTCCAGCTGCCAAGCACTTTTGAAGCCTCGGGGTGGCCCCATTCTCATAGAGGTGGAGTGTCCTTGTACTGAGCATTTTGTAGAAGTGTTTCTGTGGTCTGACTATTCAGGTCCCTCCCCTGTTGCATTTCATCTCATTGTGACTTACGGATGCTGTAACTGACCAACATGAAGAATTCATTGTGGTTTATGCTAGCTTTGTGTCTTAATTGCCTCTAAGTGGCGCTCTTTGGCCACATCTGGCGCTTGCGCCGATAAACCACAATAATCAGTCAATTAATTGCCTCTAAGCGTAGAAGGTGCTTGTTTTTGTAAAGCAGGCCACCATAAAGATTCTGATGATGGCCAAGATTCACCTTGTTTTTTTTTCTTGTTTTTTTCTTCCAGCTGTTATTGAAACAGGAGAAGACCCTGAAGTCATTCGAGCAAAGTACTTCATCAGAGATGAATTCTTGGTAAGTCTCTGTGTTATATTTTTATTCAATATTTGCACACATATGGTGTGTAACATTCTGCCAATTCCATCTTCATCTATGAAGCTACTTGCTGTAGCCTCCCAAGAGATGTCATGTATGATGCAGTTTAGTGGCATTGCATTTTGTGACCCCACACTTCTGCAGTGTGCATGAAGCATGCTTCAGGCTGCTGTCCTCGCCATGCATGATGGCCAAAGTTCATTTTCTGTGGCTGTTGCAAGGTTGAAGTTGGGCACTTTGGCTTGTTTCATTCCTGCTGCTCCAAGATAGCTTGAGCTTTCTATTAATCTTTGTAGTGGGAATCGGCGGCTTGTGTTAGCTTCCAGTGGATTTCAATAGTGCCACATCACAAATTCTTGTAATGATCATTAACAAGTTAGATTTTTTTTGTGTTTGTCTTATTTTGGCTTGATACTACCATATATGTTAGAAGTCTCTGCATGACTGCAATGGTTTGTAGGTTGTTTGATGTGGCTGCTTTAAACTGTTTCATCATAATAGAAGGCCAGTGCTTTTTTAGGCTGCCGTAGCTGTGAGCAGGAACCTCGTGCAGGTGTGCCCTGCAGCTTTTGAGTTGTTGGATTTGAGTAAATCCAGCAACTGCTTGCTACAGTCGAGTTTCAAATGTGGCACTGGCCATCAAGCTTTTTGTGAACAGTGTATAACACGGACAGGCCAAACGTGATCTTGGTTCTTTCTTGGTGCAGTCCTACGTGCTTTTTTGTAATTGAAATCGTTCTGGCTGACAGTGCCTTTATTATATCAAGCAATGTAATGAAGCGTATTCAGGTTTACTCAAAAGAGAACACTCATGTGCAACATTCATAAATCAAAACCCACTGCTGAATGCCATGCCTGACAAAACTTCAGAACGAATGACCATGGTTTATCTGGAAAAGTCTGGCTCCCTGAGCAATGTTGCATGCTCCACTATGTAACTTCTCTCGTTTTAGGTCCACTGTGAGTGCCAGGATGAAATTGATTTAATTTTGCTTCAATTTTATGTTTAAGGCGGCAATTTCATAGCGGCTATCTTGAAAAAGGCAGTTTTGTTCAGCCGCTGCATGTTTCCACTTGTCCGTGGTCTAAAAAATTTACTCCTTAAGGGCCACCAGGGGGTTCGGGGTGGCACTCCCCACTTATATAGCACCTGTCACCACTGCTTCATTGCAGTGCGAATGGAAGGGTCACCAAAGAATTACTGGTGGACTATAGAGCAAACCTTGTTGGCTTTTTGGAGATGCACAACTCTGGTTTTTGTCTCGCTCTGAATAACTCTGTTCAGTGCAAAGTCGTGTGTTCTGAGTAGGGAGAAGGCTCACCCGTGTTGTGCCAGTTGACATCACCCAGCGGTTGATCAGAGGTGGACAATAGAGGAGCCCTTTTTATGGTTTTCTATTCTAGTTGACTGGGGTGGCCCAGAGCTTTAGCTTCACTGCATGCAGTTGGTGAGACAAACTTGCTTGCTCGTTTTCGCCTGGTTTCATGAGTTGCAGCTGTTCTTAATTAACATGAGGGAAAAAACGGACTACCCGCCGCGGTGGCTCAGTTAGCTGAGGCATTGCGCTGCTGAGCATGAGTTCGCGGGATCGAATCGCGGCTGCGGCTGCCACGTTTCGCCTCCAGCCGCATTTCGATGGAGGCTGAAATGCAAAAAACGCCCGTGTGTTTGCGTTGTAGTGCAGATTAAAGAACCCCAGGTGGTCAAAATTAATCCGGAGCCCTCCACTACGACGTGCCTCATAATCAGAACTGGTTTTGGGACGTAAAACCCCAGAAAGAAAGAAGAAAACCATGAAAAGCACACATTGCTACACTATAGATTACTTATAACGTAACCGCTTATAGTGCAGGACCGGATATAGTACCGTTTTTTCAAACTCCCGTTAATTTTGCCATAGCACTCCATGTATATGCATACCGCTTACAGTGCAGCCGCGTGAGACGAAATACCGGTTATAATACGGCTTCCGCGGGAAAATCTCGCCGACAAGGGCGGTAGCGAGCACGCTTCTCAATGAGGTGTGCCCTTCGATGGGATAGGTGATCAATGAGGGTGATGCGGAGGAGGAGCATGAGAAATGGAGCATGAGTCCAAGGGCGATAAAATCGTCGCCGCGCGCCGTATGTGCGAATGAAAGCACGCAGGGGACGCGCGCCTTCACGGAGAGCGAACGCACAGTGGAGAGCAAACGCGGCTTCCATCGCGCAAAAGGCCGTGGGGGTATGGGAGGGAGGGAAGGGGGCAACGCTGTGCTGCGGCACCAAATGCGTATCTTGCAACCTGGCGCAAGGGGAACTGGCGACGCAATCTCCCACGTGAAAGGAGCAACGCGGGAAGGCAGCGCGGGAGGGAGGGGGGGGGGGGGGCGGCTTCTACTCTGCCAACAAATGCGTTCGCGCCTGTGCTGGCTGTCGGTGTTGCCGCGCGCACCGTATCTTGAACGCGATTTCCACACGGCTCTGACCTTTGTATGCACTGTGCTTATGCCGCTCAGTTTCCATCGAAGCGATAAACCGCACGAACCTTCGCTCGCTGCGGCGGCCGTGTTTCCGCACGCCTGCGTTTTGACAGTGCTTGTCTGCAGTCATTGAGTCTATTCATGTTTGCTTGTGCGCGTTGACACCACGCGTGTTAATTCAGTTAGTGAGCGAATGTGTCAAGGTTATGCAGCCGATAAAACTACTATCCCTACTTCTTGTAGCTCTCTACTAATTTGCTATCGCAATTGATGCTTCGCCTTTCGGGTGAAACTGAGACATTTTTAATATAAATTATTACTTTGTCTGCATCATGCGAAGATCGTGGGTACTTGGACATTAACCTTTCAACGTTAGTAAATTTAAACGGATGCAAAACTCCCAGTCGCATGCTTCGATTCTCGGATACGCGCGGCTGCTTGGTCTACATGTTTTGCATACGTGCAGGGCTTGAAAATCGTTGTTTTGGTTATAGTGCGGGTACCGCTTATAGTGTAGATATTCATGACTCCGGCGATTTACATTATAAGCGGTCTACACTGTAATACCTTTTAGTACAAACAGAGCATGTTTATAAAGCCCATTGAAACATTTTGTAGTACTCCACTTTTTTTTCCTCGATGAAGGCTCGCAATAAGGGAAGCCTTTCTCATTAATTTATTTGTGAAGTTTCTAATCGTAGCACCATATTATTCCAGGACGTCGGGAAGGTGTTGAAAGAAGTCCTGTACCATAGAAAGGACAACTATGATGGCAGCAAATAATAATCTTTTTTTATGGCAGTATACTGTGCGATGCATGCTATATCTAATTGCACTGCGTTTTCGGCTTTCTCATTCGTTACGTAATAAGGGATGTCAGATATAAATGGTGCAGATGGTCCGAATAGACACCAAATGGACAAGATAGAGCTATTCCATGGGAAGATTAGGGTTGACTTTCTTTGTTCTGATATGTTGTTCTCCACATTGCAGCTACAGGTCTTGCACACTCATAGACCCCTATTTCGCTCTATTTATCATGACATTGACGAAACAATTAGTTCAAGGAAATTCATGCCCAGCCTTTACGAAGCTGTTCAACAGTTTGAATGGCCAAACTGTAGAACAGCCGTATACTTGCGGAAGCATCTTGAAGAGAAAGAGTGCCTGCCATACATCTGTAAGCACTTATTGACAGCACGCACCCCAATGGTGTGAAAGGGTGCTAGAAAGCTTTTTTTTTTTTGTAGACTGCATGTAGAAACAAAGATTTTTACCATTATAATGGCTAATACAATAATGGCTAATACAGTAAAGTTCAGTGTGAAATGTTCATTGCAAATGATTACCTTATAGAGTTTAGCAGATTTTAGAGCTAGTTCACAGGCTAAACACGTTTTGAACAAGAATACATGTTCCTGTTTTCGCCTTTCTTGGAAAGATTGATGGCTTTGAATGGTATTGCATTTCTGTGTCAAAAATACTCAACGGGTCCAATAAATTTGTCGAAAATCACAGGCATTTGAGGCTGAAGGACTTCATAGAGTTGCAAATTTGATTAAAAAAAAAGAATGGAAATGGATGCACTGTGCTTTTTGACTGCTGTATGCTCTAAGTATTGATTAGGTAATGAGAAAAGCCCCATAGTAGAAATGTAGCCTGTAGTCGAAAAAGTTATAGCTTAGATTGGAAGCCATAGATCATTGCAAATTTGTAGAACTTAGTGAATCCTGGTACGGATACGACGTGTTGACCAACTTCTGCATTTCAGAGTTCAATTGAAGCAATAAAACTCTGGTCTACTGATCCACTATCGCATCTAAATTCAGAAAGCAAACATGAAATGCCGCCTGGTCCCCAAGAATGCTTCTTGGTTTTGAAAAGTTTGAACTTTGAGTAGTAACTTATTCTTCTTAGAGCCATGCAGATGTGGGTCTCTCTCTTTTCACAGGGGAAAAGGAGCTTGGCCCCACTCGTTTCAAAGTGCAGGTGCAGCATACTTTTGTTTGCGGCAAAACATAATTGCTAAATAAGTACTTAGAAAGAAAAGCGTGCTGTTCTACCTACCTGGTATTGACCAGCGCCTTTCTGCTTGGATTTTCGTGCGGTTTATTCTATGCCTCGCGCTTGAGGTCAAAGTGAAGTCATGAGCCTATAGATCTTCCCTTTATTCTAACACTGCTTAGCAGAATTTTGCACATCGTTTTGTAGAACACATTCTTCGCAGTGGCTAGACAAGAAAAAAAACTAGCCAATTTCTCTAATTCGCAATAAAGGGAATGGAATGGAGAGAGAAACTACTTTTCGCCAGTAGAATCCAAGCCTCTGCTGCTGCTCCACCCAGCTTAATAATGACTTGTCCCGATGTATACCGTGTGTCTCGGCTAACATTACGCAAGCTGTTCAAAAAAAAAAATGAGAGAACACTATGCAAAATGCAATTATAAGACCTACGGTATTCGGTCGTTAGAAGTCTGGTGACCGAACACAGTAGGTCTTAAAATTATATTTTGCACCGTGTTTTTTAAATCGTTGAACAGGTTGGCTAAATGTAAGCTGGGACACCCTATATATTGTTGGTCAACATCATGTCCTCGCATAAAGAAATGGCATATTGAGTTGTCTTTACTGCCGCAGTCATCTTGCTCGATCAGCCACTGAACTCACTTCAGTGGAGCCACTCCTTGCTCGATACGAAATGAAAAGGCAAACATGATAAAGACAGATTAGTTGACCACCACTACCTCTGTGCTGAGTAGAGAAAGGGTATGAGATAAACTTGAAATGATGTATATAGATGGGAGACGAGCATTATCTCATGTCAAGGCTACTGTAAGAGCGGAACGCTTTAGAGCAGTCCAAACAAGCTGGCAGTTGGTCTGTATTTCTTTAGTTTACTTAGGTTTCCCTACATATCTTGTATAGTGATAAATATGTTGAAACACACTTTGGTTTACTTAAATCATGCAATAGAAATTGTGAAATATGGCCTAAACCATTTATAATGCAAGGCCGTAGCTATTGGGCTGCTCATTGCGTTTTCAAGGTGCTCTGTGGGAAGTAGGAAGTGGCATTTTGTGGCATCTGAATGGGCTACTACGCGAAGAGTCCACGCTGATTGGAGTACACCTTATAAATGCTTTTCCTAATTCGCAAGTGCGCTTCACTGCACGTTTGCCCACCTAATGGTAGCGCTGATTATGGTTCAAATGAAGACAAAGTGCTAGCTGAACATGCTGGGGCTCTTATCTTGCGCATGGTTTCAACACGACACCCCTGTCTATATTTTAAAGTTTCAGCATGAAGAACAACTTCACGAATTCCCAGAGTATTCCTGGGGCATAGTATCTTGTTAGCAAGCACTTAAAAACAAATTGCAACAAGGTTGGACCATAATAGCACGGTATAGAGTGCCAGCGTGTGCGGTACAGATCGCGCCAAGGGCAATGCGTCGACGTGGCTCACGGCGGCTGAGATTTGCGAGTGTTGCGTCGCGCAGCGCTGTATATCTCAGACGCCATAGTTGGCCGTGCTTAGTGCCTGCAGCTGGCGCCCACAAAAGAAAAACAAAAGCATAAAAAGATATGGATATTCATCCAGTTTCGCCAAAAAGGCGGAGTATTGATGACGATATCGAAGAGACAACCACGAAGTGTGTAAGACTCGTAGGTTTATCGGTGTCAAGCACGCTCAGGCAAACATTAACAGATCTCACTCGATGACCCCGAACTAGTAGTCGTAATGCAAGCGAGCGCTTCGCTCCGTGTCTCGGAAACTTGAGATTACGCGACCGCCAACACTAGATGCGCTGGAACAACAAAATGCGTGTCAAAGCACCAACCATTTCGGCTCTGTCTTTGCACTTGCCGAGCAGAGATTATCTCCAAGATACAGCGCGTGGGCCGTGCACGTCCGTGCGTGAGGAGGGCACGCATTCCCCTCCCCCAGCGCGTGCTTGATCTCGTTACCATGTGTTCACTCCCTCCCCATTCCCCCTTGCGCAGAAGAAATAGTCAGCTTCAGTTTCTTCGAGCGCTACGAGCTGCCGCGCGCCCCGCGGCCTCCGCAAGTTTACCAATGCATGCGCTTTGGTGGCGGTTTTACCGCTCAAACTTTTGATACGGAAAGACGCCTGAAATAACTTTTTCCTCTACCGACATATTTATAGTTTCTTGCTAGATTTACTAGCCATGCAGGCTAGTAAATCTAGCAACCGTACGTGCTTGAAATGGCCGAAAACTTTGTTAATTCGAAACCGCGTCATGAAATTACATAGTTAAATCGCGAAAAAAAATACATTACCTTCGATGCGTCGAAGATAGAGAAATAAATAAAAATAGCGTGTTACATCGGGAATTCCATTAAATCGAGGTTTGACTGTGTGTGTGTGTGACTGTGTGTGTGGGGGGGTAATAATGAGGAGGCAAGAAGCTGTCCCTGTCTATGCCTTGTTTACTTGTTCCCTTCCTTTAAATCCTTTAATATGGAAGAAAAAATTCAGGGGCCCTTGAAACGCCTTGAAAATAAATGTGCTGCTTAAATTCCTTGAAAACTGGAGTTAAGGGTGACTTTTGAACTTTCATAGTAACAAACTCTACGTCAGGGCTATGCCATGGGCACTGTCTGTCAGGAAACAAACCAAGATATTTTCCGAGTGTTGCTAAGTGATGGCATTGTGCTGTGTCTACAGCCACCAATGAAAGACTTGTTTAGATTGCCATTGTCATCGTGGAGCCATACGAAGCCAGATCAAGCAACTAAGCTGTACCACGATTTTTATTTTGCTAGTCAGTTCATGCCACGGCTAGCCATCATGGCTCCATTTGCGAGCCCTAAGCTCTAGAAATGCCTAGCTCAAAGTACGTTTCAGTCATTTGGCTATAACACGGCCAGTATCTTTGGCTGAAGTCAGACACTACTAACCATCGTGCATTTGACGTCATTGCAATGTTTGGAAAGTAAACTTTGAAAAGCCACCTGAAAAGCTTGTAGCGTGTGAATAGCTACACCATTTTGCCCCCACTGAAATTAGTCCGCTGCGGTCAGGATCAAACCCACGACCTTGAGCTCAGCAGTGCAATCACATATTCACTATTTTTCACTGTATGTATATGAATAACGTTTGTTTCCCCCTCCTTGAATTTCGGCCTTTGGCATCCTTGAATTGTCTTTGAATTTGAGTCGAATGTTCTGTACAAACCCTGTTCTTTCTCGTTTTTTTTTTTTTTTTTTTCATTCCTTGCGCTGCCCTGTGCCTTTCCTTTTCACACTCGGCCACGCTGGAAGTTTCCGGCAGAACTTCATGACCATTCTGGTCGCTGAAGATGGATTCGGTGGGTGGCATTGGCTATTTTGGGACTGTCCAGGCTACACAGACGATTATCCTGTCGCAGCTGGGAAAGCATGGGAGGAGATCCTGAACACTGGATAGTGGCTAGTTGGGTGTGCCTTTGCAGCATTGCTGCTGACGAATCAAGGCGCACCAATACGCTTGAATCGCTGGAGTATGATAACCGCGTCCTGCTGAATCGTCCATGTTCGAATGTAAAATAATGGGCGATTCCTGGTCAGAGCCTGTGACATCAATCGGAGATGACAGGCCGACTATGGGCAGTGGCAGAGGTGAAGGTGTGAGCTTTTCAGGGCTCAAAACAATGTACTGTTATCTCCGAGCCAAAACCGGTGGTCTCTTGCGCGCGCGCGCGTCTGATGAGGAGACTTGGGTCGTACGGGCAGGTCTTCGATAATGATGACTTCAGTCATGTTGGTCACCTTGGCTTCCTTTAGCGAGACATCAATCTGCTCGGAGTGAATGGGCGTGCATTTGGCCAATTACTGCAGTGAAATCTGAAGGTGAGGCTCCGATCGCTTCTGAAGTATCTTATTTTCGGGGTCTGTGGCTAGGCCAGAGTCCTGGCGTGGTAGCGTGTCAAGTACAACAGGACGGACAGGATCCAAGTGATGTACAGAGTCCTGGCGTGGTAGCGTGTCAAGTACAACAGGACGGACAGGATCCAAGTGATGTACAGAGTCCTGGCGTGGTAGCGTGTCAAGTACAACAGGACGGACAGGATCCAAGTGATGTAAAGTGTGAAGGCCGCATCACCAACTGGTGTGGTTGAGAAGGGGTCTTGGAGTTTGGCAGTGAAAACGGGGTAGTGTCGTATACCGACACAGAGTCTGAGACCCGCTGTGGAAAGTACAGCCCATATCCATGGTCTACAGTGGGGCAGGCTGTGAGCCCACCTGTCATAACTTTGCATGGCGTAATTGCAACAGCATGGTGGTACTGCTCCCGAGCTTTACTGGGTTGTCACAGCAGCTTGGCTAGCATAGACAGCAGTGTCAAAGCAGCAGCGGTTGTGTGCCACGTGTTTAATGATTGGTTTGGAGCCAATGGAGTTAAGTGATATGCTGGCTGGTGTTCAAACGACTGTTACTAAAGCTCCACTCCTTTCTGCCCAGGACTGGTAGGTGGGGCCTTTGTAGTCCCATGCCTTGGTGGCACAGTGAAGTCACTTTGATGCAACCAGCCATTTTTTTCTGTCTGGCTAGGCATGGCGATCACCCATTGTATTGATTGTCTGCAACCAAAGAATGGGGTCATCCTGATAGTAGTTGAAACTTGAGTAGTCCCATGACAACCGGCTGCAGCAACTAATGACAGAAGTAAATATGCTGGCTCTATCGTGGAGCTGTTGTGACAACATGTAGATTGTCCGAGCAATGTCACCGGTGTAGTCCTGCTTTGGAGCCACCGTGGAGACTTTGACACTGCCCCCGGACCATACGGTGGGTACTTATGGCGGTGATAAGGTAGCAGGCTCCATGACCGAGGAAACGGGGACGGCGTTTCCTCGCAGGAGGGACCCAGAATGCCAAGGACCCATGAGGACACGTGGCTTCCGCCTTAAGGGTGTGATTTTATTTACGTCATTGTTATGTGTCATTGTTATGATGAGATAAGAGGCGGTCCCCGCGAATGCGTTGTGCACTTGTTCATTTCTTTGTTGTTCCCCTTTTTCCTCTCCTCACACAGCCCTGCGCCTTCTCTTTACAATATACAGGGTGTCCCAGCTATCACACAGCCCGATTTAAAAAAAGAGGGACGGCATTATGCGAAGCAAACCTAGTGCGTATTGTTTCCAGTACAGCGGAGTAGCCGCCAGTAATTTTTTCGTTACTGAGATTTAATTAGCTAATTGTATATAATTATCTAACTCGAGAAGTACTGTCCTAATTATCAAAGTTTAATAAGAAAGTTGTGGAGCAACATAAAAAACTCCCGATACAGCTTTCCTGTTGCTCAATACGTGCTACATAAATGTGTTTTTCCGAGTGTGAAAGGAGCCCGTGAATACACGCAGAATTGCCACGCGACTGGTCGCTCGAGGCACTTTGCGCGTATTCGCGGGCTTCTTTCATGCTCGGAAAAACACTTATATACTGTTGGTTGCAGACATCACCGTGGAACATATAGACCACATTACGGCTGTCACAATGTCAGCTAGTTCCTTAATTTTGAATGTAAGATCAGACAAGATAGCTTTAGTAACGCAGCTTGAAGTCATATGCTCGCAAACTTTGAAGCGTTGCTTACCCCACGGTTTGTAACCTGATTCCGTGTTTTGAATCCTGGTTGTTCTGGCTCTGATGAGGATATCTCTTAGGTTGCTTCCCCAGCGATAGACAACTCGAGGTGACTCTGTGAAAATTGTACACAAATGTGTACTCTGCTGAATGATATTAAACTGTTTGGATAGGATGTTGTTGACGTGCGGTAGTGTAGACAAGCAAGTGAGCACAAGGTTAGTTTGGTTTTTAGAAAAGTGTGGCTTTGAGCCCGAAAAAATATAATTTCTGTCTAATGCTTGTTCTCGGCTAATAGCATCATCAACAATACTTTCTGGGTAGTCCTTTCACCACGCCCATTTTGAGTTCCTTTATTTATTTACCTTTATTTATTTATTATTATGACTTCAAAGGCCCCGGTGTGGGGTATTACATGAGGGTTTACACCAGTGAAATGTGGACTCAATGGCAGCCTTGAAATGATGTGGATTGGAGTGGCGCAAACGAATCATTTTAAAGAATTTATGAAACCATGTGCATCTGGAAAAATATGTTTTGTATTTTGAGTTTGTGTGTTTTTAAAACAGCAGTGGTTCAGTAATATTTGAACGAGAAAGTCGGGTAACGAGTAAAATCAACTTTTAGACAAATATCGAAAAAAAGAAAGAAAAAAATACTACCTAATTGCAATAAAATTTCCCACACCATTCCAACTTAACAAAATAAAGTTGTTTCCTCCTCCTCCCACACCAGAAAAGCATACTGTGATCCTTTAGTACTGCAAAAATTAGACATTGATGTTTCATGATACAAAATTCTTGCTAATATAAACTTTCTGACCTTTGGAAGTAATGCTGGTTACTAACTGTATGCACCTCAATTAGGGCCTATATTTCGTTCAGAGAAAGAGTTCTAGCCCTTTGTGTGCTAAATTTTGCTGTAACTTAAACAAGGAAAACAAAACAAAAAAGCAACCACAGGCACATGAGTGTGTTTTCTTTAATGTTTATCTGTGGAATAAAAGCAGTTGTGAAGCACACCATTGTAAAGAAGAGGTGTTGAGTTTTCTGGTGTTAAGCATTATTATATGCCAAACACAGGAGGAGCAATTTCCCATCAAACATGAGCATGTAGCTCAGCTGGTGTGTTACCACCACCGTAATCACTCGCAGTTCACGATATTAAAGGTCACACTCATGTACTTCGGTGACTGTTGGAGAACTCCACATGATCAAAAATAATCCAGAGCCCTCCACTATGGTGTCCCTCATAACCCACTGTGCAGTTTTGGAATGTTAAACTGAACAGTTTCATTTCATCCTGGAGTGCTGCATAATCTCATGGCATTTGATGTATGTTTCACATTAATTTTCTTCTTTGGTGAGGATGTAACAGTGTATCTCGCATGAAGTATACATTTTCTTGAAAAGTGGTTGCAACAAAATTATTAAGTGCTTGATATATAACAGTTGCCTGCACCTTGCCTTGTGTTGAACCAGAATTTATTGTATTTTTTTCTGGCTTGGTATTATACAGGATGAAAGCCAATGTCTAGGAGGATGGACACTGTGTCTGATGAGGCTATAATTTATCTCCAGCTGCTCTGTAAGGTGCTCCAAGTACTATGGGCTAACTGGGACAAATTTTAATTGATAAGCCAACTCTGTATGCAAAAATTATTCTGAAAATTTCTGCCATTAATATGCCATTAGTAACACCCCCTTACAACATTCTTTTTTTTAAAGCTTAGTTAAAGTTGCATTTAACAGTCGATTTGCCATCTGCTGTCTCAATCACTCTTGGATATTTCAGGGATCTCTGCACATATGCCTTTGTGTTCAAAGGTTGACAACCACATGAGGTTCTGACCTCATGATGTCATCCTCAGTATAACCTCAACTTCACAAGTCAGGTGACATTGGCAACTTCTAGAAATGTTGGGGAGTTGAACAATGTGATCTTAACCTCACCGGAGTTTTGGGATTGAGCGAGGTCGAATGTTTTGTAAGTTGACTGTTTAGGTCAGAGTTTTCCACAGCTGTTTAGGTTCATATCTGCACCTCCTGAACATTTAGTTGATGGTATCTAGTATGGTTTCTTCCGATGTAAATTTTTGCACATTTAGAAATAAGCCGACATGTAGGTATAATTGACCTATGTCATAAACACCTGGACATATGTTTCGCAACTGAAACCTTTTATTGAACAAACTTTTTCGCAAATCGTTATTTTTATTTCTCTTTAGTATGGCTTTGAGTCACCCATATAAGAGGCATTGGAACATGTTTACTTGGGTCTAACCCCTTCAGGTGCTGTGTGCGCAGAGAGTGCATCAAAGGCAAATTCACTCATGAAAATAATGATAAAATAATAAAAATGTGCCACAAACATATTGAGACACTTCTTATTGGACCAGTGCAGCAGTTTCTCAATGATATGTGTAAGGTGTTTTAGTAAAAACTAGTTGGAAGGTAGATGTCTGGGTGTTTGCTCTTGGTATCAGTATGTCATTATGTAACGGGTTCATTTCTTTAAAGAGGCCCTGAACTACTTTTTATCAAAGTGGAGAAATACATTTAAAGTGAAAATAGGCTATTTCAGAAATACTTTGCTGCAAAAAGTACTTCAATGCATTCAGCAGAAGTGCAGTTATTGGCAATCGAACACTGCCTCCGCTGTGCTCCCATTCCTTCTTCAATGCCTTGCACTGCAAAGAATACGGCAAAATGGGGCGTGGCCACAATGCTCTGCCTTCTATGGCTTGCAGTTCAAATTTCATGTTGGATGTTTACGTAGATGCCACGACTTCCGATTTTGGTGCCTACGACACGGTAAATGTAAACCAAACCCGGTTGTCCTCAGCGAGCTGCAGTGTGCTTAGCCAGTGGACTCGTGGCGGCACCCCGCGGTGGCCGCAGTGTAGCTGACTGCAGCACCCAATAGCAGCCACGTATTGGAATGTGCTTTATTACGAAATAAAGCGCATAAAAGAGTGAGGAAAATGGCTTCTGTTGAAACGAGAACCTTTGAGAGAAAGCCGACTTCCCGCTCCGCTTGCGAACTCCACGCACCGCATACGACAGCAAAACTTGGCTGAAATGTTCACAGCAGCGTATGCTACCCACGGACTATGTTATTTCACCAAGCCCGAGGGGTGGTTCAGGGCCCCTTTGTTTCTCACAGTCTTTACATACACCATTTATTCAAACATTGGTGCCTTCTATGCATGCTAGACATTGAAGAATTGATGTTCTTGTATCTGATGTTCCTGTGGAGATTTCTCGCATTTGTCCACATTCTGTAAACTTCACAAGTCACTGAAAAATTGAAAATACTTCACTTGTTCTATGGCTGTGCACTTTTGCGATTCTCAGAATTCAAAATGTGTGTCTAAACTAGAGCACTGCACAGGCCGATTTTTGCAGCCCGGGCCCAGCCCGGGCCTGTTTTTACATTGGGCGGCCCGAGCCCAGAAATAATCTACATTACCCGCCTGGCCCGGCCCGCCACCCCTTTACCTTAGGCCCGAGCCCAGCCCGAACCCGGCCCGAGACCGAAAAATACATCTTTGTCAGAGTTGAGATGCCCGAGAATAACTTGCTGCACATTACATGCGCACCACCAGAAAGCCCGAGCCCGGCCCGGGCCCACGTCAAAAAACCCGAGCCCGGCCCGGGCCCGGGTCAAAAAGCACACGCCGTGCCCGAGCCCGGCTCGAGCCCGTGAAAAAACTGCTCTACCCGGCCCGGCCCGTGCTTTCGGGTAAGCCCGAGCCCGTGCAGTGCTCTAGTCTAAACTAAACTTTTAATGGACAAAATTGTCACCTGAAGGAGTTTTAACTCTTTCAGTGTCAAGTTTTCTCGGAAGTGATGCACCCCTATTGTCAGGTTTTTTTTTCTCTGGTACTATAAAACAAACACAATGGTTTATTTTCGATAATGCAGGAGGGAAAAAAATTACACGGATAATGACAAATCCACCCTTGGTATGGTCCTCGCATTCCTACCTTCGTTTCCTATCTCTTACCTAGTTTTGTTTTGATGTGCACGTGGAAACGTACCAGGGCATCAGTGACACTGATAAGGTTAAGCATGGGGAACACAAATAACTACTTTCAACATTGAGTACTCAAACTTGCAAAGTAAGGTTGCGCTGAAATACCTGACCTCAATAATGGCATTGAGATGAGGTCAAAGTGAGGTCGCTCACTTTGTTTTGACAAGGTCTCATGAAAGCACCTTAATATCTTGTATGAGGTTAAGTAAGGTTGAGTAAAGTCGTCAAATCCGATTTGAAGTTGAACTGAGGTGCATGTGTGCAAAGTGTTCTAGTACTGTAAACAGACAGAAATGCTTCAGACGTTGTTTTCATTATGTAGGACAAGTTCCATGAAAGGAAAAGTATGCAGCAGCTTATGCTATTGTCTAGTGGATGCCACTTCTCCTTTTATGGATTTCCCTCCACCTTGTGGGTTTACACTATATTCATTTCTGTAGAAAAATGGGGAAGCTGGCAAGTTGGAAGTGATCCATTCTAAGCAGCCCACAAATGGACGAGGATGACTAGAAAAGAACACAGGAAGAGCGCAACTGAATGTTTATTCAGAAAAATGTGCTGTTGTAAACACTGCAGCCTTGATACAAATCAAGAAAATCCCCGAAGGTCACATGAACAAGAAAATAATGAGCCATCAAAAAGAAAAGCTATTTCTTCTGTTGGTAGCAATACAGAAGCCTGGCTGATTCACATGCCCTCAAATTTTGCAATGTGAAATGCTTCAGCTATTTCACGCGTGCACTAATCACTGCATCACTGATCTCATATGAGTCGCTGCATTAATGTTTAAGAGAACATGCTAGTTCTTTTGAAAATGTGTCAGGTTCTCACCTGTTGAGTCATTGTCACCATTGTGATTGCGTTCTGTATTTTGACAGTACATCAGTAATTATCGGGCATCGCAACCATCGCATGGTGTATGCCATTGGTCTCTAAAAAATTTTGGAAGAGAGTTATAGTTAAAAACTAAAATACACAGCTAGTTCCTATGTGTGGCTGTGCGTGTGTGTCATGCTGTTTTTGCAGCTGTGAATTATTTTCTGATAGTGCACATTCCTTAATGTTACAAGGCATTCTAGATTTCTGGGTTATGAAAAAGAAAAATTGTCATGACAGTTTTTCTCTTTTATGAACCTTCCTCCAGCTTGTTGGATTGACTTGCTGCAATACTGTGGATTGACCGCAAAACTGACTTGCCTGTATTCTGGTAAAATTTGAAATATCCTTGATTTCGGGT
This sequence comes from Dermacentor silvarum, assembly GCF_013339745.2. NCBI lineage: Eukaryota > Metazoa > Arthropoda > Arachnida > Ixodida > Ixodidae > Dermacentor > Dermacentor silvarum. The sequence goes on along the minus strand of NC_051154.1, from coordinate 93,365,101 downwards.
AAACATTCCAAGGGTTCTTAAACCATTTTAAACATGCATTCATTGAATTCCTTAAAAACTTGTGCTAAGCTAGGAACGTCTGAATTATTTATCTACAGTAGCACGAAAAAGCAAAGGCACCATAGAAAGGACAGTACAACACATTGCTTTTCACAACTGGAAATATTTCCAGGCAGCCACTGGTTTTATAAAGGAATAGAACTCTGATACAAAGTAACACACAAAATTACAATACCGCTCTGATGTTTCCACGTGCAAAGTGGGGTTTGCTGCTTTTTTGTTTAATTTTATTTATTGCGTTAAGGCTAGATTCTTATATAAAACCAGTAGCTGTGCTGAAGTAGGTGTCAGAGTTCTGAAAAATGTCTTGTAGTCCTTGTGTTAGTATGTGTGTGTCCGTCTGTCCTTCCCTACCCCCCTTTTTTCTCCCTTTTGTTGGAAGATGCAAATGTGGTTGTCATAAGAACCAACAACATGCTTTGTAAATACTGTGCAGATTTTACTAACTGTGCATAGTGTAAATGCATGTAGTGCCTTAGGCAGTGTAGAATCTGTGAGTAGCTTTTGTGCTGGAGGTGATGCTGAGAGGAGGTAGAGATAAAGAACTTCAACTAAAATAAAGGAGGATTGAATGTTCATGAATTCAGATGCGTAAATAAGCCCTACAACGATTACCTTCTATTTAACTTTCAGCGTCCCTGAAATGCTTTGCCCTCGACTATTGTGCTGAACATGTACAACCTTGAAATATTTTCAAAAGAGGCATATCACTTCTATTTGCAGATGCTTTTTGCCGCTTGATGTGTTCTTCGCTCAAGAATTCTCACATGCTTTCACAGTTTGTGACATTTTGATATACAATTTACAAAAGTTTAGGAGGTGCAAAATAAGGATTTTACAGTGTTCCGTTCAAACGATGGCAGTCATCCTGTTTTCAAGCATACAGACTGGATTGATGAGACTATAAGACTTTGTAAGCCTAAAGCCAATTTCATATCTGAATGAACATGTTTTCAATGATGTTGTGGTCGTATATAATGATGGAATTTTATTAAAACTGATAACATAGATTATATATGCATTATATTTTGCAGTGGCAGAGCAGTAGTTTATGCTTGTGATGTCTTGCATATATCACAGTAAACATAATTATGCCAATTTATTATTCTCAGTGTAGTTAGCACTAAGAAAAGCTTTGGGCTCTATGGCTGTACTGTAAACTCCAGTGTGTGACTCAGTTTTGTCTTGCTAATTTGCCGCTATGCAGATAATTGTTTCCCAGAATGTTTTGTCACTAAGCCTAAGGCTTCCACAGCCCTAAAACTGCATTTGAGTTTCTTTGTTACAGAAGCATGATCTCTAACGACCAAACAAATCTCGCCACCATGCTACAGTCAGCAACTATGATCATTTCAGTTGCAGTGATGCTGTGATCTTAATTCATGATGGCATTTATTTAAAGCTTGTAACTTAGATTATATTTTACAGTGGCAGAGAATTAATTTATACTATTGATGCCTTGCATATATTGCACTTCGTAGTGTCCAAAATCCCAGCACATTTCAGCAGTCAACATTTATCAACTTAGCTTTTTTTTATAGCTACATTGAAGGCATTTCATAGCCACGAGCCTTGAAAAGTGAATGTGCCTCCAAAAGTCTCCCTCCCTCCCCCTATTTTTCTCAAGTCTAGGATTCATAAAGGATAATTGGATTATTGGCTGTTGCAGTGAAAGCTTTTGAGTGTCACAGCTTTTGGAGAAATCTATGAAACCAAAGTCGCATTTCTTTATTGCAAATTTAAATTCTTAATATTTCGAGAAACAACAAACGAGTAATACTTCGGGTGGCAGTAAAGTGACAAGAAATTTTTAAATGTGTGCAGTATTTACATAGTTTATTGTTGAATACATGATTAAACCAGAATAATAAATTTTTTACTACTGTAATAAAAATCGCAAAGCCTTTTTTTTTTTTTAACTAAGTTCCATGCAACCAAGGCCCATACTTTATAACGTTCCGTTTCATTTTCCATTTTTATGATGTTTCGCGCTAAAAGCATGTGATCCAAGCAAAGATGCGGTGCGTTGGCCTCGTAGCCATGTACGAACAAATGCGGAAGGGCCATCATAGAAGAGTGGAAAATTAAGTGGATTGCTAGAGAGTACAGCCCCAGGGGCTGTGACCATATTGAAAGCGAAACATGCCATGTGGGCACCCGCAAACAAACTCGGTAGTCTGCACCCATGTGAAAAACGAAGCAAGTGAGAAACTTGCAGTAACCAATTGTTTGATCACTAAACATTCTATCAGTACTCGTGTGTCTTGCAAAAAGCGACACACGCATGGCAGCGTCGTTGGTTTGTGAGCGCCTGCCTCTAAGCAAAGTAATCACGGGCCTGTGAGAAAGCGATGTGAGCGGACATCTCGCGGTAACCCTTTGAGGGATAAGAGATGAGTTGAAAATCATTTTTTCTTGCCGTCGCAACTTGAAATGACACACGCGAGAATGCTGTATATAAAGTGCGCAAGCGCAGGTGTGAGCATGCGGCAGTAAGCTAAGTGAACTGGGGACACTAACCTACTATGACGGCACACACCATAAAGCAAAGAGAAAAATTGGTTCTGGTGAAAGCTGAGGGGCGGTAGCACAATAAGAAATTTTATTTAGAAGTCATGAAAGGTTGCAGCACCTTCAGGGCGACAGTAGGAAGCACTTTATTCTGAGCAGGCTCCCCCCCTCAACTGTTCGGAAAACATGCTACTCTATGTTACCTAAAGAAGACAGTCCCCAGCAGTTTGTCACTTCACCACCTTCTTGCCTCGCAACGTTTTTATAAATATACAGTTGGTGCCACAGCTAAATGTCACCTCCCCTACCTCCTCCTGTCCCCCCATGGCCTTTCGCGCGACGGAAGAAGTTGCGTTTGCTCTCTGCCGTACGTTCGCTCCTCGTGAAAGCGCGTGTCCCTCGCGCGCTTTCACTCGCACACACAGCATACGGCGCGCAGCGACTATTTCATCGCCGTTGGACTATACGGAACTTGACGGCGACGACGACAGCAGAAATCCGCTTGGAGTGTCCATATAATTGCAATAAAATTATCTACCCCATGAGTTTGCCCAGGAAATTGTGCCCCTGCACAACGGCAGCCAACATGCAGCATAATCGTTTAGAAGTGGCCTCACATCCATCATTCTGTCTTCCTTGACACTCAATAAGTGTTTTATCCCTTATGTACAGCTTCCCGCATATTTAGCTATGTCACGCGAGAACGCTATAATATGGTCGTATGTCGTCCTGAAGGGAACATCGCATTAGACGACTCTTGCACAGGAGAGTGCTTAGTGCACTTGAGAGTACTTCTGCCGGTCTCACTGATTATCACTGCTTAAAGGCGCTAAAATGACGCGTGATGGACGCTCGTGCGATATAGCTAAAAATGCGGGAGGCTGTACTTAAAGGAATATTCGCCAACTTCGAATAGTGAATTCTCGAATCGAATATGAATTGACTAACAAGGACTATAAAACTTGTATTTGAAACTTTTAATATTTGCCACACCCATGACTATAATTTAACTTACTTTCCCATATTCTCGTTTCCATGCTCTTCATATCATAAAGAGTAGATGTGGTAGCAGGCAACTCTGGTGCAAGACTTTCTGAATGTCAGCTGTCTCCCTGCAAGTTAACCCTTCACATGCTATCTGTATTTATCATGGTTTTATATTTCCTTTAGTAGCATTACATAGTCTACCCCCTAGACTTTCCTCTCTACGAAATGTTTCACAAATATTCTGTGTTTACATTGTCATATGCACTACAATTTGAGGAAAGCTACCCACTGCAGTTGCCCAGTGGCTATGGCATTGCGCTGCGGAGTTCGAGGTTGTGGGTTCAATCGCGGCCACATTTCAGTGTGGGCAAAATGCAAAAACGAATGTGTAATTAGATTTAGTTGCATGGTAAAGAAACCCAGGTGGTCCAAATTAATCCGGAGTCCCCCACTGTGGCATGCCTCATAATCGAATCGTGCTTTTGGCGCGTGAAACACCAGAATTGAATAAATTTATCCAGGAAAGCTAAGTACAAAAGGTTGATTCTCTGCTCTGGCAGTTTCTATAGACTGGAATTATAAATAGGTTGCCCATACACCTCCTATTCTAAAACCATTCTATTGTTTTCCTACTATCTCCTTCTGTTCAGCTCATGCTTTATAACTTCAATTTTATGGGTTGTATTGTTAATGTGCTTACAACTGATGATCCTGTAGTTGGTCTGTGTGATTTAATGTTGGTTCTTTTTGAACGTAATGTAACTTCTTTTCCTTTCTAAATTAGAATCATTCCTATTTGTCACCAACCATCTAGAATTTGATAGTCCTATAGGACTTATTGATATTACTTTTGGCCCTAGTTTATTGATTACTTCATCACTATTCCATCCAATCTGGTTTCCGTAATTTCTCTTGTGCCTTTTTCCAATTTCAGGTTTTCAAGACCAATTCCTTTTCTCTATCAGTCTCACTTATATGCCTTTTCCAGTCTACTCCTTCAATGCTCTTGAAAGGCTTGGTTATATTCCTTCTAATGTGTTTAATTGCAGCTTTTCCCTCCAAATTGTTCCCCTCGTCATCTTGTATACAGGCCTGTATAGCTTTATTTTTCTACCTAGATATGCCACCTTGTTGAAAATACTTCGAGATACTCCTGAAATCCTATTTTGCTTTTGATTTTGATCTCTTCCTGGACAAGGTTCTGCACTTCCCCCTTCTTCCGTCGATGCAATTCCTATTTGGTCGATTTCCTTCTGTGACAGCTGTGTTTTTTAATGATCTTTTAAGCCATGCAGCTGTCATACCCATATTTAAAGCCCACCATCCTCTGCAGTCTGCGCTTCCAACGCGCTGTGTTTTGGTTTAGTGTCGTACTGTCACAGCAGAATAAAAGGGAAACAGTGGTGTGTGGTGGTTTACGGTGCAGTTTGACTGCTGCCTGATAAACTGCTGCATGTGCACAGTTAATGGGTTCATGGCATCATATCCTGGTCTTATGCTATCAGCGATCGCTCGACTTGCCAGCGTTTCTTGAGCGTGGTAGTAGAGAAGTACAAGCCTCTGATTTAACTCTTTGCTGGATGCCAGCAAAAAGAAATTAGTTTTATTGTTGTTTAGAAGCATTTATTCACATCCGACAGCAGGCATCTCACGAAATTGGGCCTGTAGCAATTCAACACATTTGTGAAACACTGATAAGCCAAGCTATCGGTTTATGTTGAAAGAATAAATTGATGCATGCATGCTTTTTATTTATTTCATTGTCCACTGTGGGCTGTGTTGTTCCCCAGTGGGCAGTGTTGGCAGTGAAAGTGTGTAATGTTTATATGAATTAATGGTTACAATGAAGTACTTTTGGATCCTCCTTCAACTTTGTTGAAGTTTTGCTGTACAATCAGCTGTTTCTTCCCAGTTACTCAGCTCAGTTTTTCACAAGGCTCGGGATATTTAGCGTGTACCCAGCATTTACCACTTTTGATTTCAACATTTTCCACCTTGGTTGGTGCGACATATTGATGCAGCTCAACTCGTTAATTGAATTGAGCCGCATCAATTATGCCTTTAAAGCAAAGAGTCAATTCTTTCAAATATTCTTTTTTTCCTCGTACAATAAACGATTGGAATAACCTCTCCAACGAAGCTGTAACCCAAAAGTCTTTGGTGTCCTTTGAAGAGCGTTTATTTTAAATGTGCCGTGTCCTTCGAATACTGACTTGCTATTGTCTGTTCTTTTTTTTTTTTCCCCAAATGTATGTTTCCTATAAAATGTACCACTTTGCTATGGTATAACTAGACCGCAGTATTCATAAATAAAAAATAAATAAATAATATGCAATGATGGCAATGAAGAGCTATATGTATATTTCCAGTTGTTTGTGGTGCCCATCATTTTAGGTGAATCTAGAGTGCAGTGTCTTTTTACAGAATTATTTACAGAATAAAAATTTTGATAAACAATGGCATTTCTGCTGTAATGTAGAAAATGGCATGTCGCACTACTTATACTATTTTTTGACTGCACGTCTAGTATATAAGATTTCAAGTTCAGTGGATCCAAATACAAAGGCACTTGGACATTTAGCACAGTGTTGTGATGGGAGTGTGTGTGTTTTGCTTCACACACGCACGTGTGAAGGGAGCTTGCAGGAAATAAAGAATTCGTTTTTCAGCTTTATTAAAAAGGTTTTGCATCATAGACTTGGCAATTCGCTTCTATAATTTTTTAAAAATTATTTGGGGCTTATCACCAAGAGCAGAGAATATCTCGTTGCCATGTGCCACATAAATCGCAGCTGAGCGCGATAGGATTTCTGGCAGTTGACTTGAAGGGGGTAGACATGTTGTATTTTGTTCAGTAATCGGTTTAATGTGCAGTCCCTGCTTCATTCGTTTGACAAACCGATGTTTACAAAAAAAATTATGTGCCTTCGTTATTCCTTCACCTAGACGGCAAATGCAAACATTATAATACCCACCATGTCGGCTCAATATCAATCGTTCTGCTGAGCATGCGGTCACAGCTGTAAATACTGGAACTGTTTAAGTAACTCGTTGAAATGCAATGGTTGGTGACCCCCAAAAAAAGATGCAGAGCTCATTTGGTGGAAGTTTGTTGTATTGTTGCGTTCAAGGCCAGTTCTGTGAGTTGTTTGCCACAGTGTCCATTTATTTTAGCCAGGGTTCTATAGTTTGCCACTTTGGCACTGTTCTTGGCAATGGTAGTAACAGGTAACACAATACAAGCTGTTCTCTTTGCAGCGCATCAGCACAGCCAGCGGAGATGGCAAGCACTACTGCTACCCACACTTCACCTGCGCCGTGGACACGGAGAATATCCGCCGCGTATTCAACGACTGCCGAGACATCATCCAAAGGATGCACCTTCGCCAGTACGAGCTCTTGTGATGTGCGCTTGGCCCCCCTTCTGTTTTTCTCCTCTAGTCTTTTCTTTCTCTCCTCCTCGTACAGAACAGTCAAAGCCCGGCCCTCCATTTTACTGTGTTGCGTGCATGCAAGTGACTGTGTGAGTGAGTGAAAGTGCTTAAAGAAAGTTCTGGTGCAGCCGTTACCTTCTCTTTGTTATTGTGCGCTGTTGTGTTTTGTTACGGCCTCACAACCTCAGCCGGACGCTGCTGCGCTCCTCAACACCCCGCCCCCCACACTTCCCTCTTCCTAGTTTGGCACTTGGGCGTGTCTGGCGTGCACTGCCACACACACTGCGTTAGTCTTGGCGCCAGCTGGAAAGCGTTTACTCCCTCTCCCACGGGTTCTGTGGAGTGTCTTAATCACTGCCTGTGTTTGGCATATCGCCAGCCCTGCTGGGAGCAGGGGCTGTGCATGGAGACTCCTTGAGGGATGTGTTTTCTTGGCCAAATTGCTTACCCACTAACAGTCTGGTGGTGTTCCCTCTTGTGCTGGGACTCGCTCTTGGTTGCACTCTGTGGTGAAATACTGTTTGCTGCCAAACTGTTTTTAGCTGCTGCTTTTTTTCCCTACGACTGGCTTTGAGTTTTTGAAGAAATCTGGTTGGGCATTGTAGTGTTTGAGGATAGAATAGAAGGGGCAAACTTTCTGTCTGTTTTGTTTTTGTGCGTTTTTTGTTGTAAGTAGGCATCTTCAGCATAATGGTTGTGTGTTTTCGTGATTTTTAGTGCTATTTTTAAATTATTGAGTTGTTTTTAGAATTGTCAGTGGTGGTTAGAAGCAAGAACCGTGCAGTTGGCCCGATGGAGGGCAAAGGAAGGAGCACATAATTAGAGTGGCCAAACACAAACTGAAGAGCTCCCAGGAGTGAATCCTCCCCATGTGGGCATTACTGTACATTGTCGTTTGCAATTGCACCATTGCTAGTGGTTTATGTGTTCTCTCTGGACAGATGTTTCTCTGACTTCTCACCACATTTCAGTTTGGGCATTTGGCAGCTTTTGCTCACAAGCATTACAGTGCCTTGCTTTTTATTGTTTGAAAGGCCTCATTTTGTTATTGACAATTGCTTTAGCCCACACTATTTTTTTTTTCTTTCTGTTCTCGGTGGTGTGTGTACACATTTGTTCTTGCCACCTTCTCCTTTCACATGGAAGGAAGCCTTGCCTAAGCTATGAATGTCAGGTGTGTAGGCTGCCTCTGTTTGGCTGAAATATGGCAATTTGTGACAACTCTCAAGTATTATGTCCCTGGCCATTACGCCTAAGCAAGCATCAAGTTATTGGCAGAGTGGCCTCACCATACAGCTACAAGGGGCAGCAGAAGAGTGGAGCTGCCGAACATGGAACTCTGGGTGGCCCTGTGCACACACCTGCCTGGACGCAATACTGTGCCTGCTGCTGTGGGTTAGCATTGTTGGCATTGTGCGTCTTGTCTGCACCTGGTCCCAAGAGCGCCTCTCTCAAGGGACAAATTCCCTGCGCTGTGCAACTGGATTTTCATGCTTGCTTGATTAAGTATGGCAAGAGCCCACTACAGTTTTGTCTGAAGGCATTGGAGCCCCTCCCCATTGCCTCTCTCCCTCTCTCTCTCCTAGTTATTTTTGTTTTGTTTTTTTGTTCTATGCTGCAATCTGACTTGCCTGGAGCTATCTGTCTTCAGTGTTTTTGGTGCACTGTGACCAGAGCATATGCCGAGTTTTGTTGGAGAGAAAAAAAATGGTTAGATTAGCGTGTATAGGTTTAGTCTTGAAGAGCTTAGCAAATATCTGAAGGTTTGTTAGCACTTTCTTAAGGTATTGTTTTCCTGTACACATGCAATGCTGTGGGACATCGTTTTAGGCATCCGAGTTTAGTTGGAGCAGTGTGGCCAGGCTCGTAGCTCCCCTCCCCCCCTCATTTCATTTCATCCATGGACAAAAAGCCTGTATTGCAGTTGTTGAACCAACCACACGGATGTAAAACACTCCAGCCGGCCATTTTTAGATGCCATTCTACACTGCTGGCCACTGTGCTACACCCTTTTAAAACTGCTTCCATTTTGCTCATGGTAGTGCTTCCATTTGCTTCTCTGGCCATAGAATCAATTGCTTTGTTACTTTTTTTTTTAAACATGTTTGCGCTTCTTCCTCACCCTCCACACCAGTGATCAGTGTGCATTTCTGCGACTGTGTATATATATATAACAATAATGACATGGTGGCTCGCAGTTTTAGTGAGTGGAGTGAGGGCACCATAGAGCATCCTGCAGCGGGCTTCAGGAAGATAAGGGTTTCTAGGGACACAGCTGATAGGTGGAACCTACCCAGGCCTTTTTTTTTCTTTTTTTTCCTTGGCATTTTCACTGCGTATTTCGTGGAGGAAATGAAAAAAAAAAAAGTTATACTTTGTTATCACCATTTCTGGCATATTCCTAGATAAAAAACAGCCCCCTTCTTTCCCCCTTTAGGTGGTGTTGCTTGCCGTTCTCTCTCATTAATAATGATGGAGTGTGCTGCAAACTGATGACACACGAAATTGCTACTAAAATGGCCGCTACTGTTGGGGTTTCATTAACTAGTGCACTACACAAGGTTGCATGTCTTCCTGTGTGGGGTAAACATTTCCCCCCCCCCCCCCTCTTTTTTTTTTCTTTTCTTCAGCGTCTCCAGGGTGCCCTTGCCTCAGTACACGCATCCAGACATAGGCAAAATCATTGTCCGTCCCTGGACTCGCTGGGCATGGTGTGCAATTTCTAAAATGTTAAATTCTTTTTAACTAGGACAAATGTGCGCATGTGAGCGTGTGTGTGCAAGGGAGGGCGGGGGAGGCGCTGAATAGGATGGCGTTGTGTGGTTTATTTGCAGTGTGTCTCAACCCGTACCTTCCTTTCATCTGAGTTTCTTTTCTGTACTGCATTTTTCTCCACTCCGTATCTTGTACAGATCCAGGTGACTTTTAGAAGAAAAAAAAAATGCAGGGGAAAAACGCAAAAAAGACACAAAAACAGGTGGTGTTTCCGTACCCAAGTAGGCTCAACTGTTGGATTTTTTTCTTTTGTATTCTAAGAAAGAAAGACATTGTGTTTGTTGTGTAACTTTTGCGCACTTGTCTGTTTTTACTTGACGATAAACCTGAACACAAAAGGTCTGCCTGAGTGGCTGCTGTGCAGCAGCGCTTGAAATGCTTCTGGTACGATGCCTGGCGTGCCAGACCATGACGTTTGGCCCTGGCTCTGCCCTTTAGCTTCCACACGTGATCTCGGGAAGTCCATGTGTAGGGCCAATGCAGAGTGGAGCAAGGTGACTCTTACACACATTGGGTGCCCACAGTCTAAAGCTGCACGCCTGCACATTTGTATTGTAAATTCACTGCATCTGAAATTGATGCTGTGGCACTTTTGTTTCCTCATTTTTCAGCCTTCATACACAGCCCATAGGTGATGCTTATTCATAATCATTTTCATTGGACCCGATTGCAGGTCTGTTGCTCCGGGCGCACATTTGTATTGTAGATTCACCGCATCTGAAATTGATGCTGTGGCACTTTTGTTTTCTCATTTTCAGCCTTCATATGCAGCCAATGGTGATGCTTATTCATAATCATTTTCATCGGACCCGATTGCAGGTCTGTTGCTCCGAGCACATTTGTTGCCTATAAACTCTGGTCTGCCTTGCATGTGCATAGGTGCCTCTATGGCCTTGGTCCATAGGCATGTTTGTTTGTGTGGTGAATGTTTTCAAATGCAGCCTCGCACCAGAGATGCATCTAGGCCTGTTGTGTTGGAGTTTTCAATTCATCGTGGCTCTACCTGGGAGCAAGTTATACAGTTTGCGGGGTAGTACAACCCGCAGCTCAGCTCACCCGAATTGCCCTGTCACCGGGAAGTAAAACGTCTCGCTTCCATTGCTTGTATGTTCAGGCGTGTTTTATGTCCTTATTTGGGTGTTCAGCGACTCGATAAGGTATGTTTATTTGCTTGTACTGCCCTGTGTCCCAACTTGTCAAAAGGGCAACCCGTTCTTGATGTAAGCGTGCGAAAACATCGTCATAGCGTCTGGAACGGTCGCTGATGCTGATTTCTATTTAAAATCTGCTATGCACAAGAATTTTGTGGTCTTGGAGTGAGCTTCTGATGCCTGGTGAAACTCCATAAGTGATTAACCGGAAGCCCATAGAATGACACGCTGTCTGTGAAGCAGCTTGCCGAGCAAAACAAGACGTTGTACTGAGCATGCAGTGAGAATATTTACATAAAATCTTAACGCCGTCAAATTGTACGTTGTTGGAAGCAGATGAATGGCAAAGCGAGAAATGCGCCCGCGCCGTTCTCGCTCAAAGCAATAACGCGTAAACACACAGGCTGAAGGGAAATCTTGCCGGCAATCGTCGTCTCACAAGCGTGGCTGACCGTCTAAGCACGTAGCTGAACCGGTCCAAGTCTGACGTCATGGTGCGAAGTTAGCAGCCGATTTCGTCCTTTGTTAGCTTAATTGGTTGATTGCCCCATTGTTGGGGGCCCACGCTTCCAAGCGCTTCTGTAGACTGTGCGACTAAGCAGTCATTAGTCAAGATGTTTTTATTACCTGCTCTATCGCACGTGCTCCCAGAAAAGTGAAGTGGGTGTAGTATGGTGTGGCAATGCGTTGATCATGGACTGGCGGACCTATCAATAATACACATGGCGATGCAGATAACGCACAGTAAACGAGGACAATAAAAATGTCGCAGTTTCGCCCGAAAGGCGAAGCATCGATTGTGATAGCAAATTAGTCAACTACATGAACTAAGGATAGTAGTTTTATCGGCCGTATAAACTTGTAAACATTCGCTTACTAAATTAACAAGCACGGTGTAACGCGTGCACAAGTGAACATAAACATATCTCGCTCGATGACTGCGGAAACTTTGTCAAAACGTTGCAGTGGGGAGTCGCGCCAGCAGCGCCGAGCGAATTGACATTTGTGCCGTCTCTCGCTTCAATGCGAACGCCGAAAGCACAGCGCATACGAAGCTACCGGCACTAGTTGCACTGTGTGACATTGCAAATCGCTTTGAAGATGAGGCCCTTGCGGGGGCGCACATTTTCCACGTCTCAGATCGCTTTGAAGGTACGGCGCCTGCGCGGCCGCAGTCGCCGGAGTAAACCTCCCCTCCCCACTCGACCGGGTGAGGTGGGTCGTCACCGCAAGAATCAGGAGACGGCGATGAAGGCGGGCATCGTGATGAAAAATAGAAAAGACTATTCACTTCATTGGTACATGGTTTTGACTATCCGAGTCTCGAGTGGTTCTGCCTAACATGGGGGCCAGGACGGCCTTAAATAACCACTCGCGGTTTTGTAGTAACCGATGTCCCCCTTGTTGACGTGAACTTGTGGAATCAGTGTCTTCTCCCTTGAGTGCTCGCACTTGCGACCGCTCAGAGCGTAAAAGGGGTGACGCTTTCTCGGGGATGAAGGGGATTATCTCGACATGGGAAAAGCGCGCGGCGATGTTTCCCACACTTGAGGGAGCCGAGTTTCCAGGAAGACGATAGCGCACGGCGAGGTTTCCCACCCTTAAGGGACCCGAGTTTCCAGGAAGACGATAGCGCGCGGCGAGGTTCCCCACACTTGAAGGGTCCGAGTTTTGCAAGAAGATAACCGCCTCCCGTCTTGGGAAAGCGCGCGGCGATGTATCCCACACAGTTGAGCTGTCGAATTCCTTGCCGATCGTAACAGCCCGTCCTCCGCCACAGGAGGTCTCGAAGGGGTTGCAGCATCCAAGCACGTCGAAGAGACCGGTAGACCCCGTGCCTCTGCTTCGTTTCGCCGTGCGTTCGAAGGCAGGCGAGGTGACACTTTCTGGAAATAGACCACGCCAAGCCCAAGACACAACAGAGAACACCCAACTATGAGAACCGCCAGGTTCACGCGTTCTTCACATAAAACCTTATCAGAATCATACCTGCAGCCCTCGTTCGAGATTCCCGAGAATTAAAAGACGAAAACTTGACTTCAGTGCGCATTTTAACCAGCCTAATGCCAAACGTTTTTTTTTTCTTTTTCTTTTTTTTAGAAAGCCACTGTTATGGAGCGACTGAAAACGCATTGAAACACAGCAATAATTGTATTAATCATGAGTTGAAAACTGCCGAACAAAACGCATCGGGGAAAAAAAAAAAACGAAAGGTGCCCTTTACAACATTTTGCTTCACACGGGGAAGCTACAGCTGGGGCCATCCGCGATGGCATTGTCGCGTTCTTTACTGTACCTGACATCAAAGCTATGCTCTTGCAGACTAAGGCCCCAGCGTAGCAGCCTGTCGTTCGTCGGGGACATATTCCTAAGCCACGTCATAGGACAATGGTCAGTTTCCACTAGGAACCGTGATCCTGCCAGATAACACCGTGCCTCGCGCGCGCGGAAGCTCTCACTCGCACATGCAACCTACGGCGCGCGGCGATGTTACCGTGTTTGGACTTCGTACGGAACCTCGCAGTGAAGTCCACGACCACGGCAGAAATGCGCTTGGAGTGTCCATATAATTGGCAATAAAACGCAGCTAGAAGTTGCCGCTACGTGTGGGCCCCGTTTCCCTCTAGTCCTCGTCTATTGTGCGCGACCAAACGAAGCAAGCTATGCGGCGCGTCAACCCTAACAAGTCTCCGTGACAATTTTCTCGCGTCCGCATCGGGCATTTACGAGATTACAGTGTCATTTCCAGGTGTAGTTAAAACAAAAATCACCAGACTCCAGTGATACTGTAACTGCAGCCATCAGCAGTTGTGACGTGGTTTATCGTGCCTCTTCCCAATCGCCATTCGAGCTGCTGCCCCACCTTCCTGTACGGCGATCTTGAAGAGCACGCATCCGCTGCCGCGCTGCTGCTTTGGGAAATTTGCCCTCTCACCCTCGGTCTGTCGATGCGAAGGTCCCGGCTGCGGCTCTCTCTCCCTTGGTCCGATGGCAAGCCTTTTTTTCTTGGCGGCATACTGCACTGACAGCCGGTGCGAAAGTTTTTTTTTTTTTTTCTTCCTTTCGTCTTTTATATAGACTTCACTGGCCTCACTACTCGTGCAGCACCGCGGCCTACTAGCACATCGGTCTGCTCACCCCGGGACTTGCAGTTAGCCTATTTTATAGTTTATAACGGTTCGCCCAGTATAAAGTGGACGGGGGAGCAGTGTGTAAAGTTCTCGGTTTAAAGCGCCGATACACTGCATGGTTGATCCCCCACTGTACCGCACATTTGACGGACACATTTGACCAATTTCCGAGCTCAGTGTTCGCTGTAAAACTACTTTTTCGACTATAACGTAGCGCTGGTAGAAAAAAATTGACGCCATCCCGGCGCTGCAAAAGTGGATGTCCAGTGAAGCTGTTGAAAACCATCACTACAGCGGCTGAGGGAGGTATGCAGTGCTTATATTAATGGTAGTAAGGCTAATTTAGAGCAACGGTAATTTTGGCACCACGCCGCCGCTGGTCGTAATGCCGTTTCTTTTCCTTTTGCCGCTCCTCGTATTCACGTTGCTCCTCGGGAGTCTTAACTATGCTGCAAAAACAATGAAATCAGTTGCTAGGCTGGTTCTTTTATATATGAAAGGCTAGTGACGTCACTCCCCACGTCGCAAGCTGCCGCCGCCGTGGCAGCTTGCACAACGGTAATCTTTACCGGGAAACGTGTGCAGGGAGCGCTACGTGCTTCGCATTGTTATCAGGACCGCTTTATGATGTGGTCGATCTGGATGCTTGTTTTGTGCTTAATCTTTATTGAAACGAATGCTGTGCTGTATGTTGTGTGCGTGGTACCAAAGAATGTATGCACTTTTCGCTTCAATCGCTGAAGGTATTGTTTTCTTTTTTTTTAACACGAAAGTGTTTTATGCCGGGGTCCACCAAGACTTCACTGACGTATTTCCGTCACGGAAATACGTAAATACGTCATAGAACATAATACAAAGAAAGAAACCAGAAGAAAAAGTTCCATAAACATGCAAAATTTGGAAATCGAACTCACGACCTCTCGGTCCGCGACGATAGATCGCCGAGCGTTTAACCCATTGCGCCACAAACGCATTTGCAGAGAGCTACACAGACGCGCCTTATATATCTAACACTCCTCCGTGTACCCGCGCTCTTGCTCGGGGCGGTGCCGCCGCCTACGAGCAGAAAAGAGAAGTACTGCATTATGACACTAACGCGCACCGACAGTGAACGCTTCGGTGGTCTCAGCACTACGACGCCTCGATGCCAGCATTCGAAGGGACGCTGGCATCAAGAAGCACTACCAACGCCACCTAGGTGGCGTTCACCGTACTCAGCACAGCGGAGCGTGGCCTCCGCAATTAGCTCTGAAAATGTTTCTGAAGTTGATCGCGGAGGCTGCAATTACGACGCGCTGTACGCGCTGATTTGACTCGGTGACGATTCAGTTACGTGCTTTGTCTTGCGCGTTGTATTAGTGTGTCAGTTACGTGCTTCGTCTTTCGCGTTGTGCTAGCGTGTGCAGCGTAGTGCAGCTTCCATATGCACGACGGTTGCTCATGGTCATCGACGTTGGTAGTCGTGATGGAGGAGACGTGCCACCAGGCGTCAGCGTGGGTGCATCAACGCCTAAGGGCGCTTTAGCCACAAAACACCAATAGACATTATATATCAATGTGCAATAAACATTACACTACTTCTGTGAAGACACGTTTCACTTTCGTGTTCTATACCGATTCCTATATAAGAGGGATCAACCACATGTTTTTTTATCTCGTGAGGATGATGATGATGATGATGAAAAAACTTTATTTAATTAACACGGAGGAAGCTTGAGGTGGCCCGGAGGGGGCCACCTCTCACACTCACTAGGTGGGCTCCTCATTACAGGAGCCCATTGGCGGCCGCCGCGGCTTGTGCTCGGTCGACCAGGGCCTTCTGACTCGCCAGGTCGGAGCAGCCGAGCAGGGCTGCCTCCCAGTCCTCCCGGGTGGGGTTTGGTTTTGGGGTGAGGTTCGGGGTTGATTTACATGCCCACACCATGTGGAAGATGTCCGAAGACTTCTCCGCACAATGCGGGCATTTTCCTGTACAGGCAGGATCAAAGTGCTTTAAAACTGCCGGGCACAGCAGTGTTTTGGTGTAAAGGCGGAGGAGTGTACGTTCCTCTGCCTTTGTAAGGCCCTTACAGGGCTTAGGATAAATTGCGTGGCCGAATTGGTATAGTTGAGTAATTTCTCGAAAAGTTAGGGCCGGATTGGGTTCGGGATCCATTTCGGAAGGGTCTGAAGGCGTTGCCCGGAGAGTGAGCGCGCGGGCAGCGGCGTCTGCCGTTTCGTTGCCTTCGAGGCCCATATGAGCAGGAGCCCATACGATCATTCGAGACGCGGGGGCCCCGAGGTAGTCACTGTTTTGAAGGATGCGAGACGCAATGAGAGGAATGTACCCCTGTTCAATATTTCTGCAGGCCCCTCTCGAGTCGGTAATGATGACGCGCGAGTCCTGGTCTGCGGCAGCTAGCGCGATGGCAACTTCCTCCGCATGTGTTATGTCTTGAGCTCTGAATGTTAGGCCATTCACCGCGACGTTTTCATGGACGACTGCGGCCGTGTACCACCCCCCATGGTGAGGGCCGGAGGCGTCCACGTAGAAGATTCCGTGTTTGTTCCCATAGTGGCGGGCCAGTGCCTCCGCCCGCGCAAGGCGCCTGCCACTGTGGTCGTCACGTGTCATGTTGGCCGGAAGAGGCCGCACGTGCAGGGCGTACCTCCAGACTTCGGGGATGCGTACGCGCTCTTCCGTCAGTGTTGGGTGCTGGATGTGAAGTCGGGCTAATAGGCGGCGTCCCGACGGCGTCTTTGAAAGTCTTGTATATTGATTTGTCAAGTGTGCCTCCCGGAGCTCCGCGAAAGTGTTTACCATCCCCAGGCCCATGAGGCGGTGGTTGGACGTGGTTATCGGGAGATCAAGGGCACGCTTGTACATCTTCCTGAGAATCACCTCGAGGGCGTTCTCGTCAAACTTGCGCAGGTGGAGGTAAGGAGTCGAGTAGAGGACTCGACTGGTCACGAATGCATGCGCCAGCCGCAAGGCGTCTTTGCACCGTAACCCCCCGCGTTTGTTGGAAACCCGGCGGACCATCCGGCCCACCTGGTCCCCCACCTTACGCAATTTGGCTGTTGTTGTATCAACTCGTTTGTGTTTGTGGATAAAGAGACCAAGCACTCGAATCTCATCGTGTTCGGGTATCGGGCCGCTGGCCAGGAATAGCTCCATTTTGGTGGTGCACTTAGGCGACGGGCGAATGTGCACAAATTCGGATTTGAATGGGGAGCACTGAAGGCCGCAGCGGCGGGCGTAGACGTCCACGATCTCCGCCGCTTGCTGCAGGTTGGCCTCAATGTCTCCAACCGATCCGTGTTTGGCCCAGATGGTTATGTCGTCGGCGTACAGCGCGTGCTGGACGCCTTCGACCTTCGCCAGCTGAGCCGGAAGCTTCATCATGGCCAGATTAAAAAGTAACGGCGAGAGTACCGCGCCCTGTGGGGTACCTCTCGTTCCCAGTTGATAGGGGCCATGTTCTTCGTCTTGGATTCTGATGAAAGATTGTCGATCCGAGAGAAATTGCTTGACATACAGGAATGTGTTATGTCCACAGTTGGTCTGGGAGAGATGTTGCAGGATAATTTCGTGTGTGACATTGTCGAAAGCCCCCTTCAAGTCTAGGGCGAGTATAGCCTTATCGTTGAGGGGGTATTCGACAGGGTTGAGAATTTCTCGGTCGAGTTGAAGCAGAACATCCTGCGCGGACCGGTGCGGGCGGAAACCAAACATGGTGTCTGCGAATGCATTTTGGGTTTCTAGAAACCCAGACAGCCTGTCCCGCACCATGGTCTCCATCAGCTTTCCCGCACAAGACGTGAGTGAGATGGGGCGGAGGTTGTCTGTGTTTATGGCTTTGCCAGCTTTTGGAATGAAAGTTACCAGAGCGGTCTTCCATTCGATTGGGAGGGGTGCCTCACCAAGCCAGATCAAGTTGATGAAAGCGAGGAGGGTATCGTAGGTGGGGTCGGGAAGATTGGCAAGCAATTTCACGGTTATCTTGTCCCGTCCCGGTGCCGTTCCTCGTTTCATTTTAGCTAGGGCCGCCTTCAGGTCATGCAGCTGGAACGGCTGATCCAGCTCCGCGTTCTCTGAACCTGCATACGAGTACGCGGGCCCTCGGGGGTCCTGTTGAGTGCAAAGGTACTGGTCGCGTAGTTTGTACGCTAATTTTGAGGTATCTCCATCGAAGCTATGAATAGCTCGTTGGAGATGTTTTTGTGTCTCGGCGCGTGTTTGAGTCGGGTCAATTAGGGCGCGGAAGAGGCGCCACGTGCTCCGGCTAGACATTTGTCTGGCCGCCGTGTTACAGCGGTCCACCCAGTTCGAGTCGGCGAGCTGGGCCGCGTACTCTGCCGCTCGCTGGGTGAGCTCGGCAATGCGAATTTTGAGCTTTCTATTATGTTTTTGACGGCGCCATCTGCGGACGAGGCTGTGCCGCGCCTCCCAGAGGTGCAGAAGGTGGTTGTCTACCTCCGGCATTGCCTCCGAGAGTTTAATTTGGGTTTCCGTCGAACGAAGGTGTGTAACCAATTCTTGTGCCCACGCGTGGTATCCTTGTTCGCGGATAGAGGCCGAATTGATGTATGTTTGCCGGAACTTATTCCAGTCGGGGAGCCCAGCTTGTGCGTGTGGTCTTGCCAATGGTTTAGTCATTACGGTGGTAGTGATAAGGCAGTGGTCACTCCCGAGGGTTTCCTCGGTGTTGGCCCATTCTGCGTGTCTAATGTTTTTGGTAAAGGTAAGATCCGGACACGTATCCCGGGTCACGGAGTTACCCACCCGCGTTGGATATGCAGGGTCGGTGTGGAGAGTCAGGCCCAGCGTGGACGTAAGTTCCGCTAGCTTGCGTCCACGCTTCTCCTCACGCACGTACCCCCAGAGAGTACTGTGGGCGTTGAAATCGCCCACAATCATCAGGGGGTCCCTGCCCGCAGCCTTTAGAGCGCGGCTAAAGAGCGCTGCGAACGTTATATTTTTGAGTCTGGGGGAACAGTATATGTTGAGTATGTGGAGTGGTGCATCGTGTTTCTTGAGCGGAAGAAGTGTAACCATCACATACGAATATTCAGTTTCAAGTTCCAAGTCGACTAGATTAGCTGTATAATTTTTATGCACACAGACGCAGGAAGAGGGGTCCTGCTGGAAGGTGATGTAGCTTGTAAGGGTGGCGCCGCTCCCTGGCTCCTGGAGGGCAACCACCGCCGGAAGCGAGTCGAGAGTTGAAAGGAAATGTCGGAGATTCGCCCGCTTCGCGCGGGACCGGAAGCCCCGACAGTTCCACTGGACAATGTGAACAGGGGTGGCCGAATTGTTTTTTGGGGAGCGCCTGATTTTAGGACGGCTCGCCATGGTCAGTTAGGCTGAGGTTGGGTTGTAGTGACGCTGCTCCGGAGCCAGCACTCACAAGGAGGGCGGAGTCCTCCATACCAGAGAGCGAGCAGCTGTCGTCATCATCTACCTCGGGGGTGCGTCTAGAAGTTTTGAGAGGGCGGCCGGATACGTCCTTGTAGGGACCGCCGGGCCTGCGTGAGGGGCGCGAGGAGTGCGCAATTTGTTGGGCAATCATCGCGGGAATTGTGTCTTGCAATTTTGAGATGGCGGTAACCATCATTGAGATTTGGTTTTCCAAGGCTTCGAATCGGGCGTCTATGGCCCCGAAACGGGCCTCGAAACGGGCGTCGAATGCGGCCTCCGCGCTTGTTGCCGCCTTCGGCTCCACGAGCTCACTTTCCATTACCTCAGTCGCGGGGAGGGAGGGAGGAGAAAGAGGCTGGTTAATTTTGGATTCTAATTCGTTAATTTTTTTTAGCAGCATCTCGTTTTGGGCCCTGAGTGTTGCTATTTGATCTTGCTCGGCGCTCCGCGCGCTTGGGAGGGGAGTAAGAGGGGGGGAAGAAGCAGCCCCGCCCGAATTGCTCACCTGGCGCCCGTTTTTGACGGCATTGACCCACGCCCCGGTTTTGCCGTGCGTCTCCGCACGGCCGCCTGGATCGGCGCGCGCGGGCCGCGCGCGTCGATCCAGGCGGCCGTGGTCTCCGCCGCTCGTTTCTCCATGCCACCGTGTGGTGGCAGCTGGTCGCTGGGTTGCCCAAGATGGCGGCTTTTGTTCTTGGGCGTCATTTTCTGTTTCCCGCTCTTTTTGGCGGCCGTCTTGGGTGTGCGGAATTTTGCCGCACAGTCGCGAGAGTTGGTGGCATGGGCACCACCGCACACAGAACAACGGGGAACACAGTTGTGAGGGGCCCGCACTCCCTCCACTAGCGGAGCATGGAGTCCGCAGAGTCCACACGTGTTCGGCTGCAGGTTCGGACATGCATCCCCGCGGTGCCCGACGGCCCCACACTGGCCGCAGGCGGGGATAGTTTTGTAATAGTTTTGCACAGAGACGACCATGTTGTCATAATGCACGTAACGGGGCTTCTCCTTACCCGCGAAGGTGATGCGTGCCTTGTTGGATGTTCCAAATTTTCGGATTTCCACGATGGTGCCAGCACGCCAGCACACTCGGTGTTGAAGAGTTTCCGTGGTGTCCGTGTTACGGACCACGATCACTCCGTGGCACGTGTTGCCGCCGTCTTGTCTCAAGTAACCGTGAAGTGGGACCGATCCCTTCTCGGTATTTACTGCAAAGTCCCCGATGAGCCGGTCGGCCGCCTCGATGTCCGGGGTATGCACGATGATCAAGTTTTGGTCTCGCGATGGCAGAACGGAGGTGGCGCGGGCCCGTTCCGGCCCGAGGTACGCCGAGATGGCGGTGCCGTAGCCGGTTTCCGTGAACGCCTCGTGAAGAGAAACACGTTCTCTGGGCTTGATTACTATGACGTAGTCTTCGGGAGCAGGTTTGATCATTGGGCGCGGCTTCCACTTCGTGAACGCCTTGCCCTTGCGTCCCGTGGCGCGCGTCGCGGGAGCGTTCATGTTTCCGACCAATGAGCCGGCGGCCGGGGCGGCGTTGGACGCCGTCATCTTGGCTTTGTCCTGGGAGCGGCGTTCGGCCGCTTGAAGTAAAGCTTGACTCCGAATTTTCGGAAAAACCGTCGAATTTGCGTCACCGGTGGTGGGGACCGTGGTCCACGCCATCGCCTCAGGGTCGTACGCGCGCAATTGGAGCGCGGATTCCGCCATTTTGCCCTCGGAGGGCCGATTCTACCCGGCCGGGCGTCGGCGTCGCTAACGACGGCGCCGACGTGGTCGGTCGAAAAACGGCCGTAAATTTGGAGAAAATGGGCCCACCTGGAAGACTTTGGTATCCAGCTGTTCGGCTCGATGTTCCGGATCGCTCGATGCCAGTTTTGCCTGGGTAGGGTGATTTGGGCCGCGGGCCCAGCCGAAAATCGGCGGAGCCGACACAACACACGTTTGCTGGCGTCGCGCGCTCGCAGCGCCCCCCATCTCGTGAGGACGCGCCCCGAAAAATCCCGACCAACTAGAGGCTAACAGCTAGCTTAGCTGTAAAATTCGTGATGGCCCAACCGTTGCAAAGCTCTCTGCACGCCTGACCTTATAGTGCCCAGATCGGCGACCGCCGAAGCTTTGTAGTGCTAAATAATTAAGGTACCAACGTACACAATGTATATGCGATAAAAATGCTCGCATGACATATCTTGCAGGCGAGCCGTCGCGTCCGCCCGCCGCCCTGGCTACGCGCCATCAATGTAAACAAAATCCGTTACGGAACTGCTGCAACGTTGAGAATGTGCTCAACTGCTACATGCATCTGGGAATGACTTCTGTCATCATGCTTATTGCCACGTGCAGCAGGTTCGCGGTGTCGACATTTTCAAGCACAAGTTTCCTGTAATTTCCGGGATCCTTGCAGCCACAGGCACATGCGCTTCTGCATCACCGTCTCGCACCCGGATGGGTGCCTGTGGAGTCTGCTGGAGCGATACACCTGGTAATTCGGTGTTGTGCTTAGGCGCTTTTAATTAGCTCGCAGTTATCACTAAAATTTCTTCCTGATTGAGCTAGCCACTGCCTAAAATTGTACACTAAGCACGGCCGCTTTTGCATCCATCACCCAAGCGGAGCTGTGTAGGTGGGTGTCGGAACAGCCGTACTTCACAACCAAAACAACCTAACCTTTCCCTAACCCATACGGTTATTTGTCATACTTGCATCCGTGCATACATCAATCCACAAAAAGGGGAAAGTGCTTTTTCGACTCAAGTCTTGGCACACTACTAGCCCGTAGTTGCCGAAGTGATGACTTGCAGGAAGCGCGTACAGGGCCAGCCGGCGTATACGTTGTTCAAGGAACATGTTCAGCACGGTTCAGATGGGTGGTTTAGAGCGCATCGAAAGTCCGCCACGCGTCGATATAACGGGCGGTCTCATGTTTGGCTGATAGCCTCCTAGGTCTGGACTTGCCGTAGCGCTCGCGCTGAAACGGGAGCGCGCTCTAGAGCCGTCATTTTTGAAGTTGACAAGTGGCCAGCACTAATTTCGGCATTCACTTGCTGGTCCGTCGTTGTGAAGGAAAGCTGTGCTGTAGGCTTAATTTCGGCATTTCATTATTCCTGATAAGCATTATGATCCCGTGATGATAAAATTGATGGAAAGCCGGCGTTGGAAGCCGAATGTAGAACCTCTACGCGAGATGTTCTTTGTCACTTGAGCTGCGGCGGCCGGCTGACCACCGTACACTTTCTTGGGCATTTACGTACACTTGGAACCGAGGGGCTAGATCTTTAGTAACAAGAAGCAGTCAAGTAATAGTATCGTAAACTTAATCGTCTTTAATGACACATTTTCTTTGGCCTCATTTAGCTTCTTATGGTTGTAGCTTTAGACCGGGGCCAATACATGTGGACCGCAGAAATGCTCTTAGACAACCACTGAAACGATATGAATTGTACCGACTCTTGGAAGCCGATTTTTTTTAAGGGCTTAGTTTTTAACAAACTGCCGAAATTTGGTAACTAAAAGAAGTACTGGGACATCATGATAATGTAAAATAAATACTAAGCACTAAGAAACATTAATCCTGGGTTATGTAAACTGCATCTGTTGAGAATGTGAAGCGGACAAGTGGGATATACGAGTTTACAGCATACGTTAAATGTTTCAGTTTTTGATATATCATTCAAGATTTTGTATTAAAAATGAAAAGTTCATGGCCTAAATAAAAAAAAATTAGCTCTCTACAGTCGGTAAGTTAAATTTTTTGCCTTTAACGTATGACGAAACTGATTTTAACTGAAACTGAAGTTTAATTTTTTGCCTTTTGCCTGTATGACGAAACTGATTCTTTATTGGGCGAACCTGTGCCCACAAAAGCAAGCTACACTCAAAGCACAACGAAAGCGGCGAACACAGTCGGCGGTCGTCGAAAATCTGATCAGCGGCGAAACGCGTCGGCTTTTATACCTGAGTCACCGAAGGTTCCAGATTAATCCCTGATGCCCGCGTGTCTTCCAGAAAGTTCTAGACAATTCGCGTCGCTCATACGATCAGATTACATGAGTGTCGGTGACCACAGACGAAGGATAGAAGCATCGATAACGTTCGAGAAGCTTCCGATGCAGGCGCGTCCTGCGCCGAGCGATAACGTTTAACACTTGTTAGCCGGTGGAAAGCGGCCACCGGTGAAAGATAAACATGTATACGTGTCAATATATACAAACCATCGAATTCGGTACAGTGGAAGCCGAGAAAAAGCCGATTTCTCTGTACTTACGTTTTTTTTTTTAATAAGGGGAATTTTCGGATATGGGGAACAATAAACATTTAGTTTGTTTCCCATAGATCTAACGAAAAAAAGTTAAGCCCCCTCCCCCCGGAGGTCGACCGATCCAGACCCCTCGCAGGAAGCTGTATTTTCGTGTTGAGCATGCAGGCGAGGCATACATTGGCGCTAATAACGCTAGTTTCAGAAGACTAGCAAAATATGTAAGTGTTTGTTAAAAAAAAAACGGGGGGGGGGGGGGCAGTTGCCTATGTGGCAAACTTGAAGGCGGTGACATTTTAATGCCCTCCTCCCCCCCCCCCCCCTTTTTTTTTTCTTTAATCCTGAAAATAGCACTTCATTCAAGAGTCAGACCGAGGGTGCTATTCTGGACATTCGGCATCTTCGTTTATCCGTCCCTGACAGTCCCGGAGTACCACCAGAAGCGGTGCTTTCAGCCAATGATCGTTGCATATGCAGCGTTTAGATAATAGCCTGGGACGACAAATCGCAGAGGCCTACTGTCAAATTCTGCAATGGCGGCATCTTTTTTTTTTTTTTTTTTTTTGTCCCAGCCAGAGATGCCGTGGGTAATCTGGGTCAATCAGCTCACAAGAGGACGAATTCAACAATATGTCAGAATTTAACATAGTCCAGATGGGCCGTGGTTCTGACTCCAGAATACCACCCCGTGACGAAGTTTGAATGATAGCATGTCGCGGCAGATGCTTGCCAGGCAGTATCTGTCGCGACGTTCAGTCTCGAACTTCGTCGCGCTTTTAGTCGCGGGGGCGTTAAAGGGATACGGACACAAAATCTGAAAATATTACGAAAAGGCTGAAAATGAATCCTCATGTGGTGTAATTACACCGAAAAGAAGTAGTGACTTAGCTCTATTTTGAGCTGATGGATTTTGGCGTTTTTGTGAGTTGGAAGGCGTGACGTCACGACACCCTCGTCGGATAGCCAGCCGGCCGGCCGCGGTCATTCTAAGCGCGCCGACGCCGCCATCGCGAGCATTAATTCGAGTTGTGGTGCCTTAACCAGCGATGAGTACACGTCTGAAGACGAGGACCATTCCAACTTGGCAAGAAATATTACCTCTCACGGTTACAAGCCTTCCACGTCAAGCGACGAAGAAGAGCAGGCGGCCGAGGAAGTGCCGGTCAGGTTTTCGCGAACCGTAACGCGAAGATTTCGCTCTCCACCAGACACTTGTGCAAGAATTATTTGTTATTTGTGAATTATTTGTTAACCTCGGAGCCGGTTGGCTCCGAGCTTAACATACATTCTTGCGTTTCCGGACTCTCAAACGTGGCGCTACCTCTGTCTTTGAGCAAAGTGGGGAAAAGGTGACGTGGTGAACTTGTGAAAGTGGGTTCACTACCGTACCCCACGACTATTGGTATCTTCGACTGGTCGCATCCATCCCCCGAAGCAGAGTCGTGCAGATCCGGCGTTCCCCGAGCTCAGAGGTAGAGGACAAGCGCGCAAGCCGAACTTGTGACTCGCTCTCGGAGGAGGAAATGGCAGATGCGAAACCACGTGACTACTGCTAACGTCAGATGTTTCGCCTATCCAAAGCTAAACCGGCGGACGCGCCGGTGGGACGACCGTTCGTTGAGACGCCAGCATGCTGTGGCCTAGGTGCCTAGGCTACGGTGGACCGTCGCCAAGAACGGCGACGCTGTGCTGTGATGACGTTGCTGCAAACGCTCTCATCTCCACGACTGCTCCGACGACAGGGCGGGAGCACCTCAGCGCTCGAAGATGGAGGAGAGCGAACGAAAAAAAAAAAAAAAACCAGCCGAACTACAGTTCTAGCCACTGTAGCCGAACGCAAGGCGCGCACCCTCTTTCAACCAGCCGAAGACAAAGCCGCTCGCGAGAGCGGTCTAGAGCGCTCCGAAACAGCCAGCCAAAGATGCCATATGAAACCACAACAATGAAACCAAAACTATCGAACCAGAACCAGTGACTCTTTTCATGCGGCGCTTCGAGCGCCTACTCTGTTCTGCAGGAGAATAGGACTCCACTTACTTACGTCTTTAGTTTATTTCCGTAAGCTGTAAGGGACTCATGTTTCCTTATTTCTGGATCATCATCATCATCATTATCAACCTATTTTTATGTCCACTGCAGCACGGAGGCGTCTCCCAGTGATCTCCAATAACCCCTGTCTGGAAGATACAATACTCTAAAACTTTCAGGTACTAACTACCATCTGACGCCTTTCAATAGGCCATCGGAGGACTTCACTGTTTTTAAATTCGTGCTTGACAATGGCTCTCTGGATCCCCGGGTTTTACAAAAGTATCGCCAAGAATCTCGGGGTCAATTTTTGTCCTATTTCTTAGAAGCTACATTGTACTAATATAAGCGCTGAATTCGTGGGCTCCTAAACTGAGTGCAAAATTAAAATTAAAAATATACTGTTTTCTACTGATTTTTTGCGAAAAAATCTACTACTATTTTTTTATGTGTCGTGGCAACACTGAAGCAGAGCTGTGTTGCTGTGCAGAACGACGACCGCGGGAAGGCGCATGCAAGACGCACCACCTGCGCGTGCGAAGATCGCCGAAAGGGGTTAAACAAACGCTGCATGGGACTGACACCCCCGGAAACACTGCAACGGCTTTGCAATTAGCCATTTTGATCTATCACGGAGGGCTAATGGCCGATTTCGAATAAAAACAGATTGGAATAGTTTTACGTCATACCGGCCTTCAAGTGAAAACAGGCTATTTCAGAAATACTTCGCCGCAAAAAGTACTTCAATGCGTTCAGCAGAAGCGGAGTTGTTGGCAATCACGGCCTCCGCTATGCTTCCGTTCCTTCTTCTATGCCTTGCACTGCGGTGAGGTGGGGCGTGGCCACAACGCTCCGCCTTGGAAATGGCACTGTGGCGCGCCGTTCAAATTTCATTTTGGATGTTATCGTAGATGCCTCGACTTCCGATTTTGGTGCCTACGACGCGCCAAACGCGTAAGCGAAACACGGTTGTCAAAAGGTCAAAATTAATCCGAAGTCCCCCACAACGGCGTGCCTCAATCAAATCGGGGTTTCGGCATGTAAAACCCCAGAATTAAATTTCTGGCCAAGGCGAAAACAAAGCAATCCATTTGCCCGTTATAGTGAGATCAATTTTAAGTTCCTAATTACAAACTTTACGGCACATGCGTTACATCGGAAAGATGAAGGAAATCGTCATAAGTTTAATTACAGATTTGAAGATTTCAAACTGGCAATGTAGACTGATTATCGGCGTCAAACCATGCGTTCAATTTACGTGTTACGCACGCGGCACCGCGAAGCGCGGCTCTCCATCGAACCTTTATGTGACGTCAGTGGCGCACTGACGGGAGGGCTCCGGGGATTCCCCCCCCCCCCCCCCCCGCCCCCCTTGCGGAGGATGACCACGTGCGCTGCTCTGCAGACCGGCTACTGGGCCCTATCAAGCTCTTTCAAGACGGAGTAAAACGCTGAAGACATAAACATCGCCATCATCTTTAATGCCATTATTGTTATAATTATGCATTTTATTTGCTGTTGGATTCCTCTAGCTAAAGCAAGGAAATTGCTTATTATGCAAAGTGCTTGCTCCCCCCCTGGCAGAGATCCTGGGTGTGCTACTGTGTGACGTAAACACGTGGCATAAAATGAGTCTGCCCTTTCCCACAAACTGATCTCGACTGGCACTTCCGACTGGCCGGAGAGTCAGCACCAGGGGCGAGACGGACTGCTTTGTTTTCGCGCCGTCCTACTATGTCACAGGGAGGCGGCACCTCGAGCCGCGCTTCGCGGTGCCACGTTCGTAATCAAGTAATTAATATGAATGGATAATTTGACGCCGGTTATTTCGGCTTACGTGGTCATTTTGAAATGTAGAAACCGTAACTAGAGTTTTATGTGAGGATGTGTGAATATTGGAAATTTTCAATACGAGTTGAATAGACCCTGCCATTCGAGTCGAGAATTCGCTATTCAAAGCTGTCGAACATCCGTTTCTGTCGAATACACAAGGGGGTGGAAACGCTTATTGCAGTCTCGAGGGAGACAGAACACGAAGTGCGAAGACTGTTCCGAATGATTCTGCTGCAGGGCAGCTGTGGTTGTTGCGCAGGACGCCACTCTGAGCGAACGCACAGGGCAGATAACTTCTGCTCAATAATTTGCAGTCATTCAATAGGCGTGGCTCGCTTTTAAAAAGGCTATATAAGAATTTGTTTACATTTATTATTTGGCTCACAATGTATGTATCCCTCCAAAACAATGTGTGTTACATGTCTCTTCAGCGAAGGCAACGCTGTAATGCGTGCATTTGTTGACATGCTGATCAACTTGTTTCATTACTCTCAATAATTGCCGTGGCGCCCTAGATAATTGAGAGCAGCTGTTTAAATGTTACAAGCTCCTTAGTTATACGGAAGTGTAATTGCGAGCTGTTTTACACGCATGTGTCTGTGTATATAACCCTGATAGTGATTTCTCTTTTTACCAAATGGACTCCGCGTAAACTTCGCATATGGTGTTGCTTCAGAAATAAGAAAATATTCGTTTCAACACTCGGGGGTCGTTCTTTTCGAATACTCATATTCGATTCGGAAATTTCACTATTCGAACTCGCCTAGTTTTATGACGATTCTCTTCAACTTTTCAATATAAACAGGTGCCCTAAAGGGTAATTTAAAATGTTTTGATGTAATTTGTTTAATTAGTGAAAGTGTTGCTTTAGTTATCGAGCGCAGCTCTTAGGCGCCCGTGAATTCCTTCGTCGGCGTTGTCCTTCGTGACCGAGCGAACGAGCACAGCGAAGGATTAAAGCGAACGCGGAGCGCAGTGGGAGATGAAAGACGGCGATAGTGATGAGAACGCGAGGAGGAGGGTATGGCAAAAGCGTGAGAAGAAAAGCGTAGTGCCGGGCTTTGCCTCGACGATGGCTACGCGATTGCGCCAGAGTTGCGCGCGTCGTCTGTATGGAAACAAAGCGCTGCATGAGCAGAGGTGTGTCTGCGGCGGTTGCTGTGAATCGCGCTCACGCGTCACCCACGCGCTGCCTCTCGCGATATCCCGATTAGCGAGGCATTCGCGCCACACTTCGCTCCGTTTGCAACGTGCCGCACGATACAGATTGTCCGCGCCAGCCAATATATCGCTAAATGAAAACACGCATACAGCTGCGCTCAAATTTCGCATTAGGGAGGATCGTAATCGTCGGTGAATTTTTTCTTGCAAATGATGTCCGCCTGCGCAGATAATTTATCTGTAGTGACGTGTTCGTGTAAATATCTTCTTTAAGAAACGAGTTTGAAGTTCTATATATATATATAATATATATTACGCGCGAAGGAGACCGTTCATCACCCTTACGGCTGAAGGGGGCTGTTTATTTTAATTACGTCGCGAAGGTGAGAGCAAGAGCGGCCAGCTGGTTGAAAATGATGATGATGATGATGATCCTTTATCATGGCTCGCACCCATTGAGGGGGATAGGTCAAGAATCGTGCGGCAGTAGGTATCTAAAAATTCTTTTTGACAATGAGAGACGCAAAGTAAAAGAAAACAAAAACAAAGAAAATTTGGTATAACCAGACTAGTGTGCCAACGAGCTGTCAGACTAACTGAAAGGTGAATTTTAAATAAGGTTATAATCAAGGTCACAATAAATACAATGTTACTAACGAGTTTGGAGAAACAAATTTCAGTGAAATGAATACTGATCTGATAGGTAGAATAAAGTTACAATAATTAGCAGGGTAATCGTCTTGTTTCAGTTAAAAATTCAAACACTGCGCAACAAACGTCTCTATATGACAATAGCCGAGGGTGGATGCCCCAAATGATAATAATACTGGTGTATTTAATCTTAATCCAATTTTGCAGAGTGGAGCTTCGAGTAATATCTTTCTCTGGTTTGAATAACGTCGGCATGATAAAAAGTAGTGGTCTATTGTTTCAATTTCCTTACAATTTTGGCACAGAGGGGACATCGTCAGACCAGCTCTATGTAAATAGAAATTTAATTCGGGGATGCGACAGCGTAATTTGGAGAATGTAACTTGTAACTGCCGAGAAGGACACCACTGATTATTCCAGCCAAAAGCGAGGTGCTGAAAGTCTGTAGATGGGATCAGCGATAATTTGCTTAAGTCATTTCGTAGGCAAAACGTTCTGAATCTCGATGCAGTGATGTAAGCTGTATCCGGTAAAATATGAAGCGCAGGTCCATTTAAAGATGTTCTGGCTAATAAATCTGCCATTTCGTTTATGTATAAACCGCAGTGTCCAGGAACGCAGAGCAAATGAATTTTTTTGTAACGTTGTAGGGACTAAATTTTGAAACACAATTAAGGCAGTTGTATTCGTTGCCGAGGAAAGCGACGCACATACCGATCGAGAGTCTGTTATTACGGCAGCTGACAATTGATTCGGGGGTAGTTTGCGCAGTGCTAAAACAATCGCCAATAATTCTGCTATGAAAATAGCCGTGTAATCCGGAAGGCGAATAGAAAAGGACCATCTAAGAGAAGGAGAAAAGATGCCTATGCCAGCCTTCTCGTCTAACATTGAAGCGTCAGTGGCTATTATATTGTTTGTTTCCTGGTGAGAGAGGTAATCTTGTAATTGGTCATTTAAATATTGGAATGGCATTAGTTTAGCATTCGAGGGGAAACTATCGTCAAATTCAATTTGGAGGTTTTTCTTGGATTTACTTATTGGGTGAATACATTGAATTTGTACATTTAGTGGTGTTAGCTGTGCCTGTACGAATACGATCTGAGGGGTGTGCAGTCGCGACCAATGATTATTAAAAAATGTACTTGGTTCATTAATGAAAACATACATTGATCTTCTTTGAGGAGAATCGTAAAACTTTAGGTACGTTTGGACAGTAAGGATTTTGAATCTACTCATTAAACATGGTAATCGCGCTTCCATATACAGAACGTTGTTTGCAACAAACTTAGGGCGTCCAAGTCACAAGCGCAAAGCTTCCCTTTCAATTAGTACCAAAGGTTTAATTTTATAAGCTGGACAGCCAGAAAACAAGACACATCCAAATTCCATGATTGGTCGGACATACATTTTATATATCATAATCAATGTGTTTCATCGCAACCCGTATCGTCGGTTACTGATTTTACGCAACCATCCTACCGCCCGAGTTGCCTTAAACGCGACGTTTTCAATGTGGCTTTTCCAGGTTAGTGTTCCATCATATGTAATACCCAGGTATTTAAGAGAATCCACCTGGGGAATGAACTCTTGACGATACATCAGTGAAATGTGAACGGGAACATCTAAAGGAAAGAGAAGGAGTGCAATTTTACTAACGTTCAGAGACATATGTATGGTCTCAATCCAAGTTTCAAGAATAGCTAGATAAGTAATTTTGTAACATTTGATAAAGTGAATGTAGATCAGCATTCGATGCAAAAAAAGCGATGTCATCGGCATAAACGTATACATGAATGTCCTGGAGCAGCGGGATGGAGCTTAAAAATATGTTAAATAAAACAGGAGATAATACTGACCCTTGTGGTACTCCCCTCTGCTGCTTATACCTAGACGATGAACATCCGCGTTTTGAAAACAGTAGAATTCTCTTTCCCTTAAAAATCTTGACAACCACGCCGTGATGTATTTCGGAAACATGTAATTCTCTAATTGCTTTATCAGTATGCCATGTTCCACGGAATAATAAGCTTTTGCTAGATCTAGGGTCACTAATGCTGAATATTCTCTTCGGCGACGAGCAAGTTGTATGCGACTCTCTAAGTCTACGTGCGCACACCAAATCCAGCACCCAGATCTAAAACCAATTTGACAGGGGCTAAGTATTAAGTTTTCAGAAATGTAGGTCGTAATTCGACAATTTAAAAATCGTTCTATTAGTTTAACTAAGTTTTATGTGAGGGAAATTGGTCTAATATTATGTAAATCATATCCACCTCCCTGTTTTTTAAGTATCGGAATTACCTTAGCAAGTTTCTATTCTGAAGGTATCCATGCATTTTTTAAAGAGTAATTTACCATATTCAAAATTTCTTCTGGGGACAATTCATACAGAATTTTTATCATGGCTATGGTAACTCCATCTGGTCCTGGCGCTGAAGAAGGCAGATATCGAACAACATCCGCCAGTTCTTGTGTTGTGACTTCCCTAAATTCATCTAGTGGTAATGGTTTCACTATGTACGGTGGAATGATTGAAGTGAACCTGTCTTCCAGTCCTTTTCCAATATTTTCTAATAATTCGGATAATTCCCGTGGCGAAAGCACAAAAGAGTCAATGTTTGCTGGAACTGGAATCATTTTTCGAGAGCGTAAAAACCTAAAAAGGGTTTTTTTGTTTTTGATTTAGACAGATAATTGAATTTATTCATATCATACTCCTCTTTGGCTTTAGCTATCGCACGCTTGAATGATGCAGCAACAAATTGGTAATCACTCCAATTAAATTCTTTGGACATTGATTACAGAGAAGTTGCTTCCAGGCAGCTTTTCGTTTTCGGTGGGCCCTCGCGCAATCTGAATTCCACCACGGACTTAATGGTTTACCTGTGTTGCAGGTTAAATGAACTGTTGCATTCTTCGCGGAACGCTTTAAAACTGCGCAGAGGCTCAGAGCCCTAATATCTTCTTGCATATCCGTACGTGAAAGCATCGTAGACTTCGTCTTTTTGAAGTTTGTTATAGTTTATAAATGAGTTATTTTTCCTTCTAAGAGAAATCACAGGGAAATCAATTTGAAAAATAATTGGAAGGTGGTCGCTGTTCGTAGCACAGTCTATAGTATTCCACGATGACATAGCTAATGATGAGCTGGAGAAAGTGAGATCTATAGCCGATTGAGACTGTCCGCGAAGAAAGGTAGTAACTTTTGAATTTAGACAAGATAGATTATTATCAAGAGTCCATTCCCACAGGCGTTTTCCTGCTGAATCAGTTTTAAAACCCCAAGACACATGGTGTGAATTAAAGTCACCAGCGAATACTATGTCTTTTCTGCAGGAAGCTAATACGGTGTCTAGAGAAAATGTATCCTGCACTCCTGCTGGGAAATATAAATTAACTAAGGTAAAAGGGGAGCAGTCTGGGAGTGAAATGTCCAATGCTAAAATTTCACATTCGGTAGACATTCTTTGATACGATATCGTTGCTTTGTGACTAAATTTAGTTGAAACCAAGAAAGCAACACCACCACCTCTGGCAGGCCGATCCAAACGAAACATTCTATAATATTTTAGGGAATATTTTTGAC
Source organism: Dermacentor silvarum (assembly GCF_013339745.2). Taxonomy (NCBI): domain Eukaryota; kingdom Metazoa; phylum Arthropoda; class Arachnida; order Ixodida; family Ixodidae; genus Dermacentor; species Dermacentor silvarum. Next base: position 93,332,134 of record NC_051154.1, on the reverse strand, counting down.
CATTTGAAAACCAGGTTTCTTGTAAGATAATGATGTCTGGAGAAAATTGAGAAGAAATATACAATAGATCTGTAGTAGCAGAAACAATTGAACGACAATTCCACTGCAAGAGAGAGAGAGAGAGAGAGAAATAGAAGAGAGGAAAGGCAGGGAGGTTAACAAGACGCACGTCCGGTTTGCTACCCTGCACTGGGGAAAGGGGGTATAGGGATGAAAAAAGAGAGAAAGGAAAGAGAGATAGCACAGTTGCGCACACATCTGAAGCTTCGCACGAAGTCTACAGACGGTCGCCAAGACCTGTCGACTTGAGGTAGTGCAACAAGGCTTTCGGGGCTTTCTGTGCCATCGACGCATACGGCCATGGTCCAAGGATCTTCATTTCCGAAAATGGTCGAGAATCCAGCCGGTTCAATGCTGTCCGGAGAGCTTCACGCTCGACGTCGAACTGGGGACAGAGACATAAGACATGTTCAATTGTTTCTCTGGTTCCACAAGAGTCACACATGGGCGTATCCCCCATTCAAATGCGGAACGAGTAGGCCTTTGTAAATGCCACCCCGAGCCAGAGGCGGCACAATACTGTCGCCTCAGAGCGGGAAATGTTTGATGGCATTTGAAGCTTCAAGGATGGGTCAATTTTATGGAGATGGCACTTCGGGTTAAGAAAAGACCAATATTTGTGTGTCATAGCTTTAGCCACGAAAAGAAGTTTTCCTGCAGCGTCGGTCCTGGATAAGGGGATTGGGACTGGTCGGCCTTCCAGATGAGCAGACCGGGCGGCTTCGTCGGCGAGTTCATTACCAGGAATGCTGGTATGTCCCGGTAGCCACTGAAATATAATTTCATGCCCTCTAGCGATAGCTTGATGGTGGTCTTCTCTTATCTCATATACCAGCTGCTCATGAGTCCTGTGATAAATGGCAAAATGCAGACTCTGAAGTGCTGCCTTAGAATCACAAAATATGACCCATTTCTTAGGTGTCTCTTGCAGGAGGTATTGTACAGCAGCACGCAGGGCAGCAAGCTCTGCCGCCGTTGATGTTGTGACGTGTGACAGTTTGAACTTGAGTGTGGTTTTCGTAGCCGGAATGACAACGGCACCTGAAGAACTGGTAGATGAGACGGAACCATCGGTATAGATGTGTATTCGGTCCCAGTAGGTCTCATTCATTAATAGCAACGTCATCTGTTGCAGAGCTATTCTTGGGTGATTGGCCTTCTTCTTTACGCCCGGAATACTTAGGCGCACCTGAGGCTGTTGCAGGCACCACAAGGGGAATGAAGGCCTTGCTGCTGGGGTGTATCCTGATGGAAGGCAATCTTGATTGGTGACGATAACTTCAGAAAACGTGGAACGAGGTCTCTGCGAAGGCAAAAACGCCAAGTGATGAACGGGGACGCGGGAAAGATGACGGATATGCGCCCTGAGACAATCCACTGCAACGTATGTTTGGATCGGATGATCTTTGGCGAGGACGATTGTTGCAGGTGTTGACGCACCGCGAGGAAGTCCTAAGCAAGTGCGCAATGCTTGGCCCTGTAAGCTCTCCAACGAGCGAAAATTTGACTTGCACGTATTGGACAACACTGGAAGGCTGTAGCGTAGGTATCCTAGAAATAGAGCTCTGTACAACTGAAGCATGGAGCGTACAGATGTGCCCCATGTTTTCCCGCACATGAATCTCAGTACCTGGGCAATCGACGACTGTTTTTTCTTCAGGTACGTGCAATGAGGGCTCCAGGAAAGATTGCGGTCGATTATTACACCTAAAAATTGATGGGTCTTTCCGTAGGCAATAGTGTGTCCATTAATAGAAACTGGGTATGGCGTCATAAGTTTTCGAGTGAATGCCACCAATGCACATTTCTCGGTTGATACAGTCAAGCCTTGTGCTTGAAGATATGCTGATGTCAAGGTTGCTGCCCGTTGCAAACGCGCACGCACCTGAGGCCGAGTAACTGCAGAAGTCCAAAGGCAGATGTCATCTGCGTATATCGAGAGGCAGATTGTCTTAGGTAAAATGTCAGCTAGTCCAATGAGTGTCACATTGAACAACGTCGGACTCAATACTCCTCCCTGAGGCACGCCGCAGCACGTGTAATGTTCAGCTGTGGGGCCGTCTTCTGTTTGCACAAAAAACGACCGGCGAGTTATGTAGTCGGATAACCAACGAAGCATGCGGCCGTCGATTCCAATAGTCTCCAGGGAGGTGACGATGGCTTCATGTGCAACGTTGTCATACGCGCCTTTCACGTCGAGAAAGAGCGCAACTGATATGCGCTTACGGCTTTTCTCCTACTGCACAAATGTCGTGAGGTCAATGACGCTATCCATTGAAGAACGACCCCTACGAAAGCCTGTCATGGAAGCGGGGTAGATATTGTAACGCTCGAGATACCATTCCAGACGTGCAAGGACCATCCTTTCCATAACCTTGCCGATGCAGCTGGCAAGAGCAATAGGGCGATATGCCGCCAAGTCCAACGGATATTTTCCAGGCTTTAGTAGTGGTACCAGCCGACTTCCATTGCCGGGGAACTGTACCTCTATGCCATGAGTTGTTAAAGTTGTTCAGAAGCGCTCTTCTTGCCTCTTGCCCAAGGTGTCCCAGGGCAGAATAGGTGACGCCGTCAGGGCCTGGAGAGGATGATCGTTTAGAGACTGCCAGGGCAGCCTCGAGTTCTTCCATGGTAAATGACACGTCCATTTCCGGTACCTTAGCCGCTGGGAGGTCACTTACATCAACGTTGATGTTGACAGGCTCGCCAGTGACTCTCGCACAGAATTCCTCCGCCACACCAAGCTCTGTTTGGCCACGATGGTGGGCCAAAGCTGCAAATGGGTGTCGTTGTTGTGGGGATGAACGAAGACCATGTACTGTCCTCCAGATATGTGAAAGCGGCTTGCGAGGGTCTAGTGACTCGCAGAATGTCTTCCATCGTTCTCTCTCTAGTTTGTCTATGCGACGCTGAATTTTCTTCTGAATGCGACGTGCGTCTCTCAGATCATAAATTGATTTAGTGCGTATGTATCGTCGTTCTGCACGCCGTCGAATCGCACGAAGTCTTTCAAGTTCAATGTCGAAATCCGTTCGGCTTGATGACAATGATGATGAACACTTGGAAACTTTGTAAGTGCTTCTGCGATGGTGTCGGCGATGTCGCCGGCGAAATCTCCCCCACATGCTTCTTCCATAAGCGACGTAAACATAGTCCAGTCAGTGCTCTTCAAGATACCCCGAGAGAAAGACCGAGTGAGTCCATTAATCATTAGGTAGGTGGGAATGTGATCACTCCCATGAGTCTCGATGTCGCAAAACCATTTAACATGTGATGTGAAGTTCCGTGACACCAAAGTCAAGTCCAGGCAGCTGCTATACGTAGGACCCCGCAGATACGTCGGGCTACCATCGTTCATGATGCAGAGGTCATGATCAGAGGCAAACGACGCAACATTCCTTCCCGTGGAGTTTATCTTGGTGCTTCCCCAAAACAAGTGGTGCGCATTGAAGTCCCCAGTGATGACCCAGGGGCCATCAGTTTCCTTTAATATGTATTTCAGTCTTTCAGGGTCAAACCGCCTTGATGGGGTGATGTAACAACCAATAAGAGTAAAGGCCATTTTGTTCTTTTTGACGCGGAGGCATACGTATTGGTTGTAGTCATGAGGCTGAACGGCATGCGAAACATAGTTCAAGTCCGTGCGGATGTAAATGAGAACGTTCCTCCGTTCCTCGCACGTGGAAGAAGCAAACTCTTCGTAATCAGATAGTCTGCAGGGCTTTGATACGTTCGGTTCACAAATAACAAGTATAGGGAACCGATTCTTCAAGACAAATTGGCGCAAATCCGAGATGCGGGACTTCAAGCCTCTGGCATTCTATTGAAAAATCGTCGCACTTCTAACTTCAGTGCGAAAAGAAAGTACTGGGTGAGCCATGGTGCTTATAGGAGGCTTGCAAGTACTGGATTCAGTGCATCCAGTATTTGCAATGCGCTTTCAGCTGTTGGTGTCTGCAGCTTTTTCAGTAGCATGCGAATCGTATTCATTAGTGATCGCACCATTATAACCACTTGCCGATCCTGTTCAGTCAATTCACCGGCAGGAGATGCCCGGGATGGTCGACTTCCATCGGCGTGCAGCGATTCTGCTGGTGGTTGCCGCTTTGGCAACGCAGGCCAGGCTTCGGTGTCCGTATTCTTCCCGGTGCCCTTGTCCTTTGTAGGCCTTTCTGATGTCAATGGCCTGGGTGGCAGTGGAGGAGGTGACTGTGGGCATGGCATACGCATCACCGCGACGCAGAAGCTTTTCTTGAAGAACGTCGGCGACGGGAGCGTCGCTTCCTGATTTTAGCGGCGGCTTCTCGATGAGAGGAATGATCTCTTGCCATCTCTTTTAAGATAGCCATTTCCTTCTTAATCTTGGGGCAGTCCTTCGATGAGGCCTCATGAGATCTGTGGCAGTTTGGATATTTCATGACAGTGGCGGCACATTTATCCGCGGTGTGTGGTTCAGCGCAGCGGGGGCACACTGTCTCGTTCTCACAGACGCTGCTCACGTGTCCGATCTTCATGCATTTGCGGCACTGTAGAGGCTTCGGAATAAAAGGCCGGACAGGATGCCAAAAATGGCCTACTTTAACGTGAGACGGGAGGCAATTGCCCTTGAAAACAATCTTCACGCAGCGTGAGTTGCCCAGCCGGTAGACACCAACAATGACGTCACGATCACTCGCTGCTTTAACCAGAATCGGCAAGTCATTGTTGAGGATGGCCAAGTCTACATCATATATTACACCAGTGATGACATCAGAGCCCAGTGGTATGTGAGAGCGCACGTGCATGCCATCAAGATCTGTTACCTTGCGTAGGGTGCTAAGAGCACCCGCATGCAGAACATCAACCGCCGGTACATTTTTGCGGGTGTTCACTCTAATGTCCGTAATTTCATTTGGCACCATGGTCTCCAGCAGCATCGAGACAGATTGCCTGTTAAGCCGCTTCATGTTACCGTTGGGTATCACAGGCATAAACAGAATGGTGTTGGCGTCGGAGTTCCGCATGGGTTCAACAGTTTGCGTACTGGAGGACGAAGAGGACCTGGTGTTCCTTCTCTTCGCCTTGCGGCTCCGCACAAGTTCGAAGCCTTCGTCGTCGGAAGATTCCTCGCTGCTGAGCGAGTAGATATGGGTGCCTTCGCTGTCGCTGTCAGTGTGGAGCCCGATCCGCTTACTGGAAGCGGCCGTCGCTGACGCCGCCGGATCCTGCAGACGCCCTGGGCGGTCCACGTCCATCGCCACCGAACAAGGCGGGACGCCTGATCGATACACTGGAGATTTCACAAAAATAGCCAGAGGTATAAAAACAACACTCCGCCAAGAGACACTTCGTCGTCGTCCTCCCTTCCACTGCAAGATTTTTAGAGAGCCTATGGTGAAGATAGAACGGTAGCGGAAACCGCATGATCCAAAATAGTCTCTTTCAAAAAGTCCTTCTTGGAAAGGTTCACTTTTTCATATTTTTGAGTTTTTGACTTTGAAGAAATTGTGTGGGGAGGAGATCGTGTGCGTTTTAGACTTTTGTGTTCCATGTCTACATCCTGGTAGTCTTCATACTCTTCCGTTAGGGGTTCCGGTTCCGTCCGTTCTACATGAGTAGAAGGTCCCGCGCAAGGGGAGTCAGCTGACGAGTTTGACGACGATGTTTGTTTTTGAGTTAGGTTTAGTACATTTGCAACCTGGTATGCAGGAGCTTGGGTAGAGGCTGCACCAATCACCTGCGCCATCTGACTAGTCATCATTTGTGTCAAGGACTCAAAAAGAGTTGTTGCAAGTCGTTCCATAGCCTTTTCCATAGCTTTCTCTACTGCCTCTGCTATGGCCTTGGATAGAGAAACATCCATACTAGCGATGTGACGAGCTGTTACGCCTGCGTAGCCCTGGGATCTTCACTGAACTTCTGTAACTGCTTCCCTACGTGAGCAACGCCTGCGTTCCACCACTTCTAGTATTCTTAATTCTCGTTCCTTTGCAGAACAGTTCGAATAGTCTGCAGGGTGTGCTTCATTGCATAGGCAACAGTTTTCTTCCTGAGACTTACATTCTGTGCTGTCGTGATTCTCTCCACATAGGCGGCATCGAGTAACCGATCTGCATCCTTTTATAGTGTGTCCGTCGCGCCAACATTTCGAGCACTGTAGTGGTCTTGGGGAAAGTGGCTCTACTCTGTATATCAGGGGCCATGCCTTGATTTCAGTTGGACGAACTGTTATTCCGCGAACGTAACAATCACCGACTCCATAGGTGACTTCTTGTTCTCAATAATTCGGCTACACCGGTATACGGATACAGCTCCAGCAACTGAAAATAAGTCTAGTACTTCTGAGGGGTCCAGGCTCGCGTCGACACCACGAACTAAGCCTTTCGAGCATGCAAGGTGTGGTGGAATAAACGGGCTCACCGGATTCGATGCAAATTCAGAACAATTTAGAAGGTCTCGAACGCACTCCTGGTCCGATGAGCAGCAAAGAATACCACCGCGACCAAACTAGCGGACCTCAGTGATCTTTTGGAACTGGGAGGAGGCCTTTCGAAGCTCCACCTGAATCACTTTCGGATTCTTCATCTGTATCGATCCCCCATTTGTAGGCACAAGAGCCACAGGGACACTTTTGTTGCCACTGCGTAAAAATGAGTCTATCGGCCACTCTCGGGGAGGGATTGAAGCTAGCCAAGGGGAATGCCCTTGACCGGGGGAAAAAAGAGACATCAGGTTAGTCTGACTTGCTTACACTCGCGACACAATAATCAGTAAGGTGAAGAGAAAAGAACAATAAATGAATCAAAAGAACAATCGAGACGTTAAAAGAGCAGTAGATAACCGCCGCCCGATACTTGACCACACCCGAGGCAGGACAGCAGACGAAGCCAGACCAGACGGGCCGAGTGCATGCGTCGGAAGAAGTAAGCGCCGTCCTCTTCCTCTTTCCAACTCGGGACCGCAAGCACGTTCACCGATCATCGTTTTTCTCACTCACGCGTACCTACAGAACGCTGATTTGTGCACGGCAAAATATATCAAGGAGGGGAGTGCTGGGCCGGGGAAGCTATATAAGAAACTGCCACAACAAACAGGTGGGAGGGCAGTATAGGTAAATGGCCTCGAAGTTCGCGCAGAAACAAATATAGGAATGCTATAGGGGCCGCCGTGCCGTTCAACAATCCGGTGACTGTTAGAGTGCGAAAGTGACAGACAGACAGACAGACAGACAGACAGACACAGAAAGACAGAGAGACAATGAACTTTATTCAGGTCCTGAGGTGCGACTCCGAGACACCCTTACGGGGGAGGAGCCACCCCGGGCCGCTCCCACGTCGGGACGGGCAGGCCGTGACTGACCGCCGCGTCGCGGGCCCTCTGGACAGCCTGTAGCCTGTAGTTGAGCGGCGAGGTCGGAGCTCTTGAGCGCCTCCACCCACTCTTCTTCCGTTGTGAGATTATCATTGTCCCGTAACGAGGGACGCCGCCAGAGCATGTGTTCCGAAGTGCAGAAGGGATCGCAGCAATCTGGACAATCGGGCTCGAACGAGTCCGCGTACCTGCTGACCCTGGTTAGGCTGGGATAGGACCCGGTCTGCAGCATACAAAGGGTGGAAGACTGAGGCCTGGAGAGCTTGGCGTGGGGCGGGGGATAGACCCTTCTGCCGATCTGATAGTGCTTTGAAATCTCGTTGAACATGTGAAGCGAGTCCTTGTGGAGCGATTCTATGTGGAGCTGCGCGTCCGCGCCCTCTAGCGGCGTTTCCCCGGTGCGGTGGGTGAGTTCGCGCGCGCTCGTGGGCGTGGGTCAGCTCGTTGGCGTTGGGAACGGCGGGGGAGTCTCGAGACCCCATGTGAGCCGGGAACCAAGTGATGACGTGGGGGGCCACGCTCCTGCCGCAAAGCGGAGAGGCCGCTTCCCTCAAGACCGAACCCGTGGCGAAGGCCTTGACCGCCGCCCGGGAATCCGTGTAGACCTGCGGCCTGCTCCCGTGCTGGAGGGCGAGGGCCACCGCAACCTGTTCCGCCAGTGCCGGAGACGAGCCCCGCACCGACGCGGTGTTAAGGAGGTTGCCCCTGTGATCTACCACGGCTGCCACAAATCGGTCGGATGAACCGTATTGGGCGGCGTCGACGAACGCTACCGATCGAGGATCTCCAGCGACGGATCCGAGAAGTGCGGCCGCCCGGGCCCCGCGTCTGCCTACATTGTGTTGCGGGTGCATGTTGCGCGTAAACGGCGAGACCGTGACGGCCTCCCGTGTCTCCGCGTCGAGCGCGCACCGCCCCTGACGGCGTGGGATTGCAGCCCTGCGCCTCCAAGATCCGCCTCCCCGCAGGCGAGGAAGAGAGCCCGACGACCTGGGCCGTCTGCTGTGCCTCGACAACCTCGTCGAGAGGGTTGTGGACTCCCAGCTGCATGAGCTTCTCTGTGCTGGCGGCCATAGGGATGCCAAGCACCTTTTTGATGCTCTTGCGCATCAGCGCTTCGAGCTTTGCCCTCTCGTATCCGTGCCAGCGATGCGCGGCGGCCACGTACGTGATGTGGCTCATTAGGAAAGCATGGTACAACCTGAGGAGGTTGTCCTCCCCCAGCCCTCCGCGACTGTTTGAGACCCTAGTGATGAGCCTGACCATGTCCGTTTTGGTGGCGATACGAGCGATCGTCTGTTCGTAATTACAACCATTTGCCTCGATAAGCATACCGAGTACGCGGATGACCTCCTCCTTGGGAATGACCTGTCCCATGGCCGTGCGAATGGAGATGTCGAACTTCCCGAGAGGGACCTGACCTTTGGGGATGCGCCCCCTCCTCGTCGGTCGATACAAAAAGAGTTCGGACTTGGGAGAGGCGGAGACCCGTGCCCGCCAAGAAATCCTCCGTGCAGCTCAGGGCCGCCTGTAGCGATACCTCCACTCTGCCTTCACTGCCGCCATCGAACCACACCGTGATGTCGTCGGCGTAAAGAGCGTGATTAACGTCGTCCACCTCGGACAGACGGGAGGAGAGACCGCGCATGGCGACGTTGAAAAGTGGCGAGATGACCGACCCCTGAGGGGTGCCCCTAGCCCCCAGCTCGAAAGGATCAGACTTTACCTCACCCACCTTGAGAGTGGCGCGCCTGCCCCGAAGGAACGAACTGACGAATCCGTGAAACTTGGATCCAAAGTCCATGTCCGTAACTGAATCGAGGACGTACGTGCCTATGGGAAATATCAAAGGCCTTTTCAAGATCCAGCGCCAGGATACCCCTGACGTCTTTGGTGTTCCTATCGATGATCTGGTGTTTAATGAGTTTCATGACGTCCTGAGATGAAAGGGACGGACGAAAGCCCACCATGTTGTAGGGGAGGAGTTCGCGTTCCTCAATCTACCTAGATATCCGATTGTGAATGACGTGTTCCGCGACCCTTCCCACGCACGAAGTGAGCGAGATTGATCGCAGGTTGTTTAGGCCGGGGGTCGGACCTGGCTTTGGAATGAGAACTACCGACGCGAGCTTCCAATCGTCCGGGACGTCAACCGAGTCCCACACGCGATTGATCTCGTCCGTTAAGGTGGAGATGGCCTTTTCGTCCAGATTGCGAAACAGCCTGTTCCAAATTCCGTCCGGCCTCGGGGCCGACCGGCCGTTCAGGGTAAAGAGCGCTTCCCTGACCTCGTTTTTAGAGAAAGGAGCGTCCAGGTCCTCCCGCTGGAGGCCCCGGTAGCGGGGGTAGTCCGCGTCGCTGGAGGGGCCTGTGGGTAGGTATCTGTCGGCCAACGACTGGATAATGTCCCGCACCATGGAGCCCTCTCGTTTGGATTCGTGCAAAACCATATCCATTGCTAGTCTCTGGTTGGACTTGGAGGCCGATTCGTCTAGGAGCTGCTTCAGGGGGTTCCACTTGGCTCCCGTGTGCATTTGCCCGTCGACCGAATTACGAAGCTCGTCCCACTGTTGCATAGCGAGCGGGCGACAGTGTTCCTCAATGGTGCGATTTAGTTCAGCTATCCTCTTACGGAGTCTACGATTGAGCCGTTTCCCCTTCCACCTGGCCAGGAGAGCAGCCTTGGCCTCGAGGAAGTGAGCGAGACGGCTGTCCATCTTGTCCACCTTGAGGTCCGTGCGGACCGTCTTGGTGGCGTACTCGACGTCCCTTTCCAATTGCAACAACCATTCTTTAAAGTCTGTGGGATCCGCTGTCTTTCCCTCCCCGATTTTTCGAAAGAGGTCCCAATCCGTGACCCTAAGTTCGCGGAGGGGGGGGGGGTGCTCGACACCTCGAAGGAGCTAGCCAGGATGAAGTGATCACTACCCAAGTTCTTGTGCAGCTAGGTTACTCCACGAGGCCGATCCCACCCCTTGACGAAGGTGAGGTCAGGCGTGGAGTCCCTGGTGATCGAAGTGCCCGTTCTGGTGGGGAAGGCCGGGTCCGTCAAGAGTACGAGTGCGCGATCGGCGGCCGTTTGCCAAAGGTCGCTCCCCTTCGCCGTCGACGACGGGTCGCCCCACTCGCGGTGCGGGGCGTTGAAGTCGCCCGCGACCACCAGCGGGGAGCCCGCCGCCAGTCCCGCGGCCTTCGCCACGAGGGATGCGAAGCGGTGTGCCCTGAGCTGCTGCAACGCGGCTCTGAGCTGCGCGTTCTCCTGCTCGAGGTGCGCGACTCTAGGATTGCTCTGCTCTGGCGGCGAACCCTTCGTTACCTTTGGAGGCTTCTGTTTAACTCGATAGGCCCAGGCGGTCTCCTGGATCCTGACTCTCGAGCCCCCTGGAGATGGAGCGCCCTCTGGACCCGCTGCCTCGGCCGGCTGGCGTGACGGAGCGCCCCCTCGAGGACGCCCTGGGCACGCTCGAATCACATGCTTGGCAGCTGGCAGGTGTTTTCTGGGCGCACTTTCACTGCCTCCTTCTGCAACGGACGACGTAGGGCACTTGGAAGCGCTGTTTGCAGGCCTTGTCCGCCGTAAGATGAGGTCCCCCGCAGAGGGTGCACTTGGGCGAGCATTCGTGGTCTTCCGCGGGGGACGCGAGTCCGCATGCCCTGCTAATCGTTTTCGCCGGGGCCGGGCACACGTCGGCGCAGTGACCCAGCCTCCCACAGGCGTAGCAAACGTCTGTCTGGCGTCTGCAAAGCGTACAGCGAAGCATGCTGGCGCCGCACATGACGTAGTTCGGCACTTTGAGTCCGCCTAAAAGGACGACGATCGTGGTGGTGTCCTTGATGCGTTTCACTTCGAGGGCCTTTGAGTTCCTTGGCTGGACAGTCATGTCGCGCAGCTGGTTGTGGTCGAAGGCGAGGTCAACGCCCCGCACGATCCTCTTGCACGTGTTATCCGGCGCCACCAGGTACGAGTTCACTTCGTATCGGGCGGACCCCACGAGTAGAATTTGCACGCTCGCGTAAGCGCGGGCGTTCTTTTCCGTCGGCGTACTCACGACATAGATGTTTTGGACCACGTTGGGGCAGACGATGTCCCCCTCCGTTTCGGCCGGGGCGAGTTGAGCCGCCATGGCCAGGGCCTGTGTTACCTTGATCTGGCTGATCCTCGTGACGTTCAGTCCGCCTCTGAGGCGGACGATGATCCTAAAGTGCTCCCTCGGCAAGCGGGGGAGCCTGGAGGCCGCGGCAAGGCGTTTCTTGACGCCGCCGGCGGCGGGGGTGCGGGGCCCGCCACGGCCGCTGCCACGTTGTGCCGAACTCGCCCGGTCGCTGACGCCGGGCTGCCGTTGCAACTTGCGCTTGGAAATAGCCGTGGTCCATCCGGACTGCAGGCATTCCTCTAGGGTGATGTTCTCCCCCTCGACCGTCACTTGCATGGACATTCTTGGGCACGGCGGCGTGCGAGAGGGCCTCGACGCGTTCTCCGGGAAAGTAGGACCTAACCGTGCGGCGGGGTCGGGTAAAAAGTATCGAAGAATGGCAAAATGACCACCCACCGGCAAACACTTGGTGTCGGCGTGGTCGTCTAGACGAACTGCGTCGAATGGTGCAACAATTCGCTGAAGATGAGACGTCTTTCCGACCGAAAACATTTACAGAAGCGGGATCCGATGTTCGCGCGTCCGCACTAGCCGACGCCCCCTGGCACTAGTCAAAAGTGACTAACGGAAAAGAATGTTAAGAAAGGGAGTGGGGTGATGGATATGCTCAAGAAGGAGAACGGGGGTGGGGGGGGGGGAGGGGTCGCGCTTAAAAGGCGTCAAGAACGAAGTTGGCGGATAATTATGGACATGTAGTGTCTCGTCACGACCCGATCGCTCAACACCAGACGGCCATGATCTGTCGCCTAGCTGAGGCTCACCTGCCCGTCGTAACACGTGCTGCTTGCTGCGGAGAGCCCATCCTAACTAAACGTCTCGGCATAGGCGGAAAGTTTTCATTTTCCCGGGGGGGGGGGGGGGGGGGCGGAGAGCTTTCCGAAACCTACCCATATATATATATATATATATATATATATATATATATATATATATATATATATATATATATATTGTGATATGACGATTTATTAGACGTCTCACGCAATCGAGGCAGTCCACGAACGCTGATGGTGCGCACAGCGACAGACGCAAGAGCACTTCTTCCTCTTCTTCACTACAATGGCCCCCGGGAGAGAAGATGAGCCATCCTGGCGACCTACGGCGTAGGTAGGATCAGGGGGTCATAGTATGGCTTAAGTCGGCTGACATGAACCGTGTCACGTCCGCGATGTCTAAGGTCGTGTGATGGCGTCAGAGGCTCGACAACGTAGTTAACAGCCGAGGTATGGTCGATGACGCGGTAGGGACCATCATAGCGTGCAAGAAGTTTGGTTGAAAGGCCAGGGCTGTGAGGTGGGATCCACAACCAAACAAGCGAACCAGGCGGAAAATGTGGTGTAGGCACGTTACTGTCATGCCGCAGCTTTTGGCGACCTTGGGCGGCGGTCGTAAGGGTACGGGCGAGCTGCCTACAGTCCTCTGCGTATTTAGCGGCTTCAGACACTGGCGTGCATTCAGAAGCGTCGGGTCGGTATGGGAGCAGGGTGTCCATTGTACACGAGGGCTCGCGGCCATATAACAGAAAGAATGGCGAAAAGCCAGTGGTAGCTTGTGTGGCGGTATTATAGGCATACGTTACGAACGGCAAAACAGTGTCCCAGTTACTGTGGTCCGAGGCAACGTACATAGTCAACATGTCACCGAGTGTGCGGTTGAACCTCTCTGTCAAGCCGTTCGTTTGCAGGTGGTAGGCGGTAGACTTGCGGTGAACGATGCTGCATGCAGCGAGAAGGGCTTGTATTACTTCGGACAGGAACACACGCCCCCGGTCGCTGAGCAGTTCGCGTGGTGCTCCATGTCGAAGAACGAAGTTCCGCAAGATGAAGAAGGCAACGTCACGCGCAGAAGCCGCCGGAAGTGCGGCAGTTTCGGCGTAGCGCGTCAAGTGGTCGACGCCTACAATTATCCATCGGTTACCCGAGGAACTGTAGGGAAGTGGCCCGTATAGGTCTATGCCGACGCGATCAAATGGCCGGGCCGGGCAGGGGAGCGGCTGTAACTCGCCAGGAGGGCGCTGTTGAATTTTACGCCTTTGGCACGCCGTGCAAGCGCGTACGTACTGGCGCACGAAGTGATACATGCCGTGCCAGTATAAACGCTGCCTCAGCCGAGTGTACGTTTTCAGAACGCTGGCGTGACCATTATGAGGAGCGGCATGGAAATAAGCGCATATGTCAGTACGCATGTGTCGTGGTATCACAAGCAGCCATTTGCGACCATTAGGCAAATAATTTCTGCGGTAAAGGACGTTGTCGTGGACAGCAAAGTGAGCGGCTTGGCGACGAAGTGTTCGAGAAGAGAGTGTGACGGATGGATCGTGGAGGAAATTCAGCATAGTTGAAAGCAGGGGATCCTTACGCTGCTCGGCCGGCACATCAGCGACGTTGATCGTCGACATGGATGCGAAGGGCGTTGACACTGAAGCCACATCGGAAGGTAGCGGTGATAGGGAAAGCGCATCGGCGTCGGAGTGCTTTCTGCCCGATCGGTAGACAACGCGGATGTTATATTCTTGTAAGCGAAGTGCCCAGCGGCCGAGGCGACCTGACGGATCTTTCAACGAGGACAGCCAGCAAAGGGCGTGGTGGTCGGTAACAATGTCAAAAGGGCGACCATATAGGTATGGACGAAATTTGACGAGAGCCCAAATAATGGCCAAGCACTCTTTCTCTGTGACAGAGTAGTTGGCTTCTGTCTTCTTTAAAGTGCGACTCGCATATGCGACGACGTACTCGTCGTAGTCGTCTTTCCGTTGCGCTAGTACTGCACCAAGTCCGATGCCACTGGCGTCCGTGTGTAGCTCTGTGGGCGCTGTCGGATCGTAGTGTCGAAGAATCGGCGGCGAAGTAAGTAGATGACGTAGTTGCTTGAAGGCGTCGTCACACGAAGTTGACCACGCGGAGATGCCGCTGCTAGCCGTAAGCAAATTTGTCAGTGGTGCGATAATAGTGGCAAAATTGCGCACAAAACGCCGAAAGTAAGAGCAGAGCCCTATAAAGCTGCGGAGTGCCTTAAGAGTAGTGGGCATCGGAAACTCTGCGACCGCGCGAAGCTTGGCTGGGTCAGGAAGTACACCATCCTTCGAAACAACGTGTCCCAATATTGTTAACTTGCGGGCAGCAAAACGGCACTTTTTGATGTTGCATTGGAGGCCGGCAAAGGTGAGACACGTCAGGATCTCACGCAAGCGAACGAGGTGCGTCGGGAAATCGGGCGAAAACACGACAATATCATCAAGATAGCATAGACATGTTTTCCACTTGTAGTTACGAAGGATAGTGTCCATCATACGCTCGAAAGTAGCGGGCGCGTTGCAGAGCCCGAATGGCATTACGGTAAATTCATACAAGCCGTCGGGCGTGACGAAAGCGGTCTTCTCACAGTTGTCTTCAGCCATCGGCACTTGCCAATAGCCGGAGCGAAGATCCAAAGATGAGAAGTACTCCGCGCCTTGTAGGGAGTCGAGGGCGTCATCTATCCGAGGCAGCGGATAGACATCTTTACGAGTTATCTTATTGAGCCGACGGTAATCCACACAGAAGCGTATTGAGCCGTCCTTCTTGCGTACTAATACTACAGGAGACGCCCAAGGACTCTGGGAAGGCCGAATGACGCCACGATGCAGCATATCGTCGACTTGCTCGGTAATTATTTGTCGCTCGGCTGCCGACACGCGGTATGGTCGCTGGCGTAATGGTGGATGGGAACCAGTGTAGATGCTGTGAGTGACGGTCGCCGTACGTCCCAGGGATGGTTGGTCGCAATCAAACGACGAGCGAAAATTCTGAAGAAGCGCGAGGACTTGCTGGCGGTACGCAGGTGGCAGATCGGCGTCCAAGGCAGATTCAAGAACGTCTGGCGACGACGACGACAATGATGATGATGATGATGCGCACAGCAATGGAGAAGTGAGGGCGTCGAGCTCATAACAGGCCATGTCGTCGGAAGTATCGAGAATGTGAAGCGGGTCAAGGGGCTGAACACGACCAAGGGATTCTCCACGCAGTAAGGTCACAGGGGATTGAAGCGGGTTACACACAAGCATAGTGGATAATCCAGATACAGTGTTGAGGACGGCAAATGGTAGAGGTAGAGCCTTGCGACGTAGAAAAATAGGTGATGGTGTAAAAAGCACCGTAGCGTCTGGCGCGGCGGAGCAAGATACGGGCACAAGAACCTACATTTCGGGTGGTATGTTCGTATCGGAGACAACCGTGAGCTTGGCGGCTTTACTTTCAGAAGGGTCAGGCAGCGAGGCTTCGGAAAGCGGGAAAAGCGCCACTTCGGCCCGAGCACAGTCGATGATGGCACGATGGTGAGACAAGAAGTCCCAGCCAAGAATGATGTCGTGTGAACATGAAGGAAGCACGAAAAATTCAACAACATAAACAACGTCGGCAATGAGCACTCTTGCGGTACATTGAGCCAGCGGCGCTATATGCTGCGCACTCTCGGTACGCAGTAGCAAACCAGACAACGGCGTGGTGACCTTGCGGAGCTTACGACAAAGCTTTTCGTCCATAACAGAAACCGCAGCCCCAGTATCAATAAGCGCAACTGTGGCGGTTCCTTCAACCAAAACGTCCAGTAAATTGCGTGGCGACTGTGGAGGCCTTGTAGAAGTCGCGAAGCTGGCAGTTCGTGCCTGCAGAACTGCAGCAACTAGTTTCCCTCGCTAGGTGACTGGCGACGACGTAAGGGGGAAAGCGAGCGGCGACGTGGTGACGGAGAACGATGGTTGCCGATAGGGCGTCGAGAAGACGGCGGATACTCTGGGTCGGGATGCAGGGAATGGCCGGTAGCATCGTGGGAATATCCATACCCAGGCGTTGAGACAGCAGGGTTAGTAGGTGGCATGCGACGATGGCAGAAGCGCGCGACATGGCCGGCGAAACCGCAAGCGAAACATATGGGTCGGTTGTCGCGTGTGCGCCAAGGGTTCTGAATTTGGCTTCGAGGCGGAATAGGAGGCGACACGGGAGTTGGCACTGCTTGAGGTCGCACTGTCGCAGGAAATGCGAATGTCGGCGGCGCAGGTCGCGCTGCGACTGCGGCATAGCTCAGAGGTGCCGCCACGGGAGGACATGGTTGAGCCAAAGGTAGCGAGTCGGCAAGTTCCTCGCGAATGGCTCTCCTAATGGGAGCGGCCAGAGATGTGTCAGGCTGTAGGGGTCGATCGCTGAGAGGCAGCATAGACAGTTGGCGCGCCACCTCCTCACGAATAAAATCCTTAATCTGAACGGAGAGTGAGGATTCTGGCGAGGAGTTGGATGGAAGCGTGAGGCCCGAGAGAGAGTGGCCGGTTGCAACAGCGCTGCGCGCAAGGACCCTCTGGCGACGCAGCTCATCGAAGCTCTGGCAAAGAGTGACGACAGCTGCGACAGATGAAGGGTTTCGCGCGAGAAGCATTTGAAATGCGTCGTCCTCGATGCCCTTGAGGATGTGCTTCACCTTGTGCTCTTCACTCATGGTAGAATCGACGCGGGCGCAAATATCGACGACATCCTCTATGTAGCTGGTGTAGGTCTCGCCGGGCTGTTGAGCGCGCTGGCGTAGACGCTGTTCAGCACGGAGCTTTCGTAAGGCTGGGCGGCCGAAGACTTCCGTGAATGCTGCCTTGAAAGCGGACCAGGTTTGGAGGTCCCGCTCATGATTGCGGAACCAGAGGTTCGCAACGTCAGCAAGATAGAAGATGACGGAACGTAACTTCGTCGGGTCATCCCACTTGTTGTTCTCACTGACGCGCTCATAGGTAGAGAGCCAATCTTCCACGTCAGTCTCACCGGCTCCGCTAAAGACGGGGAGTCCCGCTGCCGCTGGACGGCGCCGCAAATGATGGGCGCGGCGGAAGCTGCAGGCGGATTGTCGGTAGGCTTGAGCATGGTAGCGGCTGAAGCAGTCGGCAACGTTCGGCTGCGAAGTTCCAGGGTGAGGTCGGGGATTGCAGCACCTTCCACCAAATGTGATATGACGATTTATTAGACGTCTCACGCAATCGAGGCAGTCCACGAACGCTGATGGTGCGCACAGCGACAGACGCAAGAGCACTTCTTCCTCTTCTTCACTACAATATATATATATATATATATATATATATATATATATATATATATATATATATACACCCTTTGCTAACAATTGTCTATTTCTCGCTTTATGGCGCCACAATTATATCGACCCTCCAGGCAAATTGTCGCGGTTGTCGTCGCCGTGATGTTCCGCATTAAATCCAAAAGTCATATACATGAGCGACCCATACCTTGTAGGTGCGGGAAAAAGCACGTAACTGTGAGCCGAAAAGGATGGCGGCTTGGTGGCATTATTTCCCACGCGCTCAATATTCGGGTTAGTTGTAGGTCACGTAATCAAACGCGAATGGGAAGGAGAGCGCGCGTCTTCTCCTCTATACCCCTGCTGTAGCTGTGAATGACTGTGCGCGGCTGACGCTTATGGGGCCCACGTGCCATATCTAATGGACCTTTTTCCAATTCAGCTATGTGCATGCGCGTACCCTCGCCCCAGCTGCATTCCACGCCGCACCGCCATTATCGCAGGGCAGGTGTGCGAAGTGAGTGCGTGAACCCTTGCATGATCCGCGGCAATTTCCTGAGCTTGAGGGGATGAACAATAATTTTTCTCGTGTTCTGGGCGAGCATATAGGTTGAAGGAAGCACTTAGCAGTTAGTGGGAAAGACTGCAAGCACTTTTGTCGATGAAAACGACTCCGTGAACTAATGCTCGAGTGATAGGTGCAGCGTTTGCGACGAATCTCATGCCGGGCACTTGCTGTGCTGTCGATTGCACAAACCGGCGTGGAATGGTGACTGGAGTGGAGCGCACGGTCAAATTAAAAAAAAAATTCCTCATGTTATCAGTGAGTTATCACGCGATTTTTGCAGAGTGAGGCAAAAATTAAGCCTGCGTTCAGGTAGCAGCATGACACTAGCGCTGTGATTATTGCACTTCTCGCCCTACGACTGACTCGGAAGTCACGGCGATGTTTTAATGTACAGGTATGTATACCGCACGGATATTACCATTGGCTTAAGAACGTGCTACCGCATGCAGGTGGAAATAGCTGTACCGTTACGTGGGGCTAAACGAAAAGAAAAATCTCGCCACACAGCCGATCAGAATGCATCGTGCGAGGCCAAAGCGACACACTCGCGGTGTCGCATTATACAAAACTTGCTAGTCTTACTTTTTCCAGGCAAATGCTTTACGCGCCTGACGAAACGTGTTACGTCCACTTCCCTTCTGCTTAACCCCCCGTACTTTGTTGAGTCTACTTAGTCCGCACTACCATGCCATATACGATACATATCTCGAGATAAAACAACACTTGCCCTGCAGTACACTCGCAGTACGCGTGCTGAAGTTTTGCACGTTGTTTGTTCATCATGGTGAGCTGCTTGCATGCCCGCTCTTGAGGGCAAGCACGTAGGTGCATGCGTATGTTGACCGCCTCCTCCAAGTCGAGCCACTCCAAACGACGGTCGAGTTTATCCTGAAGTCCTGCCATTGCGTGTTTGACGCTCACACATGCCTTCGCCACTTGTATCTAAGTACTGACCAAACTGCTGAAGAATAAAGGCCGGCACATCTCTCAAATCTTGGTTACAAGTGGCCTGCACGTCGCATTAGCATGTTGCCGTCGCGTCGGTAAATGTAAAATGTGTTATTATTACACGTGAGAAAATACGCGCGCGCTACAGCAGGACGGTGAGAAGCTACTTCGCAACACAAGCGACAAAATGAAAAAAAAAAAAAAAAAAAAAAAAAAGCAGGGATGGCCGTCGCGAGAGACGGCTTGGTCAAACGCTACCATGCTCTGCGTGGAGGCGAGAAGCGGCGGGAGCGTGTGTTTTGCCCGTCAAATTTAGTTGAAGTGGCGGCCGCTAGAGGGGTCCCTTACTGGAAAAAGGTCCATTGTTGGTAATCATTGGTGGGTGCAATAATAAAGGGCGACCAGGATGGCTGCTCACTTCGTGCGCGCTGTCTTTCTTGCCGGGCTGGCTTTCTGCACCCCTAGTGCTGCAGAGGTAAGAGACAGAGGTCATCGCAGATCACTCACAGAGGCCGTCAGTAGTGGACATAAAAATAGGCAGATAATGATGATGAATCTAATTTTCAGAGTTGCGGTGAATCGCGCGGCTGTACGAACCGTTGGCCTTCGCTGCCGGCGTTCTTCACAATGCTTGCGTTGTGAAAGCGAGTGCTCGAGGTCATCCAGTGGGGTATTTACAGGTTTACATGGTCCGTGCTTACTATGTCCCCTATGTCCACTATGCTTACTATTTTAATTTTAGGTGAATGTTTACTAACATTTATATGGCCACTATAACTAACGTGTAGACTCGTGTAAGGGCCACACTTGTCTGTCGCGATTTTGACGAGCCTTTCATGGGACCGGGACATTTGACCTAATTTTTCCAACTACGGGTATGAAATCAGCCGTAAACCTCCACGATTGCCTCCTCTCGACATCCAGTAGCGACGCGCGAAAGTACGCTGCGCGCAACAATTCGCTGTTCAGCCCCATCAGAATCAGCGCATGGAACGCGATTGCTTCTCGGTTGGATGTCTTTTTTTTTTTAATATTGACTGTCAAGTTATGTGTGCGGCCCTTACACAGGGCAATCCTTACACGGATTTACAGGGTAAGAATCTTCCTTCGTGTAATTGTCTTCTTCGCTATCACTAATACTGCTTCGCCTTCCCGGCCAAACTGCACTCTTTATTATTTTTTTAGTACTTTCAGTCCGACTATAAGCGCTGCTTATACTCGGACTCTTCTTAGGAGTAACGTTGAGAGACAGGAAGAGAGCGGTGTGGATCAGAGAACAAACGGGGATAGCCGATGTTCTAGTTGACATTAAGCGGAAGAAATGGAGTTGGGCAGACCATGTAATGCGTAGGATGGATAACCGGTGGACCATTAGGGTTACAGAATGGATACCAAGAGAACGGAAGCGCAGTCGAGGACGGCAGAAAACCAGGTGGGATGATGAAGTTAGGAAATTCGCAGGCGCAAGTTGGAGTACGGTAGCGCAAGACAGGGGTAATTGGAGATCGTAGGGAGAGGCCTTCGTCCTGCAGTGGACATAAATATAGGCTGCTGCTGCTGCTGCTGCTGATGATGATGATAAGCGCTGCTGCGCATGACTTCTAGACTTCTATTTATTCTGATTTTGAGCGAATCCGGCTTGGCATCATTTCGGTTACTGAGTGAATTCTATATAAAAGATGTTTCAGCGAACAGTTTCCAAAATTTTTAGAGGTGACCTGTGGCAGAAAGTACAATTCTAGTTTATGAGCTCCTCTACTCGAAGAGGCGGGCATTACTTGCACAAAAAATTGAAATACATAATGGACTAATTAACAAAATTAAGCAATTAAGTTTTATTGCGATAGCAATTATATGGACACTCAAAAGCAGATTTCTGCCGTCGCCGTCGCCGTCGCCGTGAGGTTCCGTATGACGTCATTTGGAGAAGAAATCGTCGCCGCACGCCGAACGCTGTATGTGCGAGTGAAAGAGCGCGAGTGTCTTTCACGGGGAGTAAACGCACGGCGGAGAACAAACGCGCGTTCTGCGCCGTGCTCGCTTAAAGGCTGCAGAAGTAGGCGTCTCTGTTCTCCTTCACAATCACCATGTATGTAGAGCAAACGCGCCTTCTTCCGACGAGCGAGAGGCCGTGGGGGAGGGAAGGGAGGCGACGTTTAGCTGCGGCACCAAGTGCCTATTCATATCAGAGGCTCCGGCAACAGTCACCAACGCCGCACGCATTTTGAGCGAACGCGTGCAAAACGCCGATGGCGTCGACAACAGTTATGCGTGTTGCCGATGCTGCTGCATGTCCAAGTTTATACAGCTGATAAAGCTAATATCATTACTCCGTATAGCTCTCTACAAGTTTGCTATCGCAATTGATGATTCGTCTTTCAGGTGAAACTGCGACAACTTTTTTAGCTAATTACCTTATTGCCCATGTTGCAATTTACAAGTTCTAGCCGTGGAGTGCGGATCCACTTTGAACTAAATCTCAGGCTGACACCAGTCTCGAGATATTAATTCTGTAACTTTGCGGAGAAATACATTGGCATGCCAGTCACTTTCTCAACAAAACGTCGTTTTATGCATCAAAGCACAAAAGTTAGAAAAGAACAAAATGTGGGATTTTACGTGCCAAAACCACGATCTGATTATGAGGCACGCCGTAGTGGAGGACTCTGGAATAATTTAGACTACCTAGGGTTCTATATAGCGTGCACCTAAATCTAAGTATACGGGTGTTCTAGCATTTCGCCCCATCGAAATGCTGCCGCTGTGGCCGTGATTTGATCCCGCGACCTCATGCTTAGCAGTCCAACACCATAGCCACTAAACAACCACGGCGGGTAAGCGCAAAATAACTGGAACGCCAATGCATTTCTCCCCAATGTTCGGGAATTAATATCTCGAAACTGGTGCCATCCTGAGAATTAGTTCCTAGTGCATCCACCTTGCGAATTCCACGGCTAGACTTTGTAAATTGTAACACGGGCCATTGTAGACAAAGACATTGTAGTGGGGCTGGGTCAGAGGCTCTCTTGTCGGACTGAAAACCTGCTGGAACCTGTGCGCTCGGTGTAGTCTTGACTAGGCAAGCGCTAGCCGTTCACGGTTAATTAAATACTCCCCGTAACAATATGTTAAAAACCTAATTGGTGATTTTTTTAATTAGTCGATTATGCATTTCAATTTTTGTGCAAGTAATGTTCACCAAGTAATGTATTGGGACCTCTGTTATTTAATATTTTTATTAATGATATTGTACAAATTGACAGCTCTGTAGAATATGTAATCTATGCGGATGATACCAGTCTATTTTTTTCTGGTGAAATAGCTGATGACCTCATTATGTCTGCTAATGAAGTTCTAATAAAATACATGCATGGACTGTGGCAAATTCACTACACATTAATTGCTCTAAAACCAAGGCTGTACTATTCCGTGCGAAATCCAAATTTTACGAAACGTCTCTCAAGCTAACCCTTAATAATAACGAAATTGAATTTTCCCCAACAGTTAAAACTCTTGGTGTTCTCTTTCACGAACATATGGCTTGGAATTACCATACTGAACACATAAGTTATAAACTTTGCAGAGTTTTAGGTGTGTTGCGTCAGTGTCAAAATATATTACCTGTAAAACAAGAACTATTATTATTAACGCTCTTTTTTCTTCACATTTATATTATTGTCATCTTGTTTGGGCCACAGGCTCTAAAGCATCATTAAATAATCTGGTAGTGTTACAAAAAAAGGCCCTACGGTGCATTGAAGGTGTATCACATAACGCACACACCGCTTCTTTATTTCTGAAGTATAGAATTTTAAGAGTAAACAGTTATTACGAATACCAGCTTTTGTCAACATTTAAATCAGAAATACGCAGAGGAAGTACCCTCTTACGTACTGTGGCCGATTTGCAACCAAATCCTGCCAGTCGCGTCACTCGACATACAGAGAATTGGTATGTACCATGTCCTCGCACTAATTACGGACTCCAAACATTACATTTCTGTCTTCCGAGTGTACTGAACAAGTGGAAGTTAACAATTGAAAGTTTACGTATCTTGTCTAAAACTGATATATTACGTAGGATGTTCTGATTGTGCTAGTCATGAATAGTAGGTCAATTTTCTGTGATGGCTAATTAGTGTCATTCATTTATCTATTGCTTTGCTTTCGAGTGTTTCTTAATGTATTTCAGAGTTTTATTTTACGGTTTGCTGGGACAGGCCACATGCGTGTTTCTTTTGTGTTGTCACTCTCCGCTGCCTGTAATTTTGAAATTTTTTTATTTTGTTTTGTTTACCGGGTGATGGGGCCAGTCAAGCTGTGAATTGCAGCTTTTTCCCATCACACCCAACCACGTCTATGTGTACTTTTATGTACCTGCCATGTGGTTAAATAAATTCAACTCAACTCAACTCAACCTCTTCGAGTAGACCTGCTCATGAACTAAAATTGTGCTATCTGCCACAGGCAACCTTTAAAACTTTTTTGAAAGTGTTTGCTGAAACTGGCCTCTGCATGCAAGATGCGATGTTTCTATCCCTAATGCGTAAATGTTGTAAATCATTAGAAGAGCTTTTTGCTTCTTTTATTTTGTCGCCGGTCGTTAGCATTGCCTACTGGAAAGAGAATCAATATTGAGACACATATCACTCACGTGCTTTTCACAGGCCGTTTATAGAAGACTCTGCCGAAGGGGTCACTGAAGACTGCAGGTTTTTTTCAGGGTCAAAAAAGCACGCAAAGTAATTTGAAGGGAGGTGAACATACATCAACATATTCATTCTCTAGGTATAGGCTATCCATTTAGTTGGCTACCTCCTTCTCTTAAAAAAATATAATAAACTTTGTCCTCTGTATATATTTAAATATATTGTGTCTGTGCTTGGTGTTCTCAGCAGACATTTTTTTTTAAATGTTAAAGTGAGGAAACATGGATGAGGTAGCCGCCGCTGGTGCTTCTAATGCGCTTGTCCTCCTATTGTTAGGATTTGCCGAAATACAGCGAAAGTATAAATTAAAAGCCCTGCACGTCCGCGCCAACAATGGTGCCGTAAGCTCTTAGCCACAACAAAAGTGAAAATGTGAAGGCAACGCAACAGAATCCTCAAATTATGTGGGTAACAGAACTCCGGTAGGGACATTTTAGGGGCGGGGGGTGGGGGGCTCAGCCCCCCCCCCCCCCCCCCCCCGGGAAAGTTCCGGAGGGGGCTCGAGCCCCAGAGCCCCCCCGTAGTCGGCGCCTATGCGTCTCGGCAATTTTCAGAATAGACGGTTGTCGGGAGACACGACACATTCAAATCTCTCGGAGCTACTATATAGCCCTTATTTTACTGTGGACTGCGGATGCCGTAATTTTCACAAAGGCTTCAAAACATCCATGAACCCTGCTTCGGACTGTCTGCTTCATTAATTCCCGAGTGTGATCAAATAACAATATGGGTCGCGTGATGACTTCGACACCACGATCGCAAGGTACTTCTAAACATCTCTTCAAACAAGTCGGTCAGCTGCTCACCAAAAGTGAGTGAAACTTGCATCATATGATAGTATTGAAGTTCTAGCGCAAAGCTTCGTTCCTTTATTTTTAAATCTAGAATAATAAAGCATGCCCACAACGCTGAAAGCGCGATTGAGTGATAATCGACTTGCAAAATACCCGCCCTCTTACGTACGTAGCCGTACCACTCACTAGAAGATCTGGGCTGCAACAAGTCTGGCCGGCAAACTAGAAGACACAGGATAGTGCGCTGTCTTGTTTTTGTTTGGCCTCGTTTTTAGCGCTGTTCGGTTCTCTAAGTCATGTAGCAGCTAGGTCATCGACATACATTATATAAATGCATCAATTCGTAAACGAAATTTTATCTTTTTTATTATAATTTTGAAAAATAGCATAAGGATGATAGCATAATTTGATGCGAAGTGGCTGCACGCCTCAGCGATGAACAACGTTTGTCAGGATTAAGTTAAGCAAAGTGTTGTCTCGGCACTGCAAAAACCTGCATCCTCATTGTTAAATCATTCTTGTCCGGGGAGTGCTAGGAGTTTGCTTTTGTGTAGTGTACAACGTCGTCGTCGTAGTGTGTAGTGTACAACGTGTGTATGTATGTATATATATATATATATATATATATATATATATATATATATATATATACGTTTCCCAGTCCTTAAGCTCATCTTCGTGGTTGTCAAACCGTGCACCTTCGCCGTGCCTTGCAAGTAGAATATCCAAGTTCGCCAGCATTACAGTTGCACCCCACTTCTTGTGGGTACTCACGCGCTCATACATGGTGATCCAATCTTCCACGTCGACGTTATCGGTTCCGCAGAACGTTCCTGGACCTTTCGGATACGCCACGACAATGGTTGGGGTTGTCGCCGCTGGCGCAGGTCCCGCGTCCTCCGTCATGGTGTTCATACCGAGGCGACGACCGCTGTGGAACTCCGTGGCCTCTTTGGAATACCCAGCACCTCCACCAAAATTCCACGGGGCTGAAACAGTCAAGCGAAAGTATATTTACATGTATTTACAAAAATTGGGAGGACGCTCAAGCTTCGCTTTTAAGAGTTGAACGCGATAGCATTCAAAGATCCCTGACTGCTTCTCACGCTTCCCGACAACTGCACCTTAAGCAACCATAATGGTTACCGGGAAACACTGGCTGCGAACGCTATGCACGAAGGTGAGCTTTCTGGTATAGAAACGCGGCCTCTTGCGTGGGGCGATCCCGGAGATATTGCACAGCCGCGTAAAAAAAATTGCATTATTTTCAGATTTCCGTTTTTGTTTCGTACTTTTAATATTTCAATCTGAGAAGATTTAAGATAAAAGGCATGCGCTGTGGGTGTTTTGTTTCATGACATTTGTTTGTGGATTGCCATTCTCAAAATTCCGAGGAATAGCTTTGCCAAGAATGCAAGACAAGGTATGAGCAACATCAATGATAGAATGGTGTGGCATACCTAAATATATTTGGAGGGCCTGCGTGGTTGGGGAGGATTTTCTCTGCCGCGGGCGCCAATGACGACGACGACGCCGGATTTTGTGCGACACGGGGCTCTTAACGCTGTCGCGTTAAAATTGCAGCAACGCTGGATACACAAGATAGCTGCCCGAACCAGCCGCGCGCTCTCCTAGCCAAATCGTCTTCGTTCTTCATGGACACTCCATGCCCCACTGCTCCGTAACAATATATATATATATATATATATATATATATATATATATATATATATATATATATATTGTAATGGGGTTTATTGACGACTCAGAAACGCGACCGTCTCAGTTGAGCGTCGGACACCGAGAGCGCGAGCCCGTCTTCGTCGGCGGGCCGATGATGATAGTGCGTCCACAGGGCGCGCCAGTCACACAGGGCGCCAGTCTTCTTCGCTACAACTGCCCCCTGGAGAAGAAGGAGCCAACCTGGCGACTCAAGGAGAGGAGAGGACAAGGAGGTCGTAATAGGGTTTAAGTCTCTGGACGTGGACTGTCTCGCGTCCACGACGCCTCAAGTCAGTAGATGGCGTTAGCGGCTCGACGACGTAGTTGACCGGCGTCGTCTGTTCAACGACGCGGTAGGGACCGTGGTATTGAGCGAGGAGTTTAGAACATAGACCAGGGGTGCTTGAAGGTATCCACAGCCAGACTAGTGAGTCCGGCTGGTAGGTGCAGGGAGGTCGGTCAACATCGCGACGGAATTTTTGGAGACTCTGGTCTTCCGCCGTGAACGAACGGGCCAGCTGACGGCATTCCTCGGCATACTTGGAGGCGTCAGACAGAGGCGTGCCCTCTGATGGGTCAGGCCGGTAGGGGAGAATGGTGTCGAGCGTACATGTAGGTTCACGGCCATATACGAGAAAGAACGGCGAAAATCCCGTTGTGGCCTGTGAAGCGGTATTATAGGCGTACGCAACATATGGCAAAACGAGGGTCCCAGTTGGTATGATCCGATGCCATGTACATGGATAGCATGTCGCCCAAAGTACGATTAAACCGTTCTGTTATGCCGTTCGTTTGCGGATGATAAGCTGTACTGGTGCGATGGACGGTATGGCACGTGGTCAGAAGGGCGTTAAGAACTTCGGAAAGAAACGCACGCCCTCTGTCACTAAGAAGTTCCCGCGGTGCCCCATGACGCAGTATGAAGTGATGCAGTAGGAAGGACGCAATGTCGCGGGCTGTCGCTGTTTGCAGTGCCGCAGTTTCTGCATAGCGGGTGAGGTGGTCGACAGCGACAATAATCCAGCGATTACCAGCTGATGTGCACGGAAGAGGGCCGTAGAGATCGATGCCGACGCGGTCAAACGGTCGGGATGGACAAGGAATGGGCTGTAA